>NC_036875.1:10485489-10726530 GCF_002910315.2 Salvelinus sp. IW2-2015 | reverse complement strand
TACGTATCTGGTAACCGGACAATGGGGATGGTTACGTATCTGGTAACCGGACAATGGGGATGGTTACGTATCTGGTAACCGGACAATGGGGATGGATACGTATCTGGTAACCGGACAAGAGGCTGGTTACGTATCTGGTAACCGGACAATGGGGATGGATACAAGCCGAATGGAGCACTGCAGGTAGGCCGATGGGAATTGTGAATAATACAAAAGCATGTCGGCAAAAGCCTCGCGACTAGAATCCTTTTATGGATAGGCTGCTCGTGAATTATAAAGACACCAGACACATTGCTGTTGAAGCAGCTTTCGTTATAGTAGGGTACGTTTAAAAAAAAAATCAAACTAAATCAAACGAAACGGAAAAACAACTTAAATGTTTCTAAATATGAGTGTCCCCGGATTAACTTATCTTTTGCTCCATTATTGGCATACAACCTACATGGAGAGTTTTTTAATGCACTTCCAAAATAATAACAGGAGCTGGCTAAAACAATGTATTAGCCTACATAGATAAAAGGGAGATGCCCGCTCACTGTTTTGCTGCTAAAGCGTTGGTGATGAAGATTCATTTCAAAGCGGTCTCACGACCCAAACCCTTTGGCGGCCCTGTGTTTTCACATGTACATTGATTGTTTTTTTATCTGATGCTACACTAAGATAAGATCAGAAACATACATTTTTCTAAACTAATCCAATCTGTAAGTGGTTGGATTCATAGCAACTGTTAGTGAGATAGTTGTTCCAGTTTGACGTAAGTAGTCTCCATGTACTTTATTGTCTTCCCTACTCTGACAGGTGTTCTGAATGCAAGTTAGGGGTGATGTAAAAGTGCCGGATATCTTCCTCCAAATTGGATCTAACAGAGATTGAATATTACATTGCAAACTACATAATGTGACACATTAAGAAATATTCAAATAAGGCTTTACACCCTTATTACTCAAAGGATGTAAACCCGAAAGAGAAATGCACTCAGCTGGAGTTGATTGTTAATTCATTTAGTGTCGTTTTAACTCCAGAAATATCAACACCATGACCGAGTAGTTTTCAGACAAAATGGGGGTTGGACCATATAAACACCAACATGTTGTTAAATACGACTCCATATGAGTTGAATTAACTCTTCCARTTTTACTGTGTATGCTTGGTTTTTAATGAAATGAAACGAAATGGGAAAAAACATTTGTTTTTCACGTTTCTAAATACGAGGTTTATGGGCACAAAAAGCACATCTCACTTGCTCCATGTGCATATGGGCACTGTGTGTCACAGCTGGATAGGCTTTGCTTCCATTGTTAAAATCCATGCCATAACCAACCGCGTTACCGCTAAGTCCAGTATTCGGTTGGTCTTAAATATCCCAAGCAGCGCATACTGAAATTGGCACTTTGGTGCACGTTTTTAAGGACACACCTTAGATAATGCCAACCCTCCCACCTCAGCACATGCAAGCTCATTTAAGACAGGTAAATGACCAATCCTGGCATATGGTTTGAAAATAGAAGAGTGCCGGCTTTAACAGGTTGAAATTGCAAACAAGCGTGCATTTGACAATTGCGCTGGGCGTTGGTTTAACACCAGACAAAATTATAGCCCATAGTGTTCCTCACAGGTGCAGTCAGAAGCACAGGAACACAGGGATCTCCACTGAGCACAGAAGCTGGCACAAATGGGTCTGTCCAATGCAACGACAACACTAGCAGTCCTTTTGCCTGTAGAAAAGCCCCCAGTATCACGTCATAATGCAGACAGACCATAGAGTTGGGATAGAGGGCGCACTTGGCCCAAAGCCTTTTTTAGCAAGGGTAGCGCCCCTTGAGGTAGGCTTGAGGAACCAGCCTGATCGCTGCCTTCACAATTCTTTAAGGAATGGCCATCAGGCTGGTTCCACCAGGCTTCCAATGAGAGCTTTCACCATTTTGAAGTAGTCAACATGGTGGGACTTGCTATGGGTCAACGAACGATCACAGAATTCCATCCTGGTCAGCGGAAGGGGTAAGCCAATGAGTTATACTCCTGAGCAAACATTCCACAATTACAGGTGGCAGTTAATCACTAACCTTGGCTTTATACCTGTTTAGATGATACACTCCAGCACAGTAAGTGGTATGCACCTATTCAGTCTATGTACAAACTACCAATAAACTCATAGATGTAAAAGAGTAAGACATGGACTACTTTAAAATGGAGATAGCCCTCAATGGCAGTAGCCAAGCTGTCACAAAAAGCGGCCATTGCAAAGACAGGAGATGAGCTCTCTAGTACATCTCTATGAGACAGACCTGCTGGTAGAGGTTCTCCCAGTAGTCCTGAGTCATCAGTCTGAACAGAGACAGGAAGGCCCAGCTGAACGTGTCAAAGCTGGTGTAGCCGTAGTCTGGGTTCCGGCCCGCTTTGACGCACCAGAATCCCTCTGGACACAGCCTACAACAAACAACAAGCCTGGGAAACTCAAACAGAATCAGAATCACCATCACTGCATTCCCAATATCCTGTGAAGTCTATTTTGATGTTAACGCACAAAGACATGCACGACCGCACGCAGGTACGCACACGCACACACACAAACAAACGCAAGCACAATCAATAGTGCATCCTGACAATGAGACACAAAGGTAGTAATGTGGGCTCAATCTTACCCAGCACCACTGCCATTTCCACAAAGCAAAGCATCCCTTTTACCTGGGAGGTAGTAATAATTATCTACAGGAAAAAGAGACAAGTCAATCTTTCGTCAACTGCAAAAAAGAGAAATGATTTTCATTCTCACCTCCATCATCACAGCATTGTAACTAGTGAACAGTTCAAAGCTTTAGTCATGAAAAGCCCTTTCCTTATCTATTGTCTCCCCTTTGATCCCATGGCTTCCCAGGTCCTAGTGTCATGGCCATCCAGGTGCCATTTTCCCCATTTGGGTGGTGACTCAATGCCCTCCGTGTTGACAAGCTAAACATGCCACTAGTATCACCCACAAACCGGCAGTGTTATGATGAACCGCCACACTACTTCCCACCAGAAGCTCTTACGAACCCCTCTCAGCCATTCCTGTCATTTTACATTTCGCTCTTCAGCCGGGGCTGCTTGTTTGGCTATTAGCAATGAGCTGTGACTCACTCACTGTGGTCCGTGGTTACTAGCACGGCTTTCACCCTCCAATGACTGTCTAAAGCCAAAGAAACATGCTTACCAGGATTATTAGTGTAATTGGTCCAGTTGAACGGGACGGTCTCGTTAAAGTCTGCATCATTATACTCCTTCCCATTAAAGTCCAATGTATCATTCAAGAGGTTGGTTGAGTTAGGACGGATCCTTAAACATTTGTTTCTTAAATTGCCCATGAACAGCTGCAGCCCTACTAGGGCAAAGACACTTAGGCAGAATACAGTGAGGATCATCACGTCTGACAGTTTCTTCACTGACTGGATCAGCGCTCCCACAATGGTCTTCAGGCCTGCAGGACACGACAGAACCTCACTGTTATTCGCATAGGAGTCTTATACAGTGTATGCAAAGAAGAAGTGTCATTTGTATACAATGTAAACATCACAGCATGAAACGTCATCTCTGTTGCTCATATGTTTAAAAACAAATAGTGTGGAGGTGTCCAAAACGCAAAATCCACACATTTTTCATTTTGTTTTTTCACTAGAAATGATTGCTTAATGTGTGTGTAAAATATGACTGTTCTCAGATTTTTTATTCATAGATTTTATATGTGTCTAAACGTTATATTTCCGTTGTTTAGCTGGAATGGAATGTTTGTATACAGTGTATTTGACTGTATGTGGTTGTCTCACCTAGCTATCTTAAGATCAATTAACTGAGTCGCTCTGGATAAATAACTAAAATATTACATGCAAATTATTTACATACAGATGTTATATAACTGTATTGATTTGTTTTATATTGATGTCACAAATGTATCATTTGTACAGTCCTTAATTAAAAAAATGTGTTATTTGTTACTTTGGACTGTGTAAAAYCTAGCAGTCCTACTTAATTCTCTGAGAGTGAGGCGGATATACACTGAGTGTACAAAACATTAAGGACAACTTCTTAATATTGAGTTGCACCCCCTCTCCCCCTTTTGTCCTCAGAACAGCCTCAATTCGTCAGGGCATGGACTCTACAAGGTGTCAAAAGCTTTCCACAGGGATGCTGGCCCATGTTGACTCCATTGCTTCCCAAAGTTGTGTCAAGTTGGCTGGATGTCCCTTGGGTGGTGGAGCATTGTTGATATACACGGGAAACTGTTTAGCGTGAAAAACTCAGCAGCTTTGCAGTTCTTGACACAAACCGGTGCACCTGGCACCTACTACCATACTCTGTTCAAAGGCACTTAAATCTTGTGCCTTGCCCATTCACCCTCTGAATGGCAGACATACACAATCAATGTCTTAATTGTTTGAAGGCTTAAAAATCCTTCTTTAACCTGTCTCCTCCCCTTCATCTACACTGATTGAAGTGGATTTAACAAGAGACATCAATAAGGGATCATAGTTTTCACTTGGGTTCACCTGGTCAGTCTATGCCATGGAAAGAGCAGGTGTCCTTAATGTTTTTTACACTCAGTGTATAGGGTTTTGCAAAACAACATGATTATTTGTCTCTCTAAAATGAAACCATCAAGAGATAGATTTTAAACAGATACATGTCTGTCATTGAACAACCCCATGCCATGATTAGATAGTGAAAAAAACACACCAACCTCTGTCAAACGTTCTTTAAACAATAAAAGCGAATTTACCAACATTTTTGAAAATGGATATATAGCGATTTTGAAAGAAACTCCTCAATTGTCAAAGAATGGTACGCTGGCAGTGCAGTGACACATATTCTACTGTCTCAACTGGTGGTCTTACACCATAAGAATGTTTAATCTGTTATCTAACGTTCTTTTCTCCACTAGAATTATATGAGCCATGATAAGCATATAATATTTTCTGACTAAGATCCAAATCCCATTAATATGTTTATAGCACACAATGTAGCTTCAAATTAAGTCTCTGATTGCTCTATGGTTGATTATAAAAACAAATAAGCTGAGGAGCATAGTTGTTATCATGGCCAGGCAGTTCTGGCCACAAATTGACATATGTTGTAGTAGATATTATACCTGTGTGTTATACACCCTACCAAGAGTTTGGATCAGAAAATATGTCGTAGGGTATAATAACAAAAGCATGCATGTCTGTGAGGAAGGGCATACATCACAATCAGCTCTGACGTATGACCCACCCTTACCAGACCAAAACACAGTCTGTCTTCACTGAACAGGAACAGTTGAACGAAGACAAACACCAGTCAGGGAGAACACTGACAAGCAACCATCCCAAACAGCGAAGGAAGGAGACAAGAGCTGGACAGCACCACAAACACAATTAAAGCTGGATTTAAACAAAGTCTCATGCAAACAAAATCGACTAGACCCCCAAGGCTGTTCAATAAAAATAAACAAATCAATAAATAAAATAGTCTAAAAGCAAGAAATCCTTTCCATTTTAAATGAACTGCTTCAGATTCCTGCTTTTACTGGCAGCATGAGAGGCAAACCTAAAGAAAAGCGTAAAGGTGTAGTAACCCTTAAACTTTGATGGAGTGAGTGGTACAGCACCACTCTTTGGCCCCGAAACCTTGTCCCTTAACCTGGCTCTCACCTGGGATGACCGATATAGTTTTCAGTGCTCGGAGAACCCTGAACGTTCTCAGTGCTGACACATTGCCCAGGTCCACAAACGATGTGACATATCTGTAATAAAAGGGAAGTCGCATACAGACGCCATGACAGGACAACAAAGAGCAGTCGGAGGAAACATGACACAAGGAAGGGGCTGGCTGACAGCTGGCAGCAGGCACTCCTTACCTGGGATAACTGAAATAGTTTTCAAAGCTCTCAGTACTCTGAAAGTGCGAAGAGCTGAAACATTGCCTAGTTTTACAAACTCTGTTACATACCTGCAGGAAAATTCACAATTACAATAGAGCTTGTGTAGTTCAGGAGAAAAGACATTCATGTAACATGGCAACGTCCCTAAACCCCTCAAACACTATTACATGGTGGGATAGACAATAGGTGTGAGGAGTCTGAGGAAGGACACTAGCAAAGCTAAGGTTAGACTGAGAAGTGCCTCAATATTCCTCATGTCTGCATGGTATTGTAATTACAAAGACGTGCAACCATTCCAACACAGTATTGCAAAACAACTGTTGTCTTGTGTATGCTCCAACAATTAATACACTAACAACACAAAGAATAAACTAAGGGGACTTGTTGCCCCTGAACAACAAACAGAATCAATGTACTAAACTACATGGACAGTTACCCAATACTTGTAACTCATCTGCCTCAAGCAGATAAAGCAAATGGTAGTGAAGTCTGGTAGCTGTTAGTAGAAATAGGCAAAATGACTTGTAGTGTAGAAGTGGGTTTGTCGTGAGAACTTTACAGACTGAACATTAGTGTATAGTGTCGCCACTAGTTTCATCATACAGCTAGGTACGCAGGATACAGTATCCTGTTACAGCACATGACAGGAAAATGTGTGAATACTTACGCCATGACAATGACACAGAAATCCAACCAGTTCCATGGGTCTCGGAGAAAGGTGAACTTCCCGACACAGAAGCCCCTTGCCAATATTTTTATAAGCGATTCAAATGTATAAATTCCAGTGAATGTGTACCTGTTGCAAACAAAGGGGACTGGTTAGTCGACATAGATAATTGTGGATGTGTATTGTGGATGCATGTCGATTTTGGGGTAAGAGGATGACTTACTCTATATTCTTTGCCCAGTCTGGAGGCTGACTCAGGGTCATAAACGCACAGTTGGTAAGGATAGTGAACATGATTACCATGCTGAACAATGTGGAGGCAGTTGTCAAGGAAACTGAACTGTCCAGACTGGTTAATTTAATATTGCTTACACATGACATACGATACAACACCTGACATCAGGGATAGAACGTATCAGGTGACCACATATCTTCAGTACACAAATCACTATATTGCACTAATTATCTGTTCAAACAGGATAAAGACATGGGATATAGGATATAGATTTAATTTGACCTAAAAAAAAACGTAATTAAAAAAAAAATGTCAATGAAAGGATATGAGTGAACCAAAACCTTAATTGATATTCTTCTAAGAGGGTTGAAGGGGCTTAAGACATACAAGGCAGGAGTGGCGTTGAAGCGGAAGATGGCCTTCCCTCGGTTCAACACTATAAAGGTCTGTGAGAGAGAGAGAAAAAGAGAGAGACAGAGAGAGAGAAAGGGAGAGAGAGAGAGAGGGAGAGAGAGAGAGAGATAGAGAGAGAAAGAAAGAAAGAGAGAGACGGGGAGAAAGACACCCCATGAGACTGTAAACACATATTCCTGGTCAGTTAGGAGTGATGGAAATGAACTATTCGAGAAGAACAAAATGAAATGAACTCTTTGAGAAGAACAACAACACCAGCTTCTGGTGTTGCTATAGCACAGTGATACTCTGTGGTAGAGAGCACAGTGATACTCTGTGGTAGAGAGCACAGTGATACTCTGTGGTAGGGCTGGGCGATATGACGATATATAAACATCTATCGTTTCATATTATGCTMTATCGTTTATTTTGTTGGGTTGCAAATCACACTCTTTACGGCAATATTTTCCGTCAGTTGGACGTCGCTTTGCGTTCTTCCACACGTGCCACGTGGAAGGTAATTTGCAACACAAACAAACATGGAGGAGAGTGAACGCGACACAAAGCCCGGAGACTGTACCTAAAAGAGGAGTTACGTCGGTCGCATGGACGTGGTTTGGGTTTGAAAAGTCTGACACGGACCAGAAAACCGTCCTCTGCCAAATATGCTGCAGGCCGGTCCCGACAACAGGCTCAAACACCACTAACCTCTTTTACCACCTACGCAAGAATCATGTGAAACAGTACGGAGAGAGTCTACGGATGAGACCCCAACAAGTAGTCGAGTGCTCAAAACAAGACGTTGCAAGAGGCTTTTGCCCGCGGCACACCATATGGCAAAGAATCATGAAGATGGAAGGAGATAACAGCTGCAGTTAAAACTTAGCAAAGACATGGCCGCAATTTACACGGTAGAGAAATGGGGGTTTCGTGAGTTGGTGCTAACACTCGACCCAAGGTACCAAATGCAAATACCTTTTATTTGTTGAGTATAATTCAAAATGTAATAAGAAATAGGCCTTTACATGTGGTCATTTTATATAAAGATTTATTCATTCATATCGGGATATGATATTTTGGCCATATTGCCCAGCCCTACTCTGTGGTGTGGTAAAATGTCCTCCCTGAAATTGTCAGATGGTATCCCTATCGATCCTTGCTTTCCTGTCACCTTGAATACAAAGGCTCTGGATGGATGACAGCGTGCTCCATCACCTAACCTACACAATAACAACTGAACCTGGATCTGACAACAGAGAAAGCCTGTGCTACGACAACTCTGGGTGTCACAGCATCACAGTGCCCGACCCAGAGATCTCTCACAGCACGGTATACTGTACACATGACTGGATAGACAGTAGTATGCATCAACATAAACCGTCTGCTCAAAATATTATGCAGATCCAAAGTTGAGGGCTACTGTATCCAAAAACATAAGCTACTACATCCGTTATGCAACGTTACAGACAACTGTGTGTCTATGCTTTCCAAGACTGCCATAACCCTTCACAACTCCTTCAAACACCTCTTCCTTGGTTTCAAAGCCCAGCTCTTTGTGATGACCAATCCCACTCACTTTCTGATTGCTGTAGAAGGTGTCCAGGTCCTCCAGTGGTGTGGACACCAATCCTTTGGGAATGTCCCCGTATATGAGTGGCAGTGATTTGCCTGCCTCCAGGTCACTGCTGGGCTTGGGTCCGTTGTCGTCATCGTCATTGGGCTTCCCCTTGGGTTTCTTGGCGTTCTCCTCAGCGATCCGCCTCTCGATGGCATCAAGGGACTCACGACAAAACAGGAGGAAGCTGTCTGGTCCTGGCGGTACAAGCAGCTGTGCCATCTTTTCATCCTGCACATTCAGAGTGAACGGCTAGCCTCCTTCAATAGAAAGGACTGGAGAAACAAGAGGGAGAAGCTCCAGTTAAAGGCAAGTGTAGTGACTCTGTATCAACTCCTGAGGCATGGATATCCTAAAAACGACATAAAACCTCTGAAATATTTATACTGAAGGAAATGTGCAACCTGTATGAGTGCAGAACACAGTGACTTGGACAATATTCTTCCGATATAATCTTACAGCCACAATCATCCAATGTCACATAGATACCAGTGACAAAGGGAAACAGAAATGCTTTCCATACCGCATCTCTTTGGCAGTATAACAATCAATATGAGGTACTTTACAGTCTATTCTTCACATCTATTACGTTACTTTAAAAAAACAAGCCCATGAGTGGAGGGAGATCTGTCTGTGGATCCCACAGAGGACAAGTAGCAATCCATTATCAGCCTAGGGAGACCTGACTTCGCTCTTTAATCCACAGCAACTACCTGGCAATAATGAAATCAGACTTGCCATATAATACAGGCTTCTAGTTTAACCCATTACTCTCTGCTCCAGAGCCAATCCTACCGACAACAGCTAGAAGGCATGGTTTCGTTCCGAGCCCAGAGTTTCCACCTTAAAATGAGTAACGAAATTACAGAGGTAGAGGCTGATGTTCCAAATAGGCTCAGAGAGTAGTAAGATGATGCACAGGGACACTGCAAGGGCAATATCGAATATCCCTTTTACTACAGCTCCCCTCTGCATCTGTCCCGCTGTGGAGAGGCCTCAGCTTTATCTCTATGTCATAGGCTTTATAGTGCAATAGTGTCATAAAATAAGTCCATTATTTGTCTTGACAGATCCAAGAAATCAATCACTAAGACATTGGTCAATGCTGGACTGGATTGAATATAAATCACGTCAATATGTCAACATAGTAAAACCCCATTGAGGAATTTAGTGAAACGGAAGTAGTTGTTGTAACCTCTGTTTGAGGTATATTTGTGCTCTGCTATGGCATTCGGTTATATCACCCCATATTTAGGTTGTGGGTTGTGAATATGAATGATTTGTTACATATAACAGGAACGCAAATCCTGCCTAAGGCAGCATAATACCTATAATACACTATCATATAAATACCTTAATAGCACAGCTGTGGTTGACTAGTTTGACTCTTCAGCCAGCTACACACAAATGCTAATTCATACGAACCTGAATTTGGAACGTTCTCATAAGTGCGTGTCATCAGCATTAGTACTCTATACAACTCACACATCTTCTATTCACTTTAATGGCTAGAAGCCACGTCTAATTTCCCTTCATTAAATGGAAGAAGTCATTAGGAAATGGCTTAGTTTATCTGTACAGAATTTGCCAGTTGTAGCTGTGTATCAAATTCAGCTACAGTAGCTTCTCTAGAATGCCTCCTTAATGCATCTGACATGTTGACTCTGAAGACAAAAGGCAACCTTCCTAGTTGCCTTTACAGGTATGAGTGCATGCACTGAAGGAGCAGAGCACATACACAAGTAGAAGCAGTTATGAAAAGAGTACAATGAAGAGCTGACACCTGCATTCTGAATAATAGAACCAATTATTCAGAATGAAATATTTTATATTGTTGGCTATAGAAAAGTATAAATGTCACATTAAAACACGGATGAATGACTAATCTATGTAATATAGCAAATATTTTCTATTAGTTTAAAGTCTTTTTATGTTAAGAGTTTTTAAACCTTTTAGAGTTTACCCACTGGGCACAGGCATCAGTTGAACGTCTAGTTTTGATTTGTCTTTGATTGAGTTGTCAATTAACATGACTTCAACGTAAAGATCAACAAACATCTTAAGCATGTAATTGGTTTTAGGTTCAAAGTTGGGTGAAAAAAAGACAAACATCCCTGAAGTCCCTTTACGTTGATGACTTTTTACAAATCCAATCAGTTTTCCACGTTGATTCAACGTCATCACATTGAATGTTTTGGTTGAAATGATGTGGAAACAACGTTGATTCAACTAGTTTTGCCCAGTGGGTACCTTGCTCGACAAACAAAATCCCCCAAAATTGATTTAAAGGTGAATGTAAATGTCTGTATGAATCATTTGATCTTTTATCCATTCACCACTTTCCAACAGGTATATAAGTGAGAATGCGCCGTGATGTAAAAAAAATACTTCCTGGCTTCAATGGTATCTGGGAGCAATTCCCAGTTTCCAATGTAATCGCTGAGGTGCCAGGTTGGAGTCATGCTAWAATCTTGGTACTAACCTTTCTCTAGGCTGAGGGAGGTAGGCCTCTCCATCGGACCTACTACAAGCTGTTTAGCCTTCCATTTATTTTAGATTGCTTCTACCAGAGAATATACGTAAATGTTTGGTCACAATCCAGCTGCAAGACAAAAAAACGGGCACAATCATTCATACTGTACACTACAGTATCTCCATATAACACAACAACTCATTCAACACAATATAACATAAGGTCATTATTCCTATAACCTTGGTACATCAAACTCAATAGATAATAAACAGATAATGGACTAGATACATGATGTCAACTAAAAGGGATTCAGTCAAACGTATCTTACAGTCAGATGTGACCGTAGGTGTGTGGCCAAACTGTATCCAGTGAAAACATGGTGACTGTTGGCAGCAGTTGAAGGATTTCTGTTGGGTAGGCTATATTCTGTGTTAACTCCTCGAATCTATGTTTATTGACATACTGTAAATACTGATTAGTGATTAGACTTAATATGTGAGCCAAAATAAATACTGAAGCGACTGGTCACCAAACATAGGCAGCATAAACAGATGGCCACCATCATTCCTGTTCCCAAGAACTATAAGGCTTCATGCCACAATGACTACCGCTCTGTAGCACTCACATCTGTAATCATGAAGTGTTTTGAGAGGCTGGTTATGGCACACATCAACTCCATCATCCCAGACACCACTCCAATTTGCATACCGTCCCAACAGATCCATAAACGACACAATCTCAATTGCACTCGACACTGCCCTCACCCACCTAGGTAAGAGAATTACCTTCGTGAGAATGCTGTTTATTGACTACAGCTCAGCGTTCAACATCATTGTCCCCTCCAAGCACATCACCAAGCTTAGGACCCTGGGACTGAACACATCCATCTGCAACTGGATCCTGAACTTCCTGACGGGCTGATCCCAGGCGGTGATCACCTCCGCCATGCTGACCCTCAACACGGGGGCCCCACAGGGGTGTGTGCTTTTTCCCCTCCTGTACTCCCTGTTCACCCATGACTACGTGGCCATGTACGACTCCAACACCATCCTCAAGTAGGGCTCCCGAGTGGCGCAGATGTCTAATGCACTGCATCTCAGTGCTAGAGGCGTCACTACAAACCCTGGTTAGATTCCAGGCTGTATCACAACCGGCCGTGATTGGGTGTCCCATAGGGCGGCACACAAATGACCCAGCATCTTCCGGGGTAGAGTTTGGCTGGGGTAGGCTGTCATTGTAAATAATAAGTTGTTCTTAACTGACTTGCCTAGTTAAATAAAGGTTAAATTWAAAAAAGTTAAAGGTTTGCTGACAACGCGACGGTGATAGGCCTGATCACCGGCAACAATGAGATAGCCTACAGGGAGGAGGTCAGTGACCTGGCAATGTGGTGCCAGGACAACAACCTAACCCTCAATGTCAGTAAGACYAAGGAGCTGATCATGGTCTACAGGTTGCACCTCCCTAGATCGCATGGCACTACAGATGGTGATGCAGACAGCCCAGGACATCAGGGACCGAGCTCCCTGCTATCAGCTAATGGGGATTCTAATAAAATACCAAATATCAAAATCCAGCACCTCTAATTCAGGCAGTGTGAAAGGAAGGCCCGGAAAGTCATTAAAGACTCCAGCCATCCAACCCATCAAGTCTGACACCAAAAGGTTCCTGAACAGCCATAAAACTGCTAAATAGCTAACAAAATGGCTACACAGACTATCTGAGTTGATCCTTGTATTTTATTTGTATTTTTCCAGTCTATGTACACTCACAGGTCCCTATACACTCATGCACACTGACACTCACACAAACACTCACTCCATCATCTGCTCACATACACATAACATGCACATACATTTATACTGACTCTACACACACGCACTCACATACAATCATCATATACACTGCTGCTACTCTGTTTATCATTTTTCCTGATGTCTAGTCACCTTACCTCTATACAGTTGAAGTTGGAAGTTTACATACACATAGGTTGGAGTCATTAAAACTTGTTTTTTAACCACTCCACAAATGTCTTGTTAACAAACTATAGTTTTGGAAAGTCGGGTTAGGACATCTACTTTATGCATAACACAAGTAATGTTTCCAACAATTGTTTACAGACAGATTCTTTCACTTATAATTCACTGTATCACAATTCCAGTGGGTCAGAAGTTAACATACACTAAGTTGATTGTGCCTTTAAAACAGCTTGGAAAATTCCAGAAAATTATGTCATAGCTTTATAAGCCTCTGATAGGCTAATTTAATAATTTGAGTCAATTGGAGGTGTACCTCTGGATGTATTTCAAGGCCTACCTTCAAACTCAGTGCCTCTTTGCCTGACATCATGGGAAAATCAAAAGAAATCAGCCAAGACCCCAGAAAAATATTGTAGACCTCCACAMGTCTGGTTCATCCTTGGGAGCAATTTCCAAACACCTGAAGGTACCACGTTCATCTGTACAAACAATAGTATGCAAGTATAAACACCATGGGACCACGCAGCAGTCATACCGCTCCGGAAGGAGATGCGTTCTGTCTCCTAGAGATGAACGTACTTTGGTGCAAAAAGTGCAAATCAATCCCAGAACAACAGCAAAGCACCTTGTGAAGATGCTGGAGGAAACAGGTACAAAAGTATGTATATCCACAGTAAAACGAGTCCTATATCGACATAACCTGAAAGGCCGCTCCAAAACCGCCAAAAAAATGCCAGACTACGGGTTGCAACTGCACATGGGGACAAAGATCGTACTTTTTGGAAAAATGCCCTCTGGTCTGATGGAACAAAAATAGAACTGTTTGCCCATAATGACCATCGTTATGTTTGGAGGAAAAAGGGGGAGGCTTGCAAGCCGAAGAACACCATCCCAACCGTGAAGCACGGGGGTGGCAGCATCATGTTGTGGGGGTGCTTTGCTGCAGGAGGGACTGGTGCACTTCACAAAATAGATGGCATCATAAGGAAGTAAAATTWTGTGGATATATTGAAGCAACTTCTCAAGACATCAGTCAGGAAGTTAAAGCTTGGTGGCAAATGGGTCTTCCAAATGGACAATGACCCCAAGCATACTTCCAAAGTTGTGGCAAAATGGCTTAAGGACAACAAAGTCAAGGTATTGGAGTGGCCATCACAAAGCCCTGACTTCAATCACATAGAAAATGTGTGTGCAGAACTGAAAAAGCGTGTGCGAGCAAGGAGGCCTACAAACCTGACTCAGTTACACCAGCTCTGTCAGGAGGAATGGGCCAAAATTCACCCAACTTATTGTGGGAAGCTTGTGGAAGGCTACCCGAAACATTTGACCCAAGTTAAACAATTTAAAGGCAATGCTACCAAATACTAATTGAGTGAATGTAAACTTCTGACCCACTGGGAATGTGATGAAAGAAATAAAAGCTGAACTAAATCATTCTCTCTACTATTATTTCAGGTTCTTAAAATAAAGTGGTGATCCTAATTGACCTAAGACAGGGAATGTTTACTAGGATTAAATGTCAGGAATTGTGAAAAACTGAGTTTAAATGTATTTGGCTAAGGTGTATGTAAACTTCMGACTTCAGCTGTACATATCTACCTCCATCTGTCACTCCCTGAGCGTAGAGAGCTTTTTATGTCTCTATTTTGGTTTGGTCAGGGTGTGATTCGGGTGGGCATTCTATGTTCATTTTCTATGTTTTTTATTTCTTTGTGTCTGGCCGGGTGTGGTTCTCAATCAGAGGCAGTCTATCATTGTCTCTGATTGAGAACCATACTTAGGTAGCTTTTTCCCACAGGGGTTTTGTGGGTAGTTATTTTCTGTTTAGTGTTTTGCACCTTACAGGACTGTTTCGGGTTTCATTTATTCTCTTGTTATTTTTGTTATAGTGTTCAGTTCTAATAAAAAAAACATGAACACTTACCACGCTGCGCTTTGGTCCGACTACTCTTCATCCGACGACGAAAATCGTTACACTATCACTCCAGTATCCCTGCACACTGTAAATATGGTACTGGAACTGACTGACCCTGTATATAGTATGCTTACTTACTTTCTCGTGTTCTTATTTCTTGTGTGTTTTTGTTCTACCTTAAGTTATTTTTAATATTACATTGTTATTGATTACTGCATTGTTGGGTTTAGAGCTATCAAGAAAGGCATTTCACTGGACTTGTGCATGTGACATTAAAACGTAGAACTTGAAACCAGTGTTTCATATAGGCCTCTAGTATCTATTGCACACAACTATGAGCTGCTAACGTGCTTCAAATATTTTTCTTCATCTGCAAGCTGTTGCCTTGACATCAAGACCATAAGGTGGCCAGCTGACCAAAAATGGCAACTCATTTGTCTCCTCTATCGTTCACTGACCTCAAATGACACCACTTTTGTTTTCTCTATCTTTCACCATGCATATTAGCCCTGTCCTGCTCATCAACAAAAACGGAGGGGCCTTGGCCTCAGTGGCCTACACCCCCAGCCTTCCCCTCCATGTTTCATTAATTCAATCAGGTTCTCCTCTTTCACATGGAGTTGACAGAAAACCCATGGTAAGCTACTGGCCTCAGTGTGCTTTTTTAGCCTAAGTGCTGGTATCTTTTTTCTCTCTTGTCAACACATTATGGAATTATCATGGATGATTATCATTGCTGACAAGGATTTAGCAAGAGAGCAGAAACAGACGGGCACTCAAGCTAAAGTGTGTTAGTCTACTTACTTGAAAAATGTACTATGAACTCAGGTACAATGAAAAGACTCCAGGGAGGGAAGTGCCCACGGCTATAGACGTGATTTAGCATAGATTATTTAAAACATAATTGCCATGCATTATGACGTTTTAGTAGCTTGTTATGTAGGCGAAAACATTTAGGCATTTCAGCGCATCTGCATATTTCCTACTGTAGCCGACCATAAACCACATTGAAAGTCCAATTTGAGTTGCTTAGTCTGTTATCAAAATAAATAATCCCAAATCWGTCTAACAGAGCAAATAAGGCTACTTGCTCTCCCTCTCTTTCGTGAACGGGTGCTGTTGATTGACGGATTCTACCGGGTAGTCCTACTTTTCGCGCATGTGCTGCTGTCCATGGTGCTAAAAGGTTAACCGTAAATGGACTAAGCGCAGAAATGCCAGTGGGTCTATCAGAAATGCGTGATATCCTCCTTCCAGAGTGTCTGCTCGTGTGAATGGCACTGATTTATCCTCCATTATTTCACAAGAGATATGCCCAAGAGGGAGAAATCTGAAGTTCATGGCATTACTCACATAAGAGTGTACAAAATTATGTAGTCTAACTAACTATTCAAATCATACTCGCCTTAGGGGTATATCACTTAGCCAACTGTAAATCATGTTCAATTTCATGACAAAATATACATGTTGACCTGGGTTACTCATGCAGGCAAATGTATGATATGATTTAGGAAAGTTGAGATAGGACTTTAAATTAATAAAAGCGCTAGGAATTGCTGTTTTGCYGACTACTACAACGAAATTGTACAAAAGCAACGTTATATATCAGCTTTAAACAGCAAGCAACACGAAGTTATTGAGGTAAAATAGCTTACATATATGTTATCTTAACCAATCAAACAAATGAGTATTGAGAATGTATGACCAATATCGTATTTATACCCGCGGCTAATAAATTACACATTCATGACATCTGCTTGACTATTACCACAACCTTGACACGCAGCTAGCTGACTGACTTCTTGTATGTTTATGCATTTCTGCGTCTCGTCCATAAGAAGGTCCACCCTGAGTGGCGCGCTGAGGGAAGGTAAATAAATAGAAATATGCCCACACAACAGAAAAGGAGAAAGGTGTACGGATACATTCGAAAATGAATGACTTGATTAGGCTAATATTTTGGATATGAATATGAATATGACCGCATGCGATGATACGGGAGGGCATCAAACAAGTTACCTTATCAATGGTAGATTTGACGTACGGAGGGGGTTCAACTGCTGTCGCCATATTGGAGGCTTCAATTATTTCCATGGATAAGGCTCACTCATAGCAAAATCTCCGCCCTACCCAGCGAGTCTGGTAGAACCAACACCCTCAAGCCACCCTTCCCATTCACGTACACGACAGTAGGCTATAGCCAAGCGCCCACAACCACTGCTTGCATCACGCCTCACGCCTCGATTTTTCTGAAAGAAAATGGGCTAAGTTGTAGAATGATTGGAGAAGTGTGACACATTTAGCGCGTCGGCGACACTATAAATAATGTAGACCTATACATTATGATGAGTTTAAACAGACTGATTACGATGTATAGCCTATAAATATATGTATATTGAAGAGTTATGACAGGCCTATGTCGCAGATAAATACATACAAACATATTTTGCTTGTGGGATAAAGTAAAATCGTTCTTGACTGGTATATGTTCAATTCTCATAGTCTTTATACGGCAATAATCATATTACAGCCTATCTAGTCCCAGGTGATGAAGTGTTGGCTACAGTAGGCTATTTGTACGGCTGTTCCAACGTCGGTAGCCTTATTGCCACTCTGTTGACATTAATCTAACAGGTTGGAATACCTAGAAGTGGCACCCAATTAGAAACACTATTGATGGGTCAGCTGAAACAATCCTGCAGCAGCAGACGGGACACTATTATGATCACAGTGATCAATAACATTCGATTCATATATCCGCTCTAGCAAGGTTAAACTAGGCTACAGTAGGGCGCATTATATTTTGTGTTGAACTATATTTTCTATGGGAGATTGGACATGCCGAAAGAACAATGTTGTCAGAGGTGAGATGGGATGGGGTAAATGCGGAAGACACATTTCAGTTGAATACATTCAGTTGGACAACTGACTAGGTATCCCCTTCCCCCTTATATTTCATGCCTGATCCAGGGGGTTTGATCCATTGACATTGTAAGAAGAAGGTTTGATCACACAAATCTGTAATAACTAGCAGGATCATAGTATTATCTGCTAAACAGCTTATTTCACCCATCAAGACTAATTCCCTTTAAAACCTACGCCACAGTTGTTTTTTAAATGAATAAAATACAGATCTGTAAAATCTGGTAATCCCCTGTCAAAATTACAAAATGCCCATAGTACGGATTACCTTAAACTACATTATCTGAGTATATAATAAGGCCTATCATAATTATTTGAATAGGTCAGCTATAGGTTACACATCATGGAATATTCTGTGACCAATAACTGATCATTATTGTATCAGGGCCCTCCAGGCATCTTCTTTAACCATATTTTTCCATCAGCCTTGTAATGCATCAGTTTTGAAAAACAGGGACAGCTCCCACTCCGTTTTCACCTGAGACATTAAAGATGGTAGACATACCTGTTTTTGAGAGATTTGTTTAAATTACGCAATCATTTCCCACCTTTGGGCAGCCCAATGGCACCCATTCCCATCCCCTATACTTACCATTCGTTTTGGATCCAAGGCAGGTAAAGACAATAATCGCTAGGCACGCCTCGATGTTGCTTTCTCCCGAGTAAGGTGATTGAAGGACACATGTGTAAACTTGACTAAGTCAAATGTGTTTTCTTCTTTCGATTTGGTATTTCCCAGAGATGGACAAAAAAATCACAGGAGAGCGTGATTAACTTGTTGCCACGGTCGTCTTGTTCAGAGCATTCTGTTGCGCTTCCGGTTGTTACCGGGTACCAATGACGGCAGAGAGTCGGGGTTGTGTGCGTGATCAGAAATAATGTCTGTCTGTGGTCGTGGATGTCGGGAAGAGATAATGGGCAGCCTACAGTTTAGTATCACTGAAATGGAGATTACATGTAGGCATACCTACTGTAACACATTGAAGAACATTCAAAAAGTGTTAGTCATCTCTGGATGTTGGTGAAGTATGGGGGTAGTTTCTGATACACACAGTGGGTGACTGTGGTAATACGATGTCAGAGTGTGTTTTTCTCATTATGAAAATGCTAAAGGCTTCACTACACATACACATTGTCACTACAATGTGTGCATCAATTAAAAAAACACACCTTGTAGCACTAGACACAGTTTCATATCATATTAGTACAAAATACCAGCTTTCTGTGTGATTTCTTAGTATTTTAAAACATTTTTATTAGAGGAAATCTGTGACAAATAAGAAGGCAGAGAAATGCACTTATAAACAAGTGTGAATATTGAATGAATGAGTGAATACTCTGTCGTTCTAGCCCAAAAATACCCCCAGACTGTATGCTTTCAAGTGTTCTGATGGCACCTGGTGGCTGCAGGCAGCATTGTTCAGGGATCAAATCCACTGCACTGCTCTTTGTACATATCATTCATCCATGTGCTGAAATACAGCAACCATCAATTCTGTGTTTCCAGAGAAAAAACACTTCATTTTATTGAACGTCTTTGTAGTTTTCCATTCAACATGAGAGGATCTCTTTAGTCTGATCCCGACTGGAGGTGTGTGAGTGAAGGGAGTACATATAGATTGGTGTTACAATGGAGGAAAATGTGTTGTTTAAACTCTAATTTGGGTAAATTCCAAGGACACTACTTTTTAATTAACTTCATTTAGATGAATCTATCCAGGTTTTGTTTAAATTGAGTAAATTCATTTTGTTGCCAAATGGGCCCACATTGATGTATGACTAACAAACCGCTGTGTGACATTTACAGACCTCCCTGTTAAATGTTTTTTCCGGGAGCCTTTTTTTTCATTCAGGGCACATTGCTGGGTTCATGTTGCTATAGCACGGTTGGCCAGTGTGTGAGTTTCCACCCTAACCCACTTCTCTGAATCATCATTAACTACACTAACGGGTTCAGTCATTTCTAGAACATCAGTGCTCAAAGACAGGGATCCTAATGGATGGTGCCCTAGTGAGCCAGCGTTTGTCTGAGTGCCAGCTAGCCAGACAATGGGTCCCCTGCCTAGGCGTTGCTGACGAATACCCAGATTTTACAATGCCTGGACAAGTATTTTACTTCTCAGCTAACCGCATCATATGTTATAGCAATCTGTCAGTTGGTGACACAGTCGATGATGTGGCACGCAACCATTGGTTGATGCATGCAACATCTGAGCAAGGGGACTTGACCAATGTGACCCGGACTGAGCTAATACAACCCTGGGCAGCACAGCATGCATCATGGGAAAGCAAGTGTGTGATGGGACACTTTGAAACGTGCAGTGAGGAGTGTGATTTTAACTGCTTTAAATGTTCCAAATCATTTAACTGATTCACACTCTTAAAAATAAAGGSGCAAGTTGGAACCAAATAGGGTTCTTGAGAGCGATGCCATAGGGAACCATTTTTGGGTCTCCAAAGAACCATGAATGGGATGTTCCTTTAAAGAACCCTACCAACAACAAAAAAACACAATGTAAATATCAAGAGCTCCAAATAACCATTATTGGTTACACAAGGATCCAGCATAAAGAGTTATACAAATATCCATTATTGGTTCTACAAAGAACCCTAGCCCTAACCCTAACCCAACCTTCAGTAGCACAGTATTGATGGTTCTTTGTAGATCTCTAAAAGTTTCTGTATAGAACCTAAATCAAATGTTTCTTTAAGATATGGTGGTTCTTCAGCAATTTTGTTAAAATACATTGATCCTTTCAAATGTGTTGAAATAAGAATCAATAATGACTAAACAAATGTCAAATGTACCAATAGTTTGTTATACAACTAAGAAGTACAAAACAAAGTAGAATCTACAATTTCAAACAAAGTATCATTTCATTTCAAACTCAAAGTACAATTTCCAACGAATTGCCATTCATTTTATTTCAAACTCAAAGTACAATTTCCAACAAAGTACAATTTCCATTCATTTCAAAGTACAATTTAAAACAATGTAATTGTTCAATGATAGAGGTAGAGTATAATCTAAGAACATGAGCCCATCAGTATGTGACAGGACATGGTAGTAAAGTGGAAGGGGCCATCACTTTCACATCGTTAAACCTTCATAATTTAAGAACATGATCTTCCAATCCATTAGCATTACATTTCTCTTGTGAGACATTCTGTTAACTTTATGTTCCTGACAGATTGGGATAAATCATTTGACAGCAGACCACACACAAACACAATACAGAGAAAAAAAGTGAGCGAGTAAAGAGTGAGTGAACCATGAGAATAAATGTCCCAAGTGACTGTACAGACATTTATCCTTTTATAGGCTTATCGAGGTGCCTTTGCTGGGTGGGCAGAATGCAAAGTGAATTAAACATTTTTCAAACTCTAAGAATTCAAAGTGACGAGAACCTAATTGTAGAGCTCTGCACTAATGGCTCAAAAAAAGTAATGAGCGTTCCAAAATGTCGTAACGACAATTCTTATTTCACTTACCTCATCAACCACAAACAACTGTGCTGGATCCTCTTTGAGGAGAAATGACAGCAGGAAAATGGTTCCGCTGACCATCTGGCCTGAAAAACAGAATTAAACATCTTAATTCATCGCATCTCCGACATTGTTATTGAACATTGTTTTAATTTTCTCTGCTCAAGCTTGAATGAGCATCCCCTTTTGCGCCACCTTGGTTGGCCACCACCCAACTACTGTATCATAGACAAATCAGTGGACCCCTAGCAGCTGCCCGCCTCAGGCTGAACTTCAAGAGTAATAATATAAAACCACTTACCCGCTTCTTCCACCTCTGATCGGGCAGCCATCTAGCAACTGGGCACATGACGTCTTCAGGAGACTCTTTGGGGCCTTCTCAACTAGGTTGACTGCCATTTTATGCAGATTAGTTATCAATAGCTTGCCCACGTCCTTGTGCATGAGTGCTGTCATCTCCTCCAAAAGCTAGAGAGAGCGAGAGAGGAGAGAAGAGAGAGAAGAGAGAGAGAGAATAAAGCATAAATTATGTATATTCATGCTGTACATTTATTCTGTAAATTAATTGATCTACTGTATTTTATTCAGGAACTAAATTAGATTAAATTAGATTAGACTAAATTAGATTCCTCAAAATACCAGACAAATATGTCAAATCCACCACGAAAACATATAGTAACAGTTGAGACTTTCTAATATGAATTACATTATATATTCTGTAAATACATTCTGTATATGTATTTATTAACTAAATGAGATAAATGGATAAATAGGTACTTTAAAAAAATACCCGTCAAATATGCAATTATTTGTTACTCGCTGTAAGGGCTGCTGTTGGTCAACATTATTAGCTACCTTTCTCAATGCCTGCCAGAGGCGCTCGTTGTTTAGCTAATGTTAGCTAGCCACCGTTCATATTTAGCCAGTGATAGGTTTTGGTTGAAACAACTAACATCTCACATRATGATATTACTGACAAATTAGTTTTCTAGCTAAATTGGACAACCCAAGCTAGATAGCTAATTCATCTGACTTGGTCAGAGATAATTGTGTTAGCTAACTTAGATAATGTACTGTAGCAAGCTAGCTATTTAGCACCATGCACAATGTGATGTTAGCTAGCTGGCTAGCTATGTTACAGTGCATTTGGAAAGTAATCAGACCCCTTGACTTTTTCACCATTTTGTTAAGTTACAGCCTTATTCTAAAATGGAATAAATGTCTCCCCCCCCCCACCCCCCGTCAATCTACACACAATACCCCAAAATGACAAAACAAACAGGTTTTTATACATTTTTGCAAATGTATAAAAAAATATGTTGAAATATGACATTTACATAAGTGTTCAGAACCTTTACTCAGTACTTTGTTTAAGCACCGTTGGCAGCGATTACAGCCTCAAGTCTTCCTGGGTATGACGCTACAAGCTCGGCAAACCTGTATTTGGGGAATTTCTCCCATTCTTCTCTGCAGATCCTCTCAAGCCGTGTCAGGTTGGAAGGGGAGTGTCGCTGCACAGCTATTTTCAGGTCTCTCCAGAGATGTTAGATCAGCTTCAAGTCGATCTGGCTGGGCCACTCAAGGACATTCAGAGATTTGTCCCAAAGCCACTCCTACATTGTCTTGGCTGTGTGCTTAGGGTCATTGGCCTGTTGGAAGGTGAACCTTCGCCCCAGTCTAAGGTCAATGAGCACTCTGGAGCAGGTTTTCATCAAGGATCTCTGTACTTTGCTCCGTTGATCCTTCCCTCAATCCTGACTAGTCTCCCAGTTCCTGCCGCTGAAAAATATTACCACCGCATGATGCGGCCACCACCATGCTTCACCATAGAGATGGAGCCAGGTTTCCTTCAGACGTGACTCTTGTCATTCAGGCCAAAGACTTCAATATTGTTTTTAACAGACCAGAGACTCTTCTGTCTCATCGTCTGAGTCTTTAGGTGCCTTTTGGCAAACACCAAGCAGGCTGTCATGTGCCTTTTACTGAGGAGTGGCTTCCGTCTGGCCTCTCTACCATAAAGGCCTGATTGGTGGAGTGCTGCAGAGATGGTTGTCCTTCTAGAAAGTTCTCCCATCTCCACAGAGGAAATCTGAAGCTCTCTCAGAGTGACCATCGGGTTCTTGGTCACCTCCCTGACCAAGGCTCTTCTCCCCCAATTGCTCAGTTTGGGCGGGTGGCCAGCTCTAGGAAGAGTCTTGGCGGTTTCAAACTTCTTCCGTTTAAGAATGATAGAGGCCACTGTGTTCTTGTGGACCTTCAATGCTGCATAATGTTTTTGGTACCCTTCCCCAGATCTGTGCCTCAACACAATCCTGTCTCAGAGCTCTAGGGACAATTCCTTCAACCTCATGGCTTGGTTTTTGCTCTGACATGCACTGTCAACTGTGGGACCTTATACAGACAGGTGTGTGCCTTTCCAAATCATGTCCAATCAATTGCATTTACCACAGGTTGGACTCCAATCAAGTTGTAGAGACATCGCAAAGATGATCAATGGAAACATGAGCTCAATTTTGAGTCACATTGCAAAGGGTCTGAATACTTATGTAAATACGTTTTTTTGTTATATATATTTATGGCACAATTGTTTATTTAACGGTTTTCGTTTTGTCATTATGGGGTACTGTGTGTAGATTGATGAGGGGAAAAAAATATTTCACMCATTTTAGAATAAGGCTGTAACATAACAAAATGTGGAAAAAGTCAAGAGTTCTTAATATTTTCAGAATTAACTGTATCTAAGTTCCCTATCTACCATGCTAGACTGCTAGCTACACCAGGCTTGAGAGTTTGCTGTACACCACAGTAGCAATATTGGCTAGCTAGTAGACAGCTAATGTTAGTATGTTGATATAACCAAAGATACTTGTAACTAGCTAGCTAATTTGGGGACAAGCATAATATAGATTTAAGTTGTCCGAATGGGCAAGTAAAAAAAACACACAAAAATCACTATATCAAACAATTACTCCAATCAGAATTAGATCAGAGAGGCCAACAATGCAATAATATTCAAATATATTTTTAATATAATAAATAAAAAAGTCTACATGTCAAAGTGTAGGTGATATGCATATTGTTTACAACCTCATGTCCAAACCGATGCTGACATGAGGGATGCGCCAGAAAACTTTTAATTACATCAATATACACTAAATGACAGTCATTTTTGACAAACATAATGGCAGGAATTTACACTAGAGGCACAGTTCATTCAGATCAAGTGGTCAGGGACCATGCCTGTTGCGCACCGCACATCACCTACCTTGAATCTGAGTGGAGGGGGTCAGCATTTTGAAACTATAGAGAACAAAAATATAAATGCAACATGTAGTGTTGGTCCCATGTTTCATGAGCTGAAATGAAAGACATCAGAAATTGTCCATGCACACATAAAGCTTATTTCTCTCAAATTCTGTGCACAGATATGTTTACAACCCTGTTAATGAGCATTTCTCCTTCGCCTAGATAATCCATCCACCTGACAGGTGTGGCATATCAAAAAGCTGATTAAACATCATTACACAGGTGCACCTTGAGCTGGGGACAATAAAAGGCCACTCTAAAATGTGCAGTTTTGTCACACAACACAATGCCACAGATGTCTCAAGTTTTGAGGGAGAGTTCAATTGGTATGCTGACTGCAGGATTGTCCACCAGAGCTGTTGCTAGCTGTGAACCTTCACATCCTGCTTTTTCTCCTTCGGGATCGTTTGAGTACAGCCACCCAGACAGCTGATGAAACTGTGGGTTTGCACAATCAACASCCTGATTAACTCTATGCGAAGGAGATGACTTGGTTTTGAGCCCTGGAGGGAATTATTTTATGAAGACATATTTGGTTGCAATTGTAATGTTGCAATATTTTATAGGCTACCAGAGAAACAAGGGCTCTCTATGGTCAGGGCGTGACAAAGTTAGAGCATTTCGCTGGGCATTCAACATCAATATGATGTCTCAAGGGAAAATCATAACTTCACATGCATCTACAGTGCCTTCAGAAAGTATTCACACCCCTCAACTTTTTCCACATTTTGTCGTGTTACAGGCTGAATATAAAATTAACTACATTTAGATTGTTTTGTCACTGGCCTTCACACAATACCCCATAATGTCAAAGTGGATTTTTTTTTACAATTGAATTATAAAGGAAAAGCTGAAATAGCTTGAGTCAGTAAGTATTCAACTCCTTTGTTATGACAAGCCTATATAAGTTCAGGAGTAAAGATTTGCTTAACATGTCACATACAGTAAGTTGCATGGACTCACTCTGTCTGCAATAATAGTGTTTTTAATTACTACCTCATCTATGTACCCCAAACGTACAATTATYTATAAGGTCGAGCACTGAATTTCAAACACAGATTCAACCTCAAAAACCAGGGAGGTTTTCCCAATGCCTCACAAAGAAGGGCAGCTATTGGTTGATGGGTAAAAAAGCAGACATTGAATATCCCTTTGAGTATGGTACAGTTATTCATTTTCACTTTGGTTGGTGTATCAATACACCTAGTCACTACAAAGATACAGGCACCCTTCCTAAATCAGTGGAAGGAATCTGCTCAGGGAGTTAACCATCAGGCCAATGGTGATTTTAAAACAGTTACAGAGTTTAATGGCTGGGATAAGAAAAAACTAAGGATGGATCAACAACATTGTAGTTACTCCACAATACTAACCTAATTGACAGTGGAAAAAAAGGAAGCATGTACAGAATACAAATATTCCTAAACATGCATCCTGTTGGCAATAAGGCACTAAAGTAAAACTGCAAAAACATTGGCAAAGAAATTTACTTTATGTCCTCAATACAAAGCGTTATGTTTGGTGCAAATCTGACACAACACAGTTTTTTTAGGATGAAAATAAACAGAATAGAGCTAAGCACAGGCTAAATCTTAGAGGAAAAACTGGTTCAGTCTGCTTTCCACCAGACACTGGGAGACAAATTCACCTTTCAGCAGGACAATAACCTAAAACGCAAGGCCAAATATACACTGGAGTTGCTAACCAAATCAAATCAAATCAACCTTACAGTGAAATGCTTACTTACAAGCCGTTAACCAACAATGCAGTTTTAAGAAAAATAAGCGTTAAGGAAAAAACAGATAAGTAAAAAAAAATGTAAATAACAAATCATTAAAGAGCAGTAGTAAAATAACAGTAGCGAGGCTATGTACAGTGGGTACTGGTACAGAGTCAATGTGCGGGGGCACAGGTTAGCCAAAGTAATTGAGGTAATATGTACATGTAGGTAGAGTTAAAGTGACAATGCATAGATAATAAACAGAGTAGCAGCAGTGTAAAAAGGGGGGGAGGGACAATACAAATAGTCTGGGTAGCCATTTGATTAGCTGTTCAGGAGTCTTATGGCTTCGGGGTAGAAGCTGTTAAGAAACCTTTTGGACCTAGACTTGCCGCTCCGGTACCGCTTGCTGTGTGGTAGCAGAGAGAACAGTCTATGACTAGGGTGGCTGAAGTCTTTGACAATTTTTAGGGCCTTCCTCTGACACTGCCTGGTATAGAGGTGCTGGATGGCAGGAAGCTTGGCCCCAGTGAAATACTGTGCCGTACGTACCACCCTCCGTAGTGCCTTGTGGTCAGAGGCCGAGCAGTTGCCATACCAGGCAGTGATGCAACCAGTCAGGATGCTCTCGATGCTGCAGCTGTAGAACTTTTTGAGGATCTGAGGACCCATGCCAAATCTTTTCAGTCTCCTGGGGAATAAGCTTTGTCGTGCCCTCTTCATGACTGTCTTGGTGTGTTTGGACCATGATAGTTTGTTGGTGATGTGGGCACCAAGGTACGTGAAGCTCTCAACCTGCTCCAATACAGCCCCGTCGATGAGAATGGGGGTGTGCTCGGTCCTCCTTTTCCTGTAGTCTACAATCATCCCATTTGTCTTGATCACGTTGAGGCAGAGGTTGTTATTCTGGCACCACATGGCCAAGACTCTGACCTCCTCCCTATAGGCTGTCTCATCATTGTTGGTGATCAGGCCTACCACTGTTGTGTCGTCGGCAAACTTAATGATGGTGTTGGAGTTATGCCTGGCCATGCAGTCATGAGTGAACATGGAGTGCAGGAGGGTACTGAGCAAGATTACTTTTCATGTTCCTGAGTGGCCTGGTTACAGTTTTGACTTAAATTGGCTTGGAAAAATTTGGCAAATGGCTGTCTAGCAATGATCGACAACTAACTTCACAGAGCTTGTAGAATAAAAAATCAAAAAAATGTTCAAAACTCTTAGAGACTCACAATTGTAATCGCTGCCAAAGGTGATTCTAACATGTACTGACTCAGGGGGTTGAATATCTAATCAATATATATGTTTTTATTTTATTTTATTTTTAATTTTTTTACAAATGTTATATTTTTTCTTTTGCATTGACAGAGTATTTCATGTAGATTGTTGATWAAAAAAAATACACTTTATTTTAATCCCACTTTGTAACACAACAAAATGGGGAAAAAGTAGCGGGGTGTGAATACTTTCTGAAGGCACCGTATAATGGCAAGCCCTAACCCACCAGATGTTATTATAGCAACAATTTGCAAACATATCTATGTGTGGCCTTCATTTTATTGCCATGCTATGAAAGGGACACATCTGCAGGCTTCAATACATTTCAAACTTTTAGAATTCTGAAGACCTGTAAATGCCACCTTAGGAACCCCCCACTTAACTCAAAGGTTCTTTATTGGTCAAGAGTTCTAAAAGGAACCTTAAGAGCTGCTGTAGAACCATTTAATATGACACCACCATCCAATGTTGGCACAGGAAAACATTAATGCCTGCTTTATGGTGCACTGAAGAAAAAAGGTTCTTCAGTCCAGAAGATCGTACCCTTTTTTCAATTTTCGCCCAAAATAACATACCCAAATGTAACTGCTTGTAGCTCAGGACCTGAAGCAATGATATGCATATTATTGATACCATTTGAAAGGAAACACGTTGAAGTTTGTGGAAATGTGAAATTAATGTAGGAGAATATAGCACATTAGATCTGGTAAAAGATAAAACAAACAAATAAACATGTGTTTTTTTCATCATCTTTGAGATGCAAGAGAAAGGCCATACTTTCAGATAGGAGTCTAGGTGTAATTTAGATTTTGGCCACCAGATGGCAGCAGTGTGTGTGCAAAGTTTCAGACTGATCCAGTGAAGAATTATATTACTGCACAATATTTTGTATCAAGTCTGCCATGAGTTTGCCTAAATGTGCAATTGATACATTTTAAAATACATAACTATTGAGAACACTCCCAGGAATGTCATACATGATGTATCATTAGCTTATACACTAACTTTCACACATTAAGAATGTAAGCTTTCTGCCCATATAAGGAATGTCCATGTCCCTGAAAGTTGGCTGTTGTATACAACGTCATTCTAGTCACATTAGCACACATTATCAACAACCGTCCCGGTTTAGGGACTCCCATCCCGTAGAGATTAACTTCTTATGGAACAGTGGGACGCTAGCGTCCTACCTCGACAACATCCGGTGAAATTGCAGAGCACCAAATTCAAATTAAATTACTATAAATATTTAACTTTCATAAAATCACAAGTGCAATACATCAAAATAAAGATTATCTTGCTGTTAATCCAGCCAAGGTTTCAGATTTCAAAAAGGCTTTACGGCGAAAGCATACCATGCGATTATCTGAGAACAGCGCCCAGCAGACAAATCATTACAAACAGTAACCAGCCAAGAAGAGGAGTAACAAAAGTCAGAAATAGCGATAAAATGTATCACTTACCTTTGATGATCTTCATATGATTGCACTCCCAAGACTCCATGTTACACAATAAATCTTTGTTTTGTTCGATAAAGTCACTCTTTATGTCCAAAAACCTCTGTTTTTTTAGCGCGTTTTGTTCAGTAATCCACTGTCTCAAACAACATCCGGTGAAATTCCAGTGCGTGAAACTCAACAAAACAGAAATGCTCATAATAAACATACATAAAAGGTACAAGTGTTATACATAAGCTTAGAGATATTGTTAATCCAACCGCTGTGTAAGATTTMAAAAAGGCTTTACGGCGAAAGCAAACCATGCGATTATCTGAGAACAGAGCCCAGCAGACAAATCATTACAAACAGTAACCAGCCAAGAAGAGGAGTAACAAAWGTCAGAAATAGCGATAAAATKTGTCACTTACCTTTGATGATCTTCATATGATTGCACTCCCAAGACTCCATGTTACACAATAAATGTTTGTTTTGTTTGATAAAGTCACTCTTAATGTACAAAAACCTCCATTTGTTAGCGCGTTTTGTTCAGTAAYCCATTGGAACAAAGCGCGGTCACAGCAGTCAGACAAAAAATCTAAAAGGTTCGTAGAAACATGTCAAACGATGTTTATAATAAATCCTCMGGTTGTTTTTGTCATAAATAATCAATCATATTTCAACCGGACAATAGCTTCGTCAACAGAAAAGGARAAACAAGAAAGGCACGCGCCCGTTCACGCGCAGGACTCATGTCTGGAAATTTCCAMTGTCCTCTCATTGAAAGTGCTGTTTCTCCCTCATTTTTCAGAGTAAAAGCCTGAAGCAATCCCTAAAGACTGGCCACGTGTAGTGGAAGCGACAGGATAGGCTTTCAATGGAAAAACAGCCATTTCAAAATAAAAGCATTTCCTGGATGGATTTTCCTCAGGTTTTCGCCTGCAATATCAGTTCTGTTATACTCACATACATTATTTTAACAGTTTTGGAAACGTTAGAGTGTTTTCTATCCAAATCTACCAATGCATATATGCATATACTAGATTCTGGGCCTGAGTATCAGGCAGTTTACTTTGGGCACCATTTTCATAAAAATTCCGAATGCTGCCCCCTATCCCAAAAAAGTTCAACACTATCATAAACTTCATACCAAATTTGTGTTGGTGATACCACAGACAGAACAGCTTTAATTTCAGAAGTCAAACAGTTTTTCTTGAGGTTAATTTTGTGTTTCTGCTTTGTTTCTCTACAGCATTTGATTTTCTTCCTGAGTAAAAGGCAAAACAAGTCTGACCTAAATTTCCTCACCTGACTTGATCACACAGTGGGGAATGTATAGTATACATTTCTTTCATAATGTAACAATTGATACCAACACATGACCAAAACCCTATGAACAGTCAGCTAAAGCTGTCCATATCTCTGACCTTCTTGCCCAAAGGACTTAGCCTATACATTTGAATACTAATGTTTAAAAGCCAATTTCACTCGACTGGTTATTGGTGTTGAATCCAGCTTATAGTTTGGATTCGTTCCAGAGACAYAATTCTGCACAGGCCTGTGGTTACATTTCCGTTTGAGTAATTTAGCAGACACTCTTATCCAGAGCGACATACACRAGTGCATACATTTTCATACTGGTCCTCCGTGGGAGTTGAACGCTCAACTCTGACAACGCTCACGTTGCAAGCCACAACTCTGGCGAGCCACACAAGACCAAGTAAGTTCACGTTTCAAGAACCACGTCAGTAGTAGCCTATACTGATGTTGTACTTTGCGCAAGCCTGTCCAGAAATTGTCTAGACCTATCTGGAACACACCCATTGCTGCCATCGTTTTTCATGGGCGGACTTCACCGACTCAGATCAGCAAAGTTTTGCACATTCTGCCAAGCAAAACWATTTCACGGCAGAGATGCGGACAGCAAATGTATAAATTGATGKAAACACTTGTATTAAAATGAATTCATCAACACAGAAAAGTGGAGACCAGAATRCTCAATGCTACGATACTAATAGCATAACCTTTATTGATACTCACGATTACCACCATTCTACCAAAACACTTTAACAATTTGATATTTTACCACTCTAGRTTGAGAATGGCGATGGTAAAACGTTACTTGCTTCACAAAAGGTGGTTGGAGAAGTCAAAAGTTGGACGACCTCAGCCTCTTTTAATTTAATCAATTCGATAATAGGATCTGGAATAATAGGTAAATTGGTGTTTACACATTAAATTGCTTGAGCATCATGTGGCGCAACAGAATATGGGGAGGTGGATAGATACGACACCCTTCTTTGGAGGGGAGCACCTGTTGCATGTTAATGTGGGCCTATACRATGATCGATCATATTACCCAATAAGATAAGCAATTTCCATATAGTTCAGAACATGCAGAATAGAAAACATCATACCTCAGCCATAGTGAACAGCCCCTGGGTGGTTGTTCTCTGCATGATCGCATGACTACTGCAAATGCCTTTTTTCTCTCCTTTTAAAAAACTTTACCCCTCTTCTTTTGCCCTTCCAACATTCTCTCAAAGTTGTAGGATTCAAACATTCCAGTCAATTCAATGAAACAAAATATTACAAATATATATATCTTTTTTGAACAATATGTACATGTATGTTGGATGTGTAAATAATAAAATCGCAAGATTTCTGAGAGTTTTGTATGGTGACGATTGTGATGAACTCCTTTGATGATACAAAGAATTTAAGTCAACAGCTAGGTGTTCTGTTTATTCCCTGCAGACTATTTCATCATCTTGTTGATAAAAGGAGGGAATCTTTCGGAGACAAAAAGCTACCAGTCACTTGTACTTTCATTGGTACTTGATTGGAGAATACATTTTAAAATAAATCAGAAATACTTATCATCAAGATTTGAAGAGATTGAGCAGTCTCAATCTCAGGTACAGTATGGGAGGACAGGTACAGTATGGGAGGACAGGTACAGTATGGGAGGACAGGTACAGTATGGGAGGACTTGGATTGTAACATAACTACAGTTGAAGTCGGAAGTTTACATACACCTTAGCCAAATACATTTAAACTCATTTTTTCACAATTCCTGACATTTAATCAGAGTAAAAATCCCCTGTCTTAGGTCAGTTAGGATCACCACTTCATTTTAAGAATGTGAAATGTCAGAATAATAGTAGAGACAATTATTTAGATCAGCTTTTATTTCTTTCATCACATTCCCAGTGGGTCAGAAGTTTACATACACTCAATTAGTATTTGGTAGCATTGCCTATACATTGTTGTTGTTTGGGTAGCCTTCCACAAGCTTCCCACAATAAGTTGGGTGAATTTTGGCCCATTCCTCCTGACAGAGCTGGTGTAACTGAGTCAGGTTTGTAGGCCTCCTTGCTCGGACACACTTTTTCAGTTCTGACTACAAATTTTCTATAGGATTGAGGTCAGGGCTTTGTGATGGCCACTCCAATACCTTGACTTTGTTGTCCTTAAGCCATTTTGCCACAACTTTGGAAGTATGTTTGGGGTCATTGTCCATTTGGAAGACCCATTTGCGACCAAGCTTTAACTTCCTGACTGATGTCTTGAGATGTTGCTTCAATATATCCACATAATGTTCCTAACTCATGATGCCATCTATTTTGTGAAGTGCACCAGTCCCTCCTGCAGCAAAGTACCCCCACAACATGATGCTGCCACCCCCGTGCTTCACGGTTGGGATGGTGTTCTTCGGCTTGCAAGCCTCCCCCTTTTCCTCCAAACATAACGATGGCCATTATGGCCAAACAGTTCTATTTTTGTTTCATCAGACCAGAGGACATTTCTCAAAAAAGTACTATCTTCATCCCCATGTGCAGTTGCAAAGCGTAGTCTGGCTTTTTTATGGAGGTTTTGGAGCAGTGGCTTCTTCCTTGCTGTGCGGCCATTCAGGTATTTCGATATATAAGACTCGTTTTACTATGGATATAGATMATTTTGTACCGGTTTCCTCCAGCATCTTCACAAGGTCTTTTGCTGTTGTTCTGGGATTGATTTGCACTTTCGCACCAAAGTACGTTCATCTCTAGGAGACAGAACGCGTCTCCTTCCTGATCAGTATGACGGCTGCGTGGTCCCATTATGACGGCTGCGTGGTCCCATTGTCACGCCCTGACCTGAGATATCTCTGTTTTCTTTATATTTTGGTTAGGTCAGGGTGTGACTAGGGTGGGTACTTTAGTTTTTGWATTGTCTAGGGTTTTTTGTATGTCTASGGTTTTTGTAGGTCTAGGTGATTTGTATGTCTATGGTGGCMTGATATGGTTCCCAATCAGAGGCAGCTGTTTATCATTGTCTCTGATTGGGGATCATATTTAGGTAGCCATTTTCCCTTTGGTGTTTGTGGGTTCTTGTTCTATGTTTAGTTGCCTGTCTGCACTACTCATATTAGCTTCACGGTTCGTTTTGTTATTTAGTTCGTTTGTTCAGTGTTCATTCTGAAATAAAGAAGAATGTACGCATACCGCGCTGCACCTTGGTCTCCTCCTTACAACGGCCGTGACAGAAGAACCCACCACAAAAGGACCAAGCAGCGTGTTCAGGAGGAATGGACATGGGAAGAGATTCTGGATGGAGCAGTACCCTGGACGCAAGCGGGGGATTATCGCCTTCCGAAGGAAGAAATAGAGGCAGCGACAGCAGACCGGCGATATTACGAGGAGAAATACAAACGAGGCAAGCACGAGAGGCAGCCCTTTTGGGGGGGGGGGGGGGAGGGGCGGGGGGGGGGGGGGGGGGGGGGGGGGGGGGCGTGGAACATGGAGCAGTCGGAGCCAAGGAGCGAACCAGAGCCAGTCAGGGAAGGCGGATGAGGAGTTCGACGCAAGATTCCGGAGAGAGGTGCTAGCAGAGCGGTCGGGGGAACGTGTGACTGGTCAAGACACCGTGTTACGCAGTGATGCGCACGGTGTCTCCAGTTCGCATTCTAGTCCGTGTGCGCTCTATCCATCTCTTCGCACTTGCCGGCGCAAGTGACATCCAGCCAGGACGCAGTGTGCAGCCTAAGCTCCAGTTCTCCAGTGCGCCTCCACAGTCCAGTACGTCCTGTTCCTCTCCGTGCTCGCCCTGAGGCGTGTGCCCCAGCACGGTACCACCAGTGCTGCACCATGCATCAGACCTCCAGTGCGCCTCCATAGTCCAGTACGTCCTGCCTCCTCTCCGCACTCGCCCTGAGTGCGTGTCCTCAGCCCGGTACCAAGCACAGTTCCGGCACCACGCATCAGGCCCCAGTGCGATTCCACAGTCCAGTACGTCCTGTGCCTGCTCTCCGTGCTCGCCCTGAGGTGCGTGTCCCAGCACGTGTACCCAGTGCTGGCACCATGCATCAGACCTCCAGTGCGCTCCACAGTCCAGTACGTCCTGGGCCTCCTCCGCACTCGCCCTGAGGTGCGTGTCCTCAGCCCGTCCACAGTTCCGGCACCACCATCAGGCTCCAGTGCGATTCCACAGTCCAGTACGTCCTGGCCTCCCTCTGCACTCGCCCTAGAGCGTGTCATCAGCCCGTACCACCGGTTCCGGCACCACGCATCACCTCCCCAGTGCGCTTCCACAGTCCAGTACCCGCTGTGCCTCTCCCCGCACTCGCCCTGAGGTGCGTGTCCTCAGCCCGTACCACCAGTTCCGGCACCACGCATCAGCCTCCAGTGCGATTCCACAGTCCAGTACGGCCTCTGCCTCTTCCCCGCACCCGCCCTGAGGTGCGTGTCCCAGCCCGGTACCACCAGTTCCGGCACCACGCATCAGGCCTCCAGTGTGATTCCACAGTCATTACGGCATGGTCCTCTTCCCTGCACTCGCCCTGAGGTGCGTATCCTCAGCCCGTACCACAGTTCCGGGCACCACCATCAGGCCTCCAGTGCGATCCACAGTCCAGTACGGCCTGTGCCTCTTCCCCGCACTCGCCCTGAGGTGCGTGTCATCAGCCCGTACACCAGTTCCGGCACCAGCATCAGGTCTGCATGCGCTCCACAGTCTAGTACGGCCTGTGCCTCTTCCCGCACTCGCCCTGAGGTCGTGTCCTCAGCCCGGTACCACCAGTTCCGGCACCATGCATCAGCCCCAGTGCGCTTCCACAGTCCAGTACGGCTGTGCCTCTTCCCCCACTCGCTCTGAGGTGCATCTCTCAGCCCGGTACCACGAGTTCCGGCACCATGCATCAGGCGTCCAGTGCGCTTCCACCAGTCCAGAGCTTCCGGCGACCGTTCCCAGTCCATAGCTTCCGGCGACAGTACCCAGTCCAGAGCTTCCGGTGACAGTACCCAGTCCGGAGCTTCCAGCGACGTTTCACAGTCCGGAGCCTCCAACGACGGGCCACAGTCCGGAGCCTCCGGCGATGATCCCCAGTCCGGGGCCTCCGGCGACGGTCCCCAGTCCGGGGCCTCCGGCGACGGTCCCCAGTCCGGGGTCTCCGGCGACGGTCCCAGTCCGTGGCTTCTGGCGACGGATCCACAGTCCAGAGCCTCCGGCGATGATCCGCGGTCCGGTTCTACAAAGGCGGAGGGATCAGCGTAAAGAGGAGGGGCTGCGTCCAGAACCGGAGCCACCACCGAGGGTAGATGCCCACCCGGACCCTCTCCTATAGGTTCAGGTTTGCGGCCGGGAGTCCACACCTTTGGTGGGGGGTACTGTCACGCCCTGACCTGAGATATCTCTGTTTTCTTTATATTTTGGTTAGATCAGGGTGTGACTAGGGTGGGTACGTTAGTTTTTGTATTGTCGAGGGTTTTTTGTATGTCTAGGGTTTTTGTAGGTCTAGGTGATTTGTATGTCTATGGTGGCCTGATATGGTTCCCAATCAGAGGCAGCTGTTTATCGTTGTCTCTGATTGGGGATCATATTTAGGAAGCCATTTTCCCTTTGGTGTTTGTGGGTTCTTGTTCTATGTTTAGTTGCCTGTCTGCASTACTCATATTAGCTTCACGGTTCRTTTTGTTATTTTGTTCGTTTGTTCAGTGTTCATTCTGAMATAAAGAAGAATGTAYGCATACCGCGCTGCACCTTGGTCTCCTCCTTACAACGGCCGTGACACCCATGGTGTTTATATTTGCGTACTATTTTTTGTACAGATGAATGTGGTACCTTCAGGTGTTTGGAAATTGCTCCCAAGGATGAACCAAACTTGTGGAGGTCTACATTTTATTTTCTTAGGTCTTGGCTGATTTCTTTTGAGTTTCCCATGATGTCAGGCAAAGAGGCACTGAGTTCGAAGGTAGGCCTTGAAATACATCCACAGGTACACCTCCAATTGACTCAAATGATGTCAATTAGCCTATCAGAGGCTTCTAAAGCCATGACATCATTTTCTGGAATTTTCCAAGCTGTTTAAAGGCACAGTCAACTTAGTGTATGTGAACTTCTGACCCACTGGAATTGTGATACAGTGGATTATAAGTGAAGTAATCTGTATGTAAACAATTGTTGGAAAAATTACTTGTGTCATGCACAAAGTAGATGTCTTAACCGACTTGCCAAAACTATAGTTTGTTAACAAGAAACTTGTGGAGTACTCCAACCTAAATGTATGTAAACTTCCGACTTCAACTGTATGTTTCTTCCCCAGCTGTTATCAGCTACAACATCATAGCTGGTGACACATTGACCAAAGTATTTCAGACTACCTGGAGGTATAATATGGCACATTTTACTTTAATGTAATATATCTGAACAATATCAAGCCACAACTTAGCGATGTGCATTGATATGCTAATGCAGTGACAGTCAAAGTTTTGCTAAATTAAGCACAAAACACTAAGGCCACATTTGTTATTGTATGTTGCTTATTCATATTTTTCATAAATGTTATTTGCAGTTGGGCCGGGCCCCGCACTTGCAGTGAGACATTTTGTCATCTCAGTATCCACCATTCTGTTCACGCTTCCTCTGTCTCTTTTCCGGAATATATCAAAGCTGGGAAAKGTAAGACTTAATCACATATTGTTACATTGATTTAAGGAGTCAATGACTCATTCTTCAATTTCTGAGCTAAAGCACCTGTCTATGTGATTCTTGGTGTCCTTACTGTCCATGGTGTTGACTGTTTTGATCCTTATCACTGTAATCACCAGAACAGCTACCCTAGGACCACAGATGTATTGTCACGCCCTGACCTTAGTTATCTTTGTTTTCTTTATTATTTTGGTTAGGTCAGGGTGTGACATGGGGGATGTATGTGTTTTGTCTTGTCAAGGTGTTTGTATGTCTATGGTTGCCTGGATTGGTTCTCAATTAGAGGCAGCTGTTTATCGTTGTCTCTGATTGGGAACCATATTTAGGCAGCCATATTCCGTTGGGTATTTCGTGGGTTATTGTCTATATGTAAGTTGCCTGTGTCTGCACTTTTCGTATATAGCTTCACGTTCGTTTTGTTGTTTTTTGTATAGTTTGTCAAGTGTTCTTCGTTTCGTTATAATAAATAGAAGAATGTATTACTATCACGCTGCGCCTTGGTCCTCCTCTCTTCCTCCATACGACGAACGTGACATGTATATAATAACACTGTCAAAATCTATTCCCTCACACCAGTGGAGGCTCCTCAAAGGAGGAAGGGGAGGACCATCCTCAGTGAATTTCATAAAAATGTAAATAGTGAAACATTTAAAAAGTTATCCTTTTTAGATAGAACCATACTAAATATATCGCCTTTACCAAATAATTGATTAAAACACACTGTTTTGCAATGAAGGTCTACAGTAGCCTCAGCAGCACTCTGTAGGGTAGCACCATGGTGTAGCCAGAGGACAGCTAGCTTCTGTCCTTCTCTGGATACATTGACTTCAATACAAAACTTAGGGGGCTCATGGTTCTCACCCCCTTCCATAGACTTACACAGTAATTATGACAACTTCCGGAGGATGTCTTCCAACCTATCAGAACTCTTGCAGCATGAACTGACATGTTGTCCACCCAATCAAAGGATCAGTGAATGAAACTAGTACTGAAAGCATTAGCTACAGATAGCTAGAACTGCAGTGCGTAAAATGTGGTGAATAGTTGACTCAAAGCGAGAGAAAGACAATAGTTGAGCAATTTGAGAGAGAGAGAGAGAGAGAGATAATTTTTTTTAAACTTTCACTTAGCTAGCTAGTTTAGCCTACTCAAACACCCTGCTCAAACAACGAGGGATGCCATATTAGCTAGCTGTCTATGACTATCCAACACTGTAAGTCCTCCATGTCAAGGTAAGCTTTTGGCTTTATTAATGGATTGCCCCCGGGGCCCGCCGGYGTAACTGCTAAACTGCTTTCTGACTGTACACTGTACTGCATGATTGTAGCGGGTTTACTAATGTGTTAGATCTAGTAGCTATGTTGACTATGACGTGGCAATGATGTAGGCTGTGTGTAGCGGTTAGCGGTCATGATATGAAGGTTGGGCTTGGAAAGGTTTTTTCACCTGGTCACAGACAGCTGATGTGTTGTGCATTGAAGTCCACAAGTGAAGGGAAAAGGGGAAGAGGAGGAGAGCACGTAGCCATAGATAGCTGCGAGAAGGAATTATATACAGTATACAACGAGCAAAGTGAGCATGCTGCTTTTATGTGGCTGTAATGAAAGTGAACTGTGTTCTCGTGTGATCAGGGGTGTAATAATTCTGCCGATTTTGTTGAAAAATGTTTCTTCAACAAAAGCAAACGGAATGAAACGGGGAAAAACATACCTGAATTTGTCCAATAGAAGCTCTCATTTGCAGCTGTTAGACTAGATCAGCTAGATGCAGGCAAGAGTGTGCAAGGCGATATTGAATGTGTCACTGTCTGTCAACTTGATTACTCAAAATCMTCTCAATCTGTGCAGCTACGTTGAAACTTTCATTCATAGGCTATGTTGTAGTAMCCTCATGATGGGTACAGGGAAAATTGGAGTATCATGTAGTAGCCTAAATGTATCGATATTACATTGAGTTGGGTGAATGGAATATGAATTACAGTCACCCAATACTTAATAGAAATAAGGCCATGCTCATTAAAAAATTATCATCCTCCCTCGTCTTAAACGGCAACAACCGCCACTGACTCACACACGCTATATCACATTCTACTAATCAATCTGAAATGCATTCTATTTTTATTTTATATTTCAGTCAAATAAACGACTATTGAAACCACTTCCTCTAGAATTTGAAAATGTTAAAATGGCTARCAAAATGTTAATCCAATGACTTTGTGTCCAGTCCCCCTACACTGAATGCATGAGCATTTACAAGATGGAATGCAATTTAGGCTGTTGGTGTTGTCTTTTGACTTCTCTTCTAATATAGCCTATGTGTGTACAGCTTCATATTGTATGATAATGCCAATCAAGTTTCATAATAGCAGAAATCCACACAAAACAACAACACAAAAATGTAACTTGGACTATTGATATATTGTAATACTTTGCTATATACTTTTGTTTTGCAGCCTATATCAGCCATCACAACAGCTTTATGATCTATGGCTCTCTGGAGGAACCAAGTCTTGGTCTCGTGTCACTCAYGTCTGTTGGTTCTTCTCTGATTGTCAGTGCTCTGTTTGCTGYGACTGGCTATGCTACCTTCACTGGGTACACGCAAGGTAAAACACAACACATAGAATACTCTCATGGTATGTCTCCAATCACTCTCCACTAAGTGTTCTTTTTCTGACCTCTTATCTCTTTTTCTTTGAAAACTACTGCAGAAACGATGACCTGGCTATGTTTGTTTACTTTTGTTTTGGCATCAGTATAATAACAACTTGTCCTCTCTAGTGTTTTGTGACTCGAGAGGTACGGTGCATTCTGAAWGTATTCATACCCCCTCATCAATCTACACACAATACCCCATAATGAAAAAGCAAAGACAKGTTTTTATAAATTTGAGCAAAAAAATTATAATACAAAAAAAWATATATTTACATAAGTATTCAGACCCTTTGCTATGAGACTTGAAATTAAGCTTAGGTACATTGTGTCCATTGATCATCCTTGAGATGTTTCTGTAACTTGAGTCCCCTGTGGAATATTCGATTGATTGGACATGATTTGGAAAGGCACGCACTGGTCTATATAAGGTCCCACAGTTGMCAGTGCATGTCAGAGCAAAAAACAATCCGTGAGGTCAAAGGAATTGCCCGTAAAGCTCCAAGACAGGATTGTGTCGAGGTACAGATCTGCAGCATTGAAGGTCTCCAAGAACACAGTGGCCACCATCATTCTTAAATGGAAGAAGTTTGGAACCACCAAGACTCTTCCTAGAGCTGGCCGCCTGGCCAAACTGAGCAATTGGGGGAAAAGGGCCCTGGTTAGGGAGGTGCCCAAGAACCCAATGGTCACTCTGACAGAGCTCCAGAGTTCCTCTGTGGWGATGGGATAACCTTCCAGAAGGACAACCATCTCTGCAGCACTCCACCAATCAGGCCTTTATGGTAGAGAGGCAAGACACAAAAAATATTTCAACATTACAGTTGCAACCAAATATGTCTTCATAAAATAATTCCTTCCAGGGCTCAAAACTAAGTCATATCCTTCGCATAGAGTTAATCAGGCTGTTGATTGTGCAAACCCACAGTTTCATCAGCTGTCTGGGTGGCTGTACTCAAATGATCCCGAAGGAGAAAAAGCTGGATGTGGAGGTTCACAGCTGGCAACAGCTCTGGTGGACAATCCTGCAGTCAGCATACCAATTGAACTCTCCCTCAAAATTTGAGACATCTGTGGCATTGTGTTGTGTGACACAACTGCACATTTTAGAATGGCCTTTGATTATCCCCAGCACAAGGTGCATCTGTGTAATGATCATGCTTTCAAATCAGCTTCTTGATATGCCACACCTGTCAGGTGGATAGATTATCTAGGCAAAGGAGAAATGCTCACTAACAGGGTTGTAAACATATTTCTGCACAGAATTTGAGAGAAATAAGCTTTATGTGTACATGGACAATTTCTGGTGTCTTTTGTTTCAGCTCATGAAACATGGGACCAACACTCTACATGTTGCATTTATCTTTTTGTTCTCTATAGTTTCAAAATGCTGACCCCCTCCACTCAGATTCAAGGTACAGTAGCTGATGTGCGGTTCGCAACAGGCATGGTCCTCCACTCTCTGGGCTTGTGACCATTTGATCTGAATGAACTGTGCCTCGAGTAGCCTATGTCGACAGAATCAAGCCTTTAGACATTAATGTACATTTCCTTCCTTATAATTGTCAAAATGACTGGCATTTAGTGCATATTGATGTAGTTAAAAGTGTCATTAAAGTGTRGCTACATTTTCTGGCGWATCCCTCATGTCAGCATCGGTTTGGACATGAGGTTGTAACCAATATGCATATCACCTACACCTACACTTTTWAAATTTATTATATTAAAAATAGATTTTAATATTATTCCAATGTTGGCCTCTCTGCTCTAATTCTGATTGGAGTAATTGTTTGATATAGTGTTTTTTTTTATTTTTTTTAACTTGTCCATTTGGACAACTTAAATCTATATTATGCTTGTCCCMAAATTAGCTAGCTAGTTACAAGTATCTTTGGTTATATCAACATACTAACGTTAGCTGTCTACTAGCTAGTCAATATTGCTACTGTGGTATACAGCAAACTCTCACGCCTGGTGTAGCTAGCAGTCTAGCATGGTAGATAGGGAACTTAGATACAGCGCATTCTGAAAATATTCAGAACCCTTGACTCTTTACACATTTTGTTACTTTACAGCCTTATTCTAAAATGGGTGAAATATTTTTTTCCCTCATCAATCTACACACAATACCYCATAATGACAAAGTGAAAACCGTTTAAAAAAAATGTGTGCAAAAAAGATATAACAAAAAAATACCTTATTTACATAAGTATTCAGACCCTTTGCAATGAGACTCGAAATTGAGCTCAGGTGCATCCTGTTTCCATTGATCATCTTTGAGGTGATTCTACAGCTTGATTGGAGTCCAACCTGTGGTAAATGCAATTGAWTGGACATGATTTGGAAAGGCACACACCTGTCTATATAAGGTCCCACAGTTGACAGTGCATGTCAGAGCAAAGGCCAAGCCATGAGGTTGAAGGAATTGTCCGTAGAGCTCTGAGACAGGATTGTGTTGATGCACAGATCTGGGGAAGGGTACCAAAACATTTCTGCAACATTGAAGGTCCCCAAGAACACAGTGGCCTCCATCCTTCTTAAATAGAAGAAGTTTGGAACCGCCAAGACTCTTCCTAGAGCTGGCCACCCGCCCAAACTGAGCAATTGGGTGAGAAGAGCCTTCGTCAGGGAGGTGACCAAGAACCCGATGGTCACTCTGACAGCTTCAGAGTTCCTCTGTGGAGATGGGAGAACCTTCCAGAAGGACAACCATCTCTGCAGCACTCCACTAATCAGGCCTTTATGGTAGAGAGGCCAGACGGAAGCCACTTCTCAGTAAAAGGCACATGACAGCCCGCTTGGAATTTGCCAAAAGGCTCCTAAAGGCCTCTCAGACCATGAGAACCAAGATTGAACTCTTTGGCCTGAATGCCAGGAAACATGGCACCATCCCTTCGGTGAAGCATGGTGGTGGCAGCATCATGCTGTGGGAATGTTTTTCAGTGGCAGGGGCTGGGAGACTAGTCAGGATCGAGGGAATGATGAACAAAGCAAAGTCAGAGATCCTTGATGAAAACCTGTTCCAGAGCACTCAGGACCTCAGACTGGGGYGAARGTTCACCTTCCAACAGGGCAACGACCCTAAGCACACAGCCAAGACAACACRGGAATGGCTCGAGGCCCAGCCAGAGCCYGGATTTGAACCCAATCTAACATCTCTGTAGAGACCTTAAAATAGCTGTTCAGCGATGCTCCACATCCAACCTGACAGACCTTGAGAGGATCTGCAGAGAAGAAKAGAAGAAAGTCCCCAAATATAGGTGTGCCAAGCTTGTAGCGTCATACTGAAGAACACTCAAGGCTGTAATCGCTGCCAAAGGTTCTTCAACAAAGTACTGAGTAAATGGTCTGAGTACTTATGTAAATGTTATATTTCAATGTTCTTTTTTTCATATACATTTGCACACAAAAAAACAGTTTTTGCTTTGTAATTATGGGGTTATGTGTGTAAATTTATGAGAAAATCTATTTTAGAATAAGGCTGTAACGTAACAAAACGTGGAAAAATTCAACGGGTCTGAATACTTTCCGAATGAACTGTATGATTTTTACTGATAATATGGCACTTCATAACTTCAGGCTCAGTGTTCATTCATTTGAATGCAAATCACGTACGAACAACAGTTCTTTATTCTCTCCTATGTTTGTAGGTAATATCCAATGTTTTTTTTAATGGGTCTCTCAACAACCATGCCCATGTGGCTGTCACCTTGCTTATAGTTGCAGCGTGCACATTGCTTTCCTTGGCCTACGACTGTCTGGGTATTGTTCTGGTGTTAAATGTAAGTCAGATGTCCTTTGAATTGTTGTAACTTATTTCCCTACTCTGGTACAACATGTAAGACTGCAGAAACAAATGTATTATTAACTCTGCAAGGAATGTGTGTGTCATAATTTACTATTTGACTATGACGTATGTGTGATAATGTGCCAATACGCAATGCATTTATCAATTTGTAAATCAAATTGTGAAACAGTGAAGTTCCACCTTGAATGTATTTACCTACCACATGATGTCGCTATAACATGAATAMAACTATCATAAAAAGGCTCAATTTGAAAACTAGGCTACCTACAGTATTGTCCTCTTGCCTTAACGTCATTATTCACCCTTCAATGATTAAGATTAAGATCCAGATTATAGGTGTTTGTCCACTGGTAGTGCGCACCTAAGAACAAYGTTCAATTTCTGACACAATAAAGCTACRTTTGGTAAAAATGTGGTATGTGGATGATGGTCATGCTTAGGCAAAAACTATACATGGAAATAAGTAGCTACAGTTTACATTTTTTTTTGTTATTTCATGAAATATGTTKTTKTTTTTTTAGAAAAGGGGCGTTTTTCCCAAGTACTGGGGTAACATGGGAAAAACATGTATCTAAAAAATAACTGTAACTCAATGAAGTTACTTGTAGATGGTTTGGGCATGATTTGAAATATGGTAATTTAGGTACCACTGACTTGCATTGGGTCACCTTAAATGTTACTGCTTTATTAAAAACGGATTACAATGTGTATCTGTAAACAAGTGGTTGTTTATCTTTAGGCTTTCCTAATGGTATATATAACTTTTTCTAAATTACAAAATATTAGATCAACTTAACTCAGAATTGTTTTGTTAGAGTGACAATTTTTTGTTTGTTGATGAGACAGATACCATTTTTAGTTGAGAAAGAGCATTRGTAGCCAGAGAAAGTGTTGAAAAAAAATGCTGGTGACATGTGGTTTCTGTGAGAATTATTGGGGCAATTACCCCGGGTGGTTAGTTACCCTACGTTATCTTATAGTAGGTATATTTAGGAAATTGCAATAGGCCTATTATAACATTTAGGCTATTTCAAAAGTATAAATGTAAACGCGAATTGTTCACTTCAGATGTTGAAAATACTAATGACGGCTCCTTCAATAAATTCAATTGGCTCCTTCAATAAAGTTTCACATACACTTAGTGAACAAAACATTAAGAACACCTTCTTAATATTGATGCACTTAAATATTTTGTCTTTCCCGTTCACCCTCTGAATGGCACACATACACACTCGTTTCAAGGCTTAAACGTCCTTCTTTAACCTGTCCCCTCCACTTTATCTACACTGGTTGAAGTGACATCAGTAAGTATCATAGCTTTCGCCTGGTCAGTCTTCCTTGGAAAGAGCAGGTGTTCCTAAAGTTAGCACTTAGTGTACATATTTCCAATAGCTGCTTTAAATTAATAAAAAAGCGAAACGTTTGTAGCCTATTCCTTCTGGGATGGAGCGATGAAATCAATCACCGCTGGGAGGAAAACTAGGGCAGTAAGGTATTCGACGCCCCACGAAAGGCTATTTGCACACTGAGTCGTCGTGCAAAGCATCTACAGTGCCCATAAGCTTACGTTTGGACGACGATTTTTTTTAGTTGCTCTGCATTCGACGGAGAACTTGGCATCCGTAGCATTGTGTCACAACTTTGATATGTTAACTGCTGGCTAAACGGGAAAGACTGGGTTGTGCTGGCGGCGTATTGGAACAGAGCAGTGACTGTTGTTTTGAACCAAGAGTTGGAGGTAAAAGTGGGAGTTCCAGAATTCATAAGAACGCGGAGTAGCCTAATGGATCACTGAACGAATGAAAAGTCTACGGTATATTTTGTACGGTATAAGTCATTTTTTGAATCCCTAATAAAGACTGATGAAAGTTGACAGCTGCTCGGAGGGGCAGGGCCATTCATGGTAAGAGATGTCGAGTTACAGAATGATCATAATGAAATTGTACTTTAATGTCTGTCCCGCTTTGTAAGTCTGGCAAAAGTTATCCGGAGAAACTATGACCTCATTGTTAATAGGGTTCGCCCATCCGCAGCAGGCACTCGGTCGTTTTGGGACAGCTATAGATGTAAACCTGTACATTTCTGTTGTTATTATGAAATATGAATAATTGTGTGTTTTGCTTGCCTTTCATTAGTCCGAGGGATTTAGTTAAACCTATGCAGCTAGACATGGAAGAAAATGGGTCCCAAGGAACTCCTCGACGACGACTCTCTGGCTCTAGGTACAGTATGTGGATTCATTATGGGTACTAGGATCAGAGGGTTCCTGTGTGAGAACTGTCAGCTGTCACTTTTTCTTAGCTGTAGTCTACTACATTATTGTTCACTTCAGGATAGAAATTGTCACCATTATTTGGAGGTGTTTTAAAATGCTTAGATTGATGATGACACTTAAAAATCGTGTATATTAGATCATTTATTGTGGAATTCTTGAGATGACATCAGTTGGAAAATATGGGACTTTTGTAGTCCATGCATGGTGTCTTATGTCATTCCAAACCCTTATTCAATTCAAACCTTTTACAAAGCTTCACTGGGATTCCATCCCTTCTATGCCATTATCTACCCCCCCCCCCCCCCMCACACAAAGACAATGTTGCAATACATTTTCTAGACACATGTTACAAGCAAATTGCAATTGAATGAAATGACATAATTGCATGTCTAAGACAAAGGGTTTGACTAATTTAATAGTCCACAACCAGAGGGGATAGATGTGCATCGGCTATATTGAGTAAATGTAGTCAGTAACTGAAGTAACAGTTGTTGCAGACATTTCAGTAACCTTTGAACTCCACTCATTTCCTGCCTTCTGAGTTGTTCTGAGAAATTGCCTTGACCACATGTTGGGGTCATGGGAAGCATTTTGGAGGAAAACCAGTGTGCATCTCATGTGCATTATAATCAACGTCTGGTTATTTATTTATATTCTGAAGTATTTTGGTCAATAATTGTATGGATGGATGATCTCATAGATATATCATCATATTTCAGTCTCAATATGGAAAACTCAACAACTGTGGAGAAATGGAAACTTCACATGAATTGCTATTAAACCCTCAAATTCTGCATCTCATTCCTAATTAAAATCACAATAAATCTGCAGGCCTGTGTTGCATGCCAAGGGAGTGAGCAGTGACTTTCTAAAAGCTTGCAAAGAACTTTGGAAAACTCACTCCCAAGTTTAAGAGCAAACGCCTCCGACCAACTKGAATACAGTCAGCTGACATAATCTTCAAGCAACCGGGCTTGAACCAAATATATGGGAAATTCCACACGGTCACAGATATAACACTTTTAAAGAGATCCTCGTTGACTCTTATTTATTTGACATTTAATATTAGGCAAAAGACACGTTTAGACCTCTCCTCACGGATCATTGTGTTTCACCACCAGTGGTATTTTTGGGATAGGTGCTTATCACGAACTCCACATAACCACACAGTAATCTATTGGATCAAGTGCTGTAGTTTCAACATGACCCTTTTGATATGTCGTTGTAGAATTGTGTAATTCGGTAGCAGAGCCCCTCTCTGGCTTTCTAGAGTAGCAGACTACCCAATTCAGTCTGTGGTTTGTCTGTTATTTGGAAATGAAAGCCGCTCTCCATGAGCTGTTGTTGGGGGGGGGGGGGGGGATACATGTCTGCCGGGTTTATTTGTGGCTTCTCATACTTTGAGCCACAACTGCTTCTGAAAATCCACCCCGCTTTTCAAGTGCAATGACTTGTGGAGACATCATGTGGCCATCCACGCCATGCTACATTTGTTATCCTGCTACAGACCCTTTCAAAACACATTCCCTTGTCCAAGGGTGGCAGTTTGTAGTACACACAAACATGCATAGCTCTATGAACACAGTGATATTCACTTGAGGATTTTCCAAATTAGCCTCAACTAAATAATTCCAAMGGCTTTGGCCGTTGGAAAAGTTACTTAATGTCTGCTAAAAGACAGTATCATTTTGTCACAGCAGCATCTGTTTGCAATGACATCTGGTCATTTTGAAATTCTTCGCTTGGCAACTTTGCATTTCTGAGTAGAGCTGCACATACAGTGCCTTCAGAAAGTAGTCATACCCCTTGACTTTTTCCAGATTTTGTTGTGTTACAGCCCGAATTCAATTCAATTCATTGATTAATTTGAGATATTGTGTCACTGATACCCCAAAATGTCAGCGGAATTATGTTTTTAGAAATGTTTACAAATTGATTAAAAATGAAAACCTAAAATGTCTTGAGTCGATAAGTATTCAACCCTTTTGTTATGACAAGTCTAAATATGTTCAGGAGTAAAAATGTGCTTAACAAATCACGTAATTTGCATGGACTCACTCTATTTGCAATAATAGTGTTTATTGCACATAGAGTGGGGTACAGAGATGACTACTCCATCTCTGTACCCCACACATACAATTATCTGTAAGGTCCCTCAGTCGAGCAGTGAATTTCAAGCAGAGATTCAACCACAAAGACCACGGAGGTTTTCCTATGGTTTGTTATGAAGGGCACCTATTGGCAGATGGGTAAAAGAAAGCAGACACTTAATATCCCTTTGAGCATGGTGCGGTTATTAATTTTACACTTTGGATGGTGTATCAATACACCTAGTCACTACGAAGATACAGGCGCCCTTCCTAAATCAGTTGCCGTAGCGGAAGGAAAACGCTCAGGGATTTCACCTGGAGGCCAATGGTGRTTTTAAAACAGAGTTGAGTGGTTGTGATAGGAGAAAACTGAGGATGGATCGACARCRTTGTAGTTAATCCACAATACTAACTTAAATGACAGAGTGAAAAGAATTAAGGCTGTACAAAATACAAATATTCCAGAACATGCATCCTGTTGGCAATAAGGCACCAAATGAATACTTCGAAAAATGTGGCAAAGAAATTAACTTTTTGTCCTGAATACAAAGCATTATGTTTGGGGCAAATCTGAAACAACATATCACTGAGTACCACTCTTCATATTTTCAAGAACAGTGTTGACTGCCTACTGTTATAGGTATGCTTGTCATCAACAAGGACTAAGGAGTCTTTTTTAGGATAAAAATAAATGGAATAGAGCACAGGCAAAATCCTAGAGGAAAACCTGGTTCACTCTGCTTTCCACCAGACACTGCAAGACAAATTCACCTTTCAGCAGGACAATAACCTAAAACACAAGGCCAAATATGCACTGGAGTTGCTAACCAAGACAAAATTGAAGGTTCTTGAGGAGCATAGTTACAGTTTTGACTTAAATCGGTATAAAAATCTATGGCAAGACTTAAAAATGACTGTCAAGCGATGATCAACAACCAATGTGACAGAGCATGACAATTAAAACAAATATATATTTATTGTATTGTACAAATATTGTACAATCCAGGTGTGTAAAGCTCTTAGACTTACCCAGAAAGACACAACTGTAATCGCTGCCAAAGGTGATTCTAACATGTATTGACCCAGGGGGTTGAATAGTTATCTAATCAAGATATATTAGTGTTTTTTTTCTCTCCATTAATTACAAAAGTAAATAAAACATTTCTTCCACTTTGACATGAAATAGTATTTTGTGCAGGTTGTTGACAAAAAATGACAAATCCATTTTAATCCCACTTTGTAACACAACAAAATGTGGAGAAAGTCTTGGGATGTGAATACTTTCTGAAGGCTATACAGGCCTATACAAATGTAGGATCTTGATTTGTATCACCCTGTTGCWGGAGAACTTTCCTGAAATGCAGGAAATGTCAAACTTGTATTGTAAAAACGCTTCTGACGTTTTAATTTCCATTTGGACATTTCAGAGTTGAGTTTTCCTTTTGAAAAATGTATCAGCCCCTACAAAAATGTCCATTAGTTATAATGCACATAGTAATTCACACTTCCTGTTGCTGCAGGATTATTTTCCTGTTGTAGCAAACTGCTGTAGCAAAGATCCTACATCTGTACAGGAAAGGACTCCAGAAGGAGGATGGATGGTTTATAGATTTTCCTCCATGACAGTTGAGTGTTTTATTGGTGACATTCCTCTCCCTATCCTCCCAGCTATGTGAAGCCTTTGCAGATAATGAGAGACACCTTTTTACCATGATCTCACATTGCAGGCTTCCCTCGGAGTGGAGCCGAGTGTGGAATTGGTGAAGGTATTGTGAATCCCTGCAGCTGTTTCCAGACACTTTAGCAGTCCAAGGGCACAGCTGCATTTGAATTCAGCAGCTTTATTCTCATTTAACTGCATCTAGTGAAGATATCATACGTCTAGACCCTGGCAAATGAGATCACTGTCACACATTGTAGAGGCTTAACTATTTGGACGTTTCTGTTTTAGGTCTTCTTCTGTTCTGAGTTGAAACTTTGCAGGAGTATAAATGGATTGAGTGTCTGCAAATATTTGGACAATTAATTAAGCTCACAGCCTTCAACCACTTTGAATAGTGCTACTATGTCGAGAGGGATGGGCTGAATTCTACAACAGATGATAAATATTAGGAAAATATAGCTGCAAGCTGAAATCATTGGGGTCAAAGTTACTGCCCTATAACCATATTTTGTGTTATACCGCCAGAATTGAGCATACTGGCAGCAGTACGCCCTTATAACGAGCTACTGCACACCCATGTTTTCCATGGTAGAAGTTATAGGTCTTTGAGGCTAAAGTGTTCCCTGTGAGGAGAGGAACTTGTGAAACTAATACTGCAATTTCAAATCCAAGTTTGCTATTTCAAACTACTTTGATTAGTACAACTGTGAGCTTAATAATTGTCCAAATATTTGCAGAGACCCAATCCTTTGATACTCCTGCAAAGTTTCAACTCCGAACAGAAGAAGAYCTAAAACAGAAACGTGCAAATAGTTGAGCCTCTACAAACAGAAGTGTTATAAGTCTAGACCCTGGCAAATKAGATCTTCACTGGATGCAGTTAAAGGGGAATAAAGATACTAATGGAAGGTTATGATAGCATAGACAAAAACCCTCAGAGTTCTAGCATTTGCAACATTTTCCCCTTGAAACTTTCCTGAGGGATAAAAGCCTCTCTGTTCAGCCAGGAAAAGAGTCTCCAATTGGGCCAGGAACTACTGTAGGTTACAAATGAAACACAAAACACTGTCAAAAAACTCTGAAAGCCAATAGAGGACAGCATGTGTCATTCCCTCACTAAATGCGATGAACTTATATGAAAATGAACACGTTTCTAAATAACTTTTCAATACAGAATAGTATATACTGCGTTTTGATACAGCATTTGTGCGATTATGATTTAGGCCTATACATTTGTACAATGTTGTTTATCACATTATTTACAATACTGTTTGACAGACTCAATAGAGTAGATAAAGATATCACACAGGCCTTGTTGTTTGTCGTTTCTGTGAAGAGGTCAGTGGCATTCCAACGGCCACCCACACCACTCATAGCAACGCCATTAAATGTAAAGGAGAGGCGAAATCACTGAATTTGGCCAGTAGGAAAATGAAAAACGTATTCTAACAAAAAAAAGGAATTGAGACCTTACGACAAGCTTGTGTTTGCTAAGCCCGTCAGGTCTTGGGAATACAGAGGCTCTTATGTCTTGTGGATGGGATGCTTTATGCCTCAGAGGGCTAAAACAGACAGTGGCCATCATCCAGAGAACAGGGAATAATGGGTCGTCTTTGTTGTGCAGTTGAAGCCAATGCACTGACCGTAAATACCAATGAGGGCTTATTACTGGAGTTGTACTGGGTTAGTATACAAAATCAGTCAACTATATGTTCAAATTTTGCCAAATGAATTGGTAGGCTTGGCTATTCCAGGAATTTATGTGTTCGTTTTTGATACTAGAGAGAGCACGTATTCAACACAGATCCCACGCAATAGCTCTGTGCAAATGGCGTCATAGTGCCTGGAGAATACAAATAGTCAATACTGTGAAGTCTTGGCCCGTGTTTTGTTTCTGTTGTGTACTCTTCCAACACATAACAGTTGGAAGCCACCTACCATCCACCTTCATAACAGAGCCTTTTGTGTTAAAAAGGTCAGAGAAAAATAGGACAGGGCTGAATAAAAGTATGTGAAGCAAATCTCTAGATGGCGCTATTCTTGCGCACATTATCATTTACCAGTTGTTCATTCAGTATATTGAATATGTCACAGAAGCAGACATTTCGCAGCCATTAACCTAATGGTTACAAATGTGAGAAATATGTATCTTTCATAATGAATGCTAGTGTATGGCACTGTGGCCCAAGTATCATTTATTTTTATTTTGGGATTTCCTCTGTGTCTTTTACATGGAAAACTGTAATCACAAAGCAAGATCGTAGTTAACGTTCCCATATAAAGCTCTTGGCCCTTTGACATTTTGTAAAGCTCCAGTGCATGTGATGAGCATCAGGGGAGACCGCAAAGCAACAGGCTAATGCTTCTTTGATAAACACTCCTGTATAGACAATGCAGCATTGTCTCATAAAAGAATGAATGCAGTGTGATTATATATTATAATTATGACTCAAGGGGAAAAGCGCTCTCTTCTGCATTTTTATGTAAATGTTGACCTCACAGAAAGGGCAAACTTGTTCCTCTTTTTCAGTAGCGTACACATTTTACATACACTCTTAGAAAAAAGGGTTCCAAAAGAGTTCGACTATCTCCATAGGAGACCCCTTTTTGGGTCCAGATAAAACCGTTTTTGGTTCCAGGAAGAACTCTTGGGTTCCATGTAGAACCCTCTATGAAAATGGTCCTAAATGGAACCCCAAAAGGTTATTCCATGAACAAAAAAGGGCTCTCCTATGGGGACAGGCGAAAAAAACCTTTTTAGGTTCTAGATGGCACTTTTTTTTTCTAGGAGTGTAGGCAGCTGAAGCTTATGTGTATTTGATGGGTTTACAGTGCATTCAGAATGTATTCAGACCCCTCGACTTTTCCCACATTGTAACATTAAAGCCTTATTCTAAAATTGATTTAAAATTGTGTTTTTCCCCTTATCTACGCACAATACCCCATAATGAAAAAACAAAAACAGGTTTTAAGATTTTTTTGCAAGTGTATTATTTAAAAAAAAAAAATCACATTTACATAATTATTCAGAACCTTTCGAGTCTTCTTGTATATGACCCTAAAAGCTTGGCACACCTGTATTTTGGCAGTTTCTCTCAAGCTCTGTCAGGTTGGATGGGGAGTGTTGCTGCACAGCTATTTTCAGTTCTCTCCAGAGATGTTTGATCAGGTTCAAGTCGAGGCTCTGGCTGGGCCACTCAAGGACATTCAGAGACTTGTGCCGAAGCCACCCCTGCTTTGTCTTGGCTGTATATGCTTAGTCATTGTCTTGTTAGAAGGTGAACCTGCTCTGGAACAGGTTTTCATCAAGGATCTCTCTGTACTTTTCGCCGTTCATCTTTCCCTCGATCCTGACTATTCTCCCAGTCCCTAGCGCTGAAAAACATCCCCACAGTATGATGCTGCCACCACCATGCTTTATTGTAGGGGTGGTGTCAAGTTTCCTCCAGACGTGACGCTTGGCATTCAGACCAAAGAGTTCAATCTTGGTTTCATCAGACCAGAGAATCTTGTTTCTCATGGTCTTAGTATTTCAGGAGCTTTTTGGCAAACTCCAAGCAGACTGTCATATGCCTTTTACTGACTGAGGAGTGGCTTCCGTCTGGCCACTCTACCATAACGTCCTGATTGGTGGAGTGCTGCAGAGATGGTTGTACTTCTGGAAAGTTCTCCGGAGTGACCATCGGGTTCTTGGTCACCTCTCTGACCCTTCTCCCCCGATTGCTCAGTTTGGCCGGGCGGCCAGCTCTAGGAAGAGTCTTGGCGGTTCCAAAATTCTTCCATTTTAAGAATGATGGAGGCCACTATGTTCTTGGGAACCTTCAATGCTGCAGCCATTTTTGATACCCTTTAGCTCTGACATGCACTGTCAACTGTGGGACCTTTATACAGACAGGTGTGTGCCTTTCCAAATCATGTCCCATCAATTGAGTTTACTACAGGTGGACTCCAATTAAGTTGTAGAAACATCTCAGGGATGATCAATGGAAACAGGATGCACCTGAGCTCAATTTYGAGTCTCATAGCAAATCAAATCAAAGTTTATTTGTCACGTGCGCCGAATACAACAGGTCCAATACAACAGAATACTTAGTGAAATGCTTACTTACAGGCTCTAACCAATAGTGCAAAAAAGGTGTTAGGTGAACAATAGGTAAGTAAAGAAATAAAACAACAGTAAAAAGACAGACTATATACAGTAGCGAGGCTACATACAGACACCGGTTAGTCAGGCTGATTGAGGTAGTATGTACATGTAGATATGGTTAAAGTGACTATGCATATATGATGAACAGAGAGTAGCAGTAGCGTAAAGGAGGGGGTGGTGGGTGGCGGGACACAATGCAGATAGCCCGGTTAGCCAATGTGCGGGAGCACTGGTTGGCCAGCCCAATTCAGGTAGTATGTACATGAATGTATAGTTAAAGTGACTATGCATATATGATAAACAGAGAGTAGCAGCAATGTAAAAAGGGGGGTTGGGGAGGGGGTACACAATGCAAATAGTCCGGGTAGCCATTTGATTACCTGTTTAGGAGTCTTATGGCTTGGGGGTAAAAACTGTTGAGAAGCCTTTGTCCTAGACTTGGCACTCCGGTACCGCTTGCCATGCGGTAGTAGAGAGAACAGTCTATGACTGGGGTGGTTGGGGTCTTTGACAATTTTTAGGGACTTCCTCTGACACCGCCTGGTGTAGAGTTCCTTGATGACAGGCAGCTTAGCCCCAGGGATGTACTGGGCCGTACGCACTACACTCTATAGTGCCTTGCGGTCAGAGGCCGAGCAATTGCCGTAACAGGCAGGGATACAAGCAGTCAGGACGCTCTCGATGTTGCAGCTGTAGAACCTTTTGAGGATCTCAGGACCCATGCCGAATCTTTTTAGTTTCCTGAGGGGGAATAGGCTTTGCCGTGCCCTCTTCATGACTGTCTTGGTGTGTTTGGACCATTCTAGTTTGTTGTTGATGTGGACACCAAGGAACTTGAAGCACTCAACCTGCTCCACTACAGCCCCGTCGATGAGAATGGGGGCGTGCTCGGTGCTCCTTTTCCTGTAGTCCACAATCATCTCCTTCGTCTTGGTTACGTTGAGGGATAGGTTGTTATTCTGGTACCACCCGGCCAGGTCTCTGACCTCCTCCCTATAGGCTGTCTCGTCGTTTTCGGTGATCAGGCCTAACACTGTTGTGTCGTCTGCAAACTTAATGATGGTGTTAGAGTTGTGCCTGGCCATGCAGTCGTGGGTGAACAGGGATTACAGGAGGGGACTGAGCACGCACCCCTGGGGAGCTCCAGTGTTGAGGATCAGCGTGGCAGATGTGTTGCTACCTACCCTCACCACCTGTTGGCGGCTCATCAGGAAGTCCAGGATCCAGTTGCAGAGGGTGGTGTTTAGTCCCAGGTTCCTTAGCTTAGTGATGAGCTTTGAGGGTACTATGGTGTTGAACGCTGAGCTGTAGTCAATGAATAGCATTCTCACGTAAGTGTTCATTTTGTCCAGGTGGGAAAGGGCAGTGTGGAGTGCAATAGAGATTGCATCATCTGTGGATCTGTTTGGGCGGTATGCAAATTGGAGTTGGTCTAGGGTTTCTGGGATAATGGTGTTGATGTGAGCCATTACCAACCTTTCAAAGCACTTCATGGCTACGGACGTGAGTGCTACGGGTCGGTAGTCATTCTTGGACACAGGGACTATGGTGGTCTGCTTGAAACATGTTGGTATTACAGACTCGATCAGGGACATGTTGAAAATGTCAGTGAAGACACCTGCCAGTTGGTCAGCACATGCCCGGAGCACACTTCCTGGTAATCCGTCTGGCCCCGCAGCCTTGTGTATGTTGACCTGTTTAAAGGTCTTACTCACGTCGGCTACGGAGAGCATGATCACACAGTCGTCCCGAACAGCTGATGCTCTCATGCATGCCTCAGTGTTGCTTGCCTCGAAGCGAACATAGAAGTGATTTAGCTCGCCTGGTAGGCTCGTGTCACTGGGCAGTTCGTGTCTGTTYTTCCCTTTGTAGTCTGTAATAGTTTGCAAGCCCTGCCACATAAGACGAGCGTCGGAGCCGGTGTAGTATGACTCAATCTTAGCCCTGTTTTGGCGCTTTGCCTGTTTGATGGTTCATCGCAGGGCATAGCAGGATTTCTTGTAAGCTTCCGGGTTAGAGTCCCGCACCTTGAAAGCGGCAGTTCTACCCTTTAGCTCAGTGCAAATGTTGCCTGTAATCCATGGCTTCTGGTTGGGGTATGTACGTACAGTCACTGTGGGGGGGACGTCCTCGATGCACTTATTGATAAAGCCAGTGACTGATGTAGTGTACTCCTCAATGCCATCGTAAGAATCCCGGAACATGTTCCAGTCTGTGATAGCAAAACAGTCTTGTAGTTTAGCATCTGCTTCATCTGACCTCTTTTTTATAGACCGAGTCACTGGTGCTTCCTGCTTTAATTTTTGCTTGTAAGCAGGAATCAGGAGGATAGAGATGTGGTCGGATTTACCAAATGGAGGGCGAGGGAGAGCTTTGTACGCGTCTCTGTGTGTGGAGTACAGGTGATCTAGAATTTTTTTCCCTCTGGTTGCACATTTAACATGTTGATAGAAATTTGGTAGAACTGATTTAAGTTTCCCTGCATTAAAGTCTCTGGCCACTAGGAGTGCCGCCTCTGGGTGAGTGGTTTCCTCTTTGCTTATTTGCTTATACAGCTGACTGAGTGCGGTCTTAGTGCCAACATCTGTCTGTGGTGGTAAATAAACAGCCACGAAAAGTATAGCTGAAAACTCTCTTGGCAAGTAGTGTGGCCTGCAACTTATCACAATATACTCTACTTCAGGTGAGCAAAATCTAGAGACTTCCTTAGATTTCGTGCACCAGCTGTATGCACAGACCGCCCCCCCTCGTTTTACCGGAGTGTGCTGTTCTATCTTGCCGGTGCAGCGTATATCCCACTAGCTGAATATCCATGTCGTCATTCAGCCACGATTCCGTGAAACATAGGATAGAAAGTTTTTGATGTCCCGCTGGTATATTCGTGATCGTACCTCGTCTAATTTATTGTCCAATGATTGCACGTTGGCGAGTAGTATTGACGGTAACGGCAGCTTTCCCAGTCGCCTTCTCTGGGTCCTGACCAGGCATCTTTGTCCTCTGTACCTGCGTCGCTTCCTTTTGCAAATAACGGGGATGTCGGCCCTGTGGGGTGTTTGGAGAATGTCTTGTGCGTCGTCCTTGTTGTAGAAAAAATCTCTAATCCGAGGTGAGTGATCTTTGTCCTGATATCCAGAAGCTCTTTTTTGCCATAAGATACGGTAGCAGAAACATTATGTACAAAATAAGTTACAAATAACGTGAAAAAAAAACATAATAGCACAATTGGTTGGGCGCCCATAAAACTGCTGCCATTTCTTCCGGAGCCATTTTACAGGGCCTGAATACTTATGTAAATAAGGTATTTCAAATTATTATTATTTTTTTTAACTTGCAAAGATTTCTAAACTTGTTTTCACTTTGACAATATGGGGTGTTTTCTGTAGATGGATGAGGATTAGAATTTWAAAAAATCAATTTTAGAATAACATGCTGACCAGACCGGACACGTCGCGTGCGCAAGCGTCGCAAAATAAATTTAGAAGTCCATGTTATTCAATTATTGCATCCACACTGCTCGCGCGCACCAACGAGCGTCTGTGTTGCCAAGGGCTAAAATAGAAGTCATTCCTATTTCTGACGCAGATCACGCTGCAAGTCCTGCCTCTCCCATCTCCTCATTGGTTTATAGAAGCAGGTACCCATGTGCCATCTCCTCATTGGTTATACCCACGTGGGTGATTGAAAGACAAAATGTTTTGCCGGTCGTCATGGTAAAAGTGTAAGTTAGATGCCAATCACCATATAAGTTCAAAGATGAAAAAGCCTGGAAGGAGGAGCGATACCTAGAAACGATTTGGCTAGCTAATTAACGTTAGCTAGCAAGTGCAAGCTAACTAGCTAAATTGCCATACATGTTTAAAGCTTTTCGACCTGGTCCCAAATTAATGTAATTGGTTCAGAGTTTGTTTTGATATTTTAACCTGCGTGTCGTGATCTCGTTTGGTGTAGCGGGGGCAAAATACATTTTATGCACGATAGCGCACGATAGTGCACGCGCGCAGCCGGTTTGGGTTCCGTGTAAGGCTGTAACGTAACAAAATGTGGAAAAAGAGAAGGCTTCTGAAATAATTTCTGAATGCACTGTAAATAGTTCCAGGCGCTAACTGCTCCTAATTTCAGCTCTTATCACTCCAAAAGCAACGGATTTAAACATACACTTGGACAGGAACATATTACTTGTTGTTTTCTTATCTTAATGCTTGGCAGATGTTCACCCTGTCTTTACTTGGCCAAGTTACTTGCCTATACTGAGAAAGTTCTGGTAGAAGCATATTTSACCTCTGAAATAAGGTGTGGGGAGAGAACAGGTCAGACAAGGTTGATCTCTTCTGTGACTAGCGTTGTGTAGTGTCATGGACATGGAATTCAAGGATCACCCAGAATGATCTGGAATCTCTTTGATTGACAGACTGCCTGACTGCCTGACTAACTTCCTACCAGCTGGAGTCCCAGTGGTATTAAGAAGGATATAATGTACTATAGTCTTAAATGGCACCCAGCCGTTCCTTATATAGTACACTACTTTTTGACCAGTAGTGCACTATATAGGGGAATAGGGTGCCATTTGGGATTTTCCCAATGTTACTGAAGTGAAATAAGGCGATTCATAACGGAAGGTTATAACATACTGTATATTAATGCTAAGCCACTCTGAAGTTATTAATGCCCCCTGGATACTTATCAGTTGTCTAAATAAGGGTGTGAAATGTTCCAAGCAAGTTTGAAGCCTGCATACGGACATGTTATGGGATTTTTTGTTGTTGTTTTGCCTAAAATAATAAGGTATACACATAGGAAGTGGGGAGTTCTCATAGTTTCTTTTTTTTAATCTCCTGCCACCCGCCCCACACAGCTCCTGGAGTAATGGCCTTTCCAGACCTTCTCTAAACAGCTTGTGTTTACTGTGAGCAACCTCTTACCAAATTACCAGCTGTGTCCCTGGTCCTGTGTTTTGTCTTTCCACAGGGATTTCCCTTCTCTGCAACCCAACCCCCATCTCCTGTCGCTCCGATTCCCACCCACTAATGCCTCCAACCACAAGTTGTCCCTTATCGTCTGATATGGCTTTTCTATTAAATGAAGGACAAACKCTAAAGGCAAAAGAGTATGTACAGAGGAAGTATACTAAGATCATGTGTTTCAGTAGAAATTCCTCTGTTTGTTTCACTTGGAGCATGAACTGTGTGACACTTGATCATTGTACTGTATCAAGCACCTAGTTCTGTTATTTTAAGTGAAAGAACCAGGGAATGGGACATCTATAGTACATAGTAGGGCAGAGGGTGCAGGAGAAGACTTTGACGTAGTTGAACCTATGTTGATCTCATTGTAAGATGTAGGAAATTTAGTTGAGTCCATTGTACGCTTACTACCCAAGGTCAAACTGTAGCTTCCTGCTTTTTTGTCGCATATTCAATGGGCAGACGGTGACCTCTTGCGTAGATTGTTCCATTTACAACCACTATGATTTAGCAAACAAAATACAGCACAGGACAGTTCAAACTACTTTAAGTACTGTGTAATAGACGGTAAATGGCAGCATCTCTGAGCCCTGCTTTTCGGTTAGAGTTTCAGGTCAAGTTTCAACCTGCATGTCATTCCTGACATTATCAAGTAGTATGGAACTGAAAAATGTTGATATAGATAGATTTTTTTTTTCTTCTTTTTTTTTTACAGAGGAACATTAACACCAACCTGCATATTGGTGCTGTAAATCTTCATCTATTCTTCTGAGTTTAGCTTGCCTAGTATTACCTTTCCTCATATACCTGTTGTCCAACATCTATTATGTGCTGAGTAGCTGTGTGAGTAAAGCATTGGAAAGCAGGAGGCTACTAAATCGGCCTTGGTAAGCTGCTGGGGATAGTAATAAGTAGGGTGTCCATCCACTCTGCCCAGAGTGGGTGAAAACACGCTTTGGTGATGACGTTTCACTTCCTTATGTTATGAAATACATTTTTCCATGACAATTCTGATTATTTATGGTCTGAATCGGTCGGTGGGGTCTGTTTCAAACATATCATTAACAGTATGTCCAAAAAGTTGCATTTTGTAACCTAATACATCCGACAATAAGCACCTAGCTGTGTTGACAAAGCGGTGCAGGTTTCTCGTAACAACTTTTGAGGATTTTACATTTTGTGGTCGCCGCCTTCAAAGTTGTTTCCTCGGGTTGCAAAATTAACATAACACGAGCTGAATGAAATGTAAAAGGCTTTGAAAAGAAAGGGCTTGGTGTACGCTCATTGATCTGTTAACATTTCACAGAGACGCTTGTTTTTTAACGGATTATGATAGAGACATGAGGTTTAGACCATTCGTTTTCTTAGAGGATTATCTACACAATTGAAAATTTTTACCCATTGTTACAAGCTACAAGCTTGGAACATCTGTATTTGGAGTTCCTCCCATTCTTCTCTGCAGGTCCTCTCAAGCTCTGTCAGGTTGAATGGGGAGCGTCGCTGCACAGCTGTTGTCAGGTGTCTCCAGAGATGTTTGATCGGGTTCAAGTCCGGGCCACACAAGGACATTGAGACTTGTCCCGAAACCACTCCTGCTTTGTCTTGGCTGTGTGCTTAGGGTCGTTGTCCTGTTGGAAGGTGAACCTTCGCCCCAGTATGAGGTCGTGAGTGCTCTGGAGCAGGTTTTCATCAAGGATCTCTCTGTACTTTGCTGTGTTCATCTTTCCCTCGATCCTGACTATTCTCCCAGTTCCTGGTGCTGAAAAACATCCCCACAGCATGATGCTGCCATCACCATGCTTCACTGTAGGGATGGTGCTAAGTTTCCTCCAGACATAACGCTTGGCATTCAGGCCAAAGAGTTCAATCTTGGTTTCATCAGACCAGGGAATCTTGTTTCTCATGATCTGAGAGTCCTTTAGGTGCCTTTTGGCAAACTCCAAATGGGCTGTCATGTGCCTTATTCTGAGGAGTGGCTTCCGTCTGGCCACTTTACAATAAAGCCCTGATTGGTGGAGTGTTGCAGAGATCTTTGTCCTTCTGGAAGGTTCCCCCATCTCCACATAGGAACTCAGGAGCTCTGTCAGAGTGACCATCGGGTTCTTGGTCACCTCCCTGACCAAGGCTCTTCTCCCCCGATTGCTCAGTTTGGCCGGGTGGCCAGCTCTAGGAGGAGTCTTGGTGGTTCCAAACTTCTTCCATTTAAGAATGATGGAGGCCACTGTGTTCTTGGGGACCTTCAATGCTGCAGAAATGTTTTGGTACTCTTTCCCAGATCTGTGCATTGACACAATCCTGTCCCGGAGCTCTATGGACAATTTATTCGACCTCATGGCTTTATTTTTGCTCTGACATGCACTGTCAACTATGGGATATTTTTATATTGACAGGTTTGTGCCTTTTCAAATCATGTCAATTGAATTTACCACCAGTGGACTCCAATCATGTTGTAGAAACATCTCAAGGATGATCAATGGAAACGGGATGTACCTGAGCTCAATTTCGAGTCTCATAGCAAAGGGTCTGAATATTTATGTAAAGGTATTTGTTTATTTTTATACATTTACAAAAATATGGCTGTTTCATAACAAAGTGGAAAAAGGGAAGGGGTCTGAATACTTTGYTGTTATGGTCTTGGGAGTGGATGGCCCTTACATAGGTGAGATTTCCATTGCTTAGCTGTTATGCACTGAATACAGTAGCGTAGGCCTACTGTACTTTTCAGTTTGATGCCGGCATTTGAAGTCATCCTGTATTGTGTCGCTTTAATATTTAATTTCATAAAGCTATCAAGATGTGTTATGCATTTAAGCTTATTCAAAGATGATTTCATTGAGCTGAGATTGGAACCCATGCCGACTCTGGGATATGTGTGAGTACACATCATTTATTCTGCCTACTTCTTGCCTTGAACACATAAAAATAATTGATCTAAAAAAAACTGATTTTCTCTTAACAAAAAATACATATACCCCCTACAAATAAGTACATTTATTATAATCCACATAAGAATACAGCGCTTCTCTTGTGAAGCCTGCACGTAGACTACATACAGAAGGCTACTTGAACTGGCGACCTAGTGGACCTGCAGTCTAAGATACAATGTAGGTAGCTACGGTACTGCATTGTATACAAACACCGCTTCGAGGTGCCCCCTGGCTGGGATTTCTAAATATTTCTTTAGATATTCAAATCTTCCTGCTGTAGGATTATTTTCCTACTGCGACGAAATGGGTCAAATTAAGATCCGACATCTGTAGTAACCACTACTGTAATGAACAACGTCACTTAGATCACATCATTTGACCTAGCTTCCCATGCACACTGCAACAACCTCATCTTTTCTGTTTTACGATTGATTTCTCTAATGCTATTTTACTATTTCACAGTGAAACCGATTTTAACCAAAACCAGACATGCTGGATTCATTTAAAGAAATGTTGATCAGACTTTGAAAACAATAAAGTGTATTCGAATGGAGACTTGTGGATTCATCAGATGTATAATACTAAGGTAATGCCGCTACTGTAGGTACGTTATCTTAGATTAGGCTGATTTAATCATGTCAATCTCAACGGCACTATGCAAATCAATACAAATCAGAGGCTTGAGGCAAAGTCTGTTGTCGTCTATAAGGATATGTTTATCAGAAGTCATCAGAAAGCAATCATCCAGAAGTGATTTATAAGATTAGCTTACAGGGAATCTGTTCCAAACCCTCGTCTCAGCAACTAGAGCACCCTAGAATCATCTGAGCAGGCGTGTAATCTCATTCGTTGGCAGGCTTGTTCATGGGAGTAAGATCCACACAGAGTTGCTGATGTGATTTCAGAGTGAATCACCTCGAAGAAGCAGGGTGTGGTGGTGGTCTGTGTTTGGGATAATGAATAGCAAACACATACAAAGTAACACCTGATTGAATTAAGTGTTGGAAAAGCGTCCCAGGCATGCTATTGTAGCCAGGCTCAAGAAGGCGGACAGATAGCTAGCGGACACAGTGTGGTTTGGACTGGAGGATATGAGAGGAAGTTGATAAACTCGCTGTGAATGTGATGGATAGCAGGGCTGTGTTGTTTCACCGCCCTGCCCACAGGTTCACGGCTCTAGCGCAGTGTGCAGGGAGGTAAAGTAAAGCTGATTTATCCCTTTGCTTATTACTGACGGTGGGGGAGTTCACTCACTCACTGAACTGAAGCTCCACCGATATATACCAGGCTTAAGAGATTTCTACGACCGACTGACTGAGGGGGCCCACTGTGTGAAGGGATTTAAAGTACAGGAGACTACAGATTTTCTGACGTCACAGCCTGGGCGGGGCATTAAGGTAGGCCCGGTCTCCTCTGCTCCAACAGTCATAGCATAGCGGAGTCTGTCTTTGAACGCAGTGGAGATGGCAGGTATTTAAGAGGGGAGAATTCAACACTGAGGCCAAGAGGTAAGAAGGCGTTACAGGGTAATGATTGGAGGAGAGGATCTGTTTTAGGATGAATGTGTAATGTTCAAACCTGTAGCCAGCATTTGAAAAGAAAGTACAGGTGGACTTGAGGCACTCTAGTTTTGCTCTACTTCCTAGAGCACCCTGTCTAACTTTTGTTGCGTTGTTTCTTTCCTAAGACAATGTTGAAGGGGAACATAGTGGGTATACGTGCCTTCAGTTTTAGGATTATATACACTTGTGTATTACTGCTACGATTCTTGAAAGTACATGCCTGGGTAATAACTTCAGACAGGACAATGTGGGCCATGTTGCTTGCACTGTCATACAAGAATGTTGTAAGACACGTTGGTTTGAGTAGCTAGTTTACTGGTTGTAGTTTGCTTGGATTCAATGGTTTTGTGGGAGTGTACAGTAGAGTTTCTGTTAACCCTGTATGTGTGAGGCCGTACAGTAGATTACTCAGGCAAGGCAATAAAAAAAAAGTGGTGTGGACGTTGGTGGTGGTATGCATTGTTGCACTCTCGCTTCTTAAAATACACAGGGTGTTGTCCAGAGGAGAGCAGGGAGGCTTGTTTGCATAGCCACTTTGTTTGTCGCTTTGTTCATGAACCTACCTTTTCCCAAGGGACCTTTTAGGCTACACCGCCGGTAAGAGACTTCAACAGCGGGAAGGCTTCCTAATCTTTATGCATCAACTCTCAGTAAAATAATTCCATGTATTCACTGAACATAACTTCAGCTTGGCAACTCCAAGAGCACTCTTGTCAGTCATAAGCATAAACAATCTGTTTTCCCCCTCAAGTATTTACTTTTTCCCTCAGGGTTTCCCATTGATTATGAAAGAATTTCATGGAAGAGGCTGAAAATGTATTTCACGGGAACATGCCTATGTTCCAGCTGCAAACATGTCCATTGGAATGTAAGGAATTTAGACAGCCCTTGTGGTGATGTTATTTGTGCCTTCCTTATTGGTTCAAAACAAATATAAGAATGGCATGTCAGGATATTACTTGTTTAAAAATGGTAACAATCAAAACAGAATGTAGTTAATACAGGCCAGTAGGCTTGAGCAGGTCGCCTGCTTCCCAGCCCCTTCAGCTTATTCATTTAGAGGAGTGAGTAGCAGCCTCCCTGATGCCGGCGATTGATATGGCAATACTTGTTTTATAGGTTAGTTAATTATGTTTGCCCTAACAAAGACCAGGAAGGAGCCATCAAAGGTACGACACTATAACAACGTCTGTGGATTGATTTGGAGACTGTTGAACTTCTATGGACTGTTGTCTCGGTGTGTCTCTCTCTCTCTCATATGCACACACACAAAGGCATCTCAGCTATATGAAAGTCGGTAGCAGTATCTGGATATTATGCCTTTGAGCTGTAGTCCTATTTGTGCATCGTCAGACAATAATGGAAGGAACAGGCCACATGCCTTTGATGCTAATCTAACAGTAGGATTATGAAAATGCAATATGGCTTCTTGTGTGCCGTCTGGATGTATTTAGTTATTGTCTGCTTTAGGTAGACTGACTGCGGACCTTCCTGCAGCTGCGTTGCACATTTGCGCAGTACCAGGTGTGAGCAAAAACATCAGAGGCTGATTTCACTCTACATCTGTTTTCATATTTCACACTACTGTAGTGATTCATCAATTGTTGGTGCCAGACTAACAGTAACTGATGCCTGGCAATGGTACCGGAGAGTTCACACAACTACTGTGTGTGTTCTGATACAGTCTGGCAACTGGCAAGTCCATAAGTATAGTAGGCCTAGTTTGACTTGTCTACCAAGGTTACACTCTTAGAAAAAAAAGTTGCTATCTAGAACCTAAAAGGGTATGCCGGATGTTACCCTCTGAAGAACCATTTTTGGTTCCAGGTAGAACTCTTTCCACAGAGGGTTCTACCTGGAACCCAAAAGGGTTCTACCTGGAACCCAAAAGGGTTCTACCGGGAACCAAAAACGGTTCTCCTATGGGGACAGCCAAACAACCCTTTTGTGTACTTAGTGGTAATGAATCAATCTATAGGCTTTATCTAACACTCTATACATCAGTGGAGGCTGGTGGGAGGAGCTATAGAAGAACGGGCTCATTGTAATGGCTGGAATGAAATAATGGAACAGTACCAAACAAATGGAAACCACGTTTGCCCCTGTTAAATTTATTCCGTTCCAGCCATTACAATGAGCCTGTCCTCCTATAGTTCCTCCCACCAGCCGCCGCTGGTATACATACACAGGATCAGCTGTATCAAGCCTGTGATCAATAAAAGACACGGAAAACAAAGGCACCAGACTTGTCATTTCCTCCTGTCTATAGACCAATAAGCATGTTCCCTGGTTGTGAATGGGTTTGTTTATGCACAGCAGACCTCCTATATGCAGGGAAACACTTGGGGGTAAATGTAGGCTTAGACGGGTCAAGCTGCAACATGTCTCCGTCTCATCATTCACCAGTCACCTCACTGTCTGGCAGAGGCTGCTGCTGCAGAAACATGGGCTTGGATGAGGAAAACAGTCCTTTTGTCTCTGCCTCCGTCACATGTTCTCAGAAGTGTCTGGATAAGGCTCCTGAGAAAAGCTAGGCTGTTTTATAAACCAAACAATATTCTGTTTGTCTTTTGAGGACTTTTGACTAGTATTTACATTATTGTATTGGTTATATTGGCACCTGCTTTTTGTTTCCAGAGTCTATTAAAGTATCACTGTTGTAATTTGTAGACATGCCACTTAAATGTTGTTTCCTATCTGTGGAAAGAAAGTAAATCTTGGCATAATTTCGGCAAATGGTATAACATTTAGATAGGGAGAGAGTAGCTCATTCCCATAATCGCATTGCCAAACAAACTTTTAGAGACATGAAATCTGGACTTTGTACCCTAGCCTGGTGTGGACCACAGTAGTCTGTCTGTTTTAGCTGGGGGCGTCTGTTGACATATTTAGTCACAAGGCTATTCATGGACATTTCTGGTGGTTCTAGACTAGTTTTGTCTGTGTGTTGAATATAACTGTTGATTTAACACTTTGTCTTCCCTGCCTAATGTCTGTTTCTGATGCTCTAGGCTTCTGGACGCATAAGTCCCACGCTTTGTTAAAATCTAAAGCAGTTAAATGACTTTTAATTGCATCATTGTGCAACTATTGTGAATGAAGGTGGGGGCTTACTGGTGTGATTACATGATTAGAACCATGGAATATTTGAGAATAGAACCCCCCCTGAAGGAACAAATATTAATTTCAAGTCAGGGCTTAGTGGGCCTGGGCCCATCAAGTTAAGAAATTGCAAAAATTTATATTTTTCAGAGTAAGTTGTGACCTCTGAGGAAATCACATACACTACAGGTCACGCAGCTTAGTCACGCAGCTTACTCCCCACTGAATAACACCTTGAATAATTAATGACAACTTTAATTTATAGATTGTTTTAGTGAAGCGTTATGTACAGTATATTGCATTTCACTGCCAGTTTCTCATACTGTAATGTGCAGTATCCCTCTGAAGGACAAAGTGTGTGACATCTTATCAGGAGATTTGTCCGTTTAAAACGCATGCATGTTTGCTTTGGCTGACTGCGTTAGCTGTTGCAGTCAGGTTAGAGCTAATCTGTCTGTACAGTGAGAAACATTTTCAATCCAACCTAAAGAAAAGAAAAATCGGCCATATGATTACACTCTCCCCAGTTAGCCCAGTCAGTTTTAATGATGATGGTGTAATTAGTATAAAAGTAAGGATTGGCCACACATTTCTTCTGACAGATGGTCAGACTTTTCTATCCAGTTGTACACACCACACAGCAGATGCCACTATACTCTGTATCGTTGAGAAAGGGCTAGTCGGTAATGTCTGTTGTATTCGGCGCATGTGACAAATACAATTTGATAATAATATTGCTGATTCAGTGATTAAAGGGGAGACTGATGGGTTTTAAAAGACACCTGTAGAGAGAGACATTTAGAGAACAGAAACGTTGATCACTGTGCTACACCTTTCGTTTCTGTTTCACATGGGTTACCTTTCACCACACCGTCCTCAGGCCCAATGGACAAATCACTGCACGTGTGTCTTGTGACTTGTTTGCAAAGGGAGCCCAAGCTCTTTCATCTAATAGCTGCTTACTTTAAGTTGGGAAGAAAGGATTCCTTTCATGCTATATAATGCAGTGTTATGTGTAATCAGATTGTTTTATGCAATAACAGAATCATGTCTCATGAAATTTCGTTTTTAGATCTATTGCGAACGGTTAGAATTATTTTCGTGACAAAAATTACCCAGAGCCCCTGCCTTCTCTTTTTCTACCTGTTCAATGCTTCTTATTTATATGGATACCATCAGGGAAAGATGTGTATTCATACCAGTGAAATACTACCATATTGTTTTAGACTGTAACAGGCTGATACTATTGTGTTTAATATTATTGTGTGAGGCTCATCTTGTCCCTTTTCCTACTGACAGAGTGTCAACCAAAAGCAAGGCACCCTCTCCCCCAGTATCAGTGAAGGGTCTGGAAGGTGCAGGCCTCTCCCAGAGACACTCCGTATCAGGATATCCTCTGATGACCATGGACCAGAAGGAGAACCTACTTGAACAGGACCTGACTCTGGTTGTGGTTCTGCCAGGCGGAGTGGAGAAGACGGCCACTGTCCATGGCAGGTGAGACTTGGGCTTAAGTCCCACATGGCACCTATTTAGTGCCTATGGACCATGGTCAAAAGTAGTGCACTAAAGAAATAAAGGAAGTGTCCCACTGTGACTAAACACCAACCAAGTGCTCCCAACTTTCCCTCCTTGAAAATGACCTCCAAGACATCCCCATGATTCCAAGATGAAGCGTGATCTAAATGCATTTTGAGCATCAGAACAAAAATATAAACGCAAGGCAACCATGTTTCATGTGCTGAGATAAAAGATCCCGGATATTTTCTATACGCACAAAAAGCTTATTTCTCTCAAGTTTTGTGAACAAATTTGTTTACAACCCTGTTAGTGACCATAAATTCCCAATCTGGCCCTCAAACCATCATGGTCACCTAATAATCCCCAGTTTACAATTGGCTCATTCATCCCCCTCCTCTCCCCTGTAACTATTCCCCAGGTCGTTGCTGCAAATGAGAACGTGTTCTCAGTCAACTTACCTGGTAAAATAACGGTAAAAAAATAAATAAAAAATAAATAAAAAAAAATTCTCCTTTGCTAAGATATTGCATCCACCTGACAGGCGTGGCATATCAAGAAGCTGATTAAACAGCATGATCATTGCACAGGTGTACCTTGTGCTGGGGACAATAAAAGGCCACCCCAAAATGTGCAGTTTTGTCAACACACCAACCAAACATGGCTGCACCCCTGCCCAGTCATGCGAAATCCATAGATTAGGGCCTAATGATTTTATTTCAATTGACTGATTTCCTTCTATGAACTGTCACTCAGTAAAATCTTTGAAATTGTCGCATGTTACGTTTATATTTTTATTCAGTATAAAATGGTATATGATTACTGCACATCCTACCATTACATCATCTTTCCAAGGCTCTAATGTAATGTCCTATTTCTCTGAGTCAGATATTGTAGGTGGTGCTGTAAAAGCTGTGGTTTTGGTTAACAGTACTTGCACCATTAATTGCAAAAAAAAAGTTTTATGATGTGGCTGATTCCTTTCCACTTGCTAAGGTTTAATAATGTTATTTACGTTTTAGGCCCAGTAATCACATTTTATGGTTTAAATATATAAAAATATATTTCCTGAACTTATCTCCTATATAGGACACACTTCAAAACCTTAGTTCAAAAATAAATCATAAGGAATGTCTCTCTTGCCATTTATGAATGTTTTGTTCAATGTGTTGCTATGGGATTTGGTTCCATTGGCGAAACTCAATATATATGCGAAATTCAATATGTATTTTTTGATACCTAAAGACATCCTAAAATCAAATAGCTAAATGATCCATGGTATGACCATCTTAAAACAATTCCATATAAATTTAAAACATCCCCCCCCCCCCCCATCTTAGACTTTAGAGAATTTGCTAAGATGAATACATGTAGACAGTGTAATTTGCTACAGGCCCCCTGCACACACATTTCATGAAAGTTAATCTTATGAAGTCTGGACGATGAAACTCTCATCCACACCAATTCAGCTGAGACCAAAACGCCTAATCAGACAAACATGAGATGAATATCTTACGGTCAAAAGGGCTTCGTTGTTTTTCAGAACAAGGACTTTGTGTCCTGGTATGAAACTACAGGCCCACACTCTTCACTTGCCATCACCGAAGTTTACTCAAGATATCATTCTTCTATTTTTGCAAGACTCAAATACTCCATTGGTATATTGTGCCCCTTGCCCTCTCTAGCTTTAATCAAGACCAACTTTTAATATAAAAGGATTAAGCATCAAATTCTTCACCCTCTTTTATTTTACAGAGTACAGTGAACTCATTATGACAAGGATTAAACTTCTGGTATTATATTTCCAGAGACTGGGTTTGGAAACTGCTGCATAGCTTTGTGTGGATGCTGTTGCTAAATGGTTTTCCACATCACCAACAGTTGTGTGTGAAGCACAAACTGACAGCTCCTTATGCAAAGCTTTATCACTGTGAAAAAGTAGCGTAAGAATGCATTACTATGACGTAGAGTATAAAAGTCATCTGTGATAGCATCTACTTTCGTGAGAGTAGTTTCTCCTTGGCATTTGCAATTTCCACACAATAAAAGTTCAGTGTTTTCTCGATACACACAGCCTTTTATCCTTAGCTTAGGCGATTTATTACTACTAACCTTTTGTGTTTTTCAGCAAGCCTATGATGGATTTGTTAGTCATGCTTTGTGCCAAGTACCACCTGAACCCATCAGGCCACACTATAGAGCTCGTCACCACCAACAGAAACCACATCAAGTTCAAACCCAACGCTTTAATCGGGGCCCTAGAGGCAGAGAAGGTTTTGCTCAAGCCCAAAGGAATGGAGGAAAAGAGTAAGAAGCCTGGCCCTCAGATGCCAGAGGTACAGTTGAGACATCTGTGGTAGAAATGTCCTAGTTATAATAATTGCTTTATCTTGTAATGTATATATGAAATGATTGATTTATGTTTTTCTGGCAGTTTTTAATGAGGATAGTCATGAGGTCTGATAATCTAATTGCTTTGACTCTTCAGGCAACTGTCCGTCTGGTAATAAACTATAAAAAGACCCAGAAGACTATACTAAGAGTCAGCCCTCGAGTCCCCCTTGAAGACCTCTTACCAGCTATTTGTGAGAAATGTGAATTTGAGCGACAGAGCACACTTTTATTGAGAGATGCCCAATCTGAGGATCCTTTGGATTTGACCTGTTCTCTCAATGATTTTGCAATAAGGGAGGTTTATGCAAGAGACACAAAAGGTAAGGGCTTCTCTTTAAAACCATCAGCCTTCAAAACATTCATCAAACTGAATAATTACCATACATTCTGAACTAATCTTGGCACCCAGAACCAAATCTCGTGTGTTAAGTCTGTCAACAAGAGACTTATTCTGAATAAACACTATTCACCATTCATTCATTCATTTTACAATTACACAGGTGCATTTACTACCGCATATAATTTCCATCTTCTCTTCCATAGCTATGTACTCAGCAGATGTACCTGCCTCACCTACTACACCAACTCACCAAGGTCATCTAGGTAATGTAACATGATTTTACATGGGTTTATTTTGCGATTTCTATTTACCACTGACATTATGCATTTGAAGTCCATCAATACTTTTGACAGAAATTTAAGAAACGTTGTCAGTAAGATCAAATCAAAGTGCATTTGTCAGGTGCGCCGAATACAACAGGTGTAGACCTTACAGTGTAATGGCCGAGATCTATATATTCCTAACAGATACCATTCCACCCAGCAAAGATAAAATGCAGAAGGAGAAAGAAAACAAGGGATTGTTCAGTCTATTCAGGAGAAGTAAGAAGAAACCTGAGCAGGTGTGTACTATGTTAATTTACAGGTCAGTTTTGGCTGATTATGAGTTAAATGTGTGTGTGTTGGGGTGGGGCATGGGGATATTGTCACAGCCATGTGATTGGATAGTTTTCTCTTTGCTTACTGCAGAAAACAGGCCTTTGATCAGGATCTGATTGGATGTTTGTTTGCTCTTTAAAGGGAATGACTGCCAGTGCCCCGGCGTCCCCAGTCTTCCCTAGCAGGCCTCGACCTCTCAGCATGAGCTCACTCAGTGCCCACTCCTCCACATTCAACTGCAGCACCATGCCTTCTGACATGCCAAAGAAGAGACGGGCCCCTCTGCCCCCCATGCTGGTGTCCCAGAGCTGCCCCTCTGACCTCAGCCATCGCCAGAGGTTCATCTCCGCCTCGGAGCCCGAAACCCAAACGGATGGTGACCAGGTGAGTGGGACTCAACCCGACTGGACCTGTGTTCTGGCTTTACCAGGTCTGTTTGTAAAGGTAGTTGTTAGTATGTCCAGAGAAATGGCTCGTGATGCATTTTAAAATTAAAATCCTAGACAAGTAAATCAATCATTTCAGGTAGGTCACTTCTTTGCATACTTCAACTAACTCGTTTTCCTCTTCTGTTGTGGAGATGACGACTGGTCTGAGTCGCAGCACAGAGTCTTCATTGAAGAGGACAAAGCGCAAGGCTCCTCCACCCCCCGCATCTCCTGGAGTGGTTGTCCAAGATGAAACTTTGCTAGATAGAGGTAAGAGAGGTTTCACTGAATTCATACGTACTGTATTGAATTGGCTTGTGCTTGAATTGGCTTGTGTATTTCAGGTATAGTTACTTGAAAATAGCATCTTGAGGCAGGTTTTTTTTGGATGTTGGTGATTTAGTTGCTCTTTCTCCTGGTTTGAGACCTTGAGTACATATATTGTACTTTGGTCTCTAAAGTCAACAACTGAGAATAGTAAATAAGACCAATGATTGATCAGTGGGAGTTGCAGTCATTGTATTTGACTCTGATGCCTCCTAGTGGTCAATATGAAACAGTTACAGAATGAAATAGCTACGCTTGTGGAGCCTTCAGTACTCGAGAGTTTGAATACAATTCAGAGTAGCAAAAAATGTTGTGATCTCATGGGAGATATATATTAGTCCTTGCATCATTATGTTCCTCCATAAGGGTAAACACCACGTTCTATCAGTACTTCTTCGCTCTAAACTTGCAGCCTGCGAGTCACCAGATGAGGGTGTCTGAGGGAGATTCTGCGCTGGCGCAGCTTCCTGTTGTCTCTTCTACCCACTCTGCTCTGCTGCCTCTTTCACCTCATCCTCAAGCATATCGTCTTCCTGCACTGGCCTGCTGCTTTTCCTTCCCACACTTTCTGTCAATYGGATGAACATGTGCTATTCTGTTKGTTTTCTTGCTGCRTGTTTACACCTCCCTGCATGAGTTTTCTTTGGCTCCTCTTTCAATGTACTTCAATATGATCAAATTGGTAAAACAAAATACACTCTTGACCACAACAATACAGACATAAATACATGCAATAGTTGAGATACATTGAACGACAGTTTCCAGACTTTTGATCCAATGCATGRATTTATATGGGTTTATGATTATAAAGTGATGGAAATCAGACACACTGTTATTCAGGTGAAACACCTCGGAAAGCACTGTCCGGAAATCCACTACCTGCTATTGATTGAATACCGGCTTTAGGTTATATCTGTTACTGACTAGCTTAGATTGGGTTGCATGCTTTCTGTGAGAGAGGAATGATCTTTAGTGATCTTTAAAGTTTAAACATGCATGAATTACATTCTAATCACTCCCAGTCGTTCAGCAATACAGACAGCCCCGGGAGACTTTGCRTTGGATCTAGCCATCATCCTCTTTTGTTTATTCTGAATTGTGTTTTTGTATTTTCAAATGGCTCTTTTGATACTTGTTTCCGTTCTGTTCCTGTCTTTTGTAACATGTTTAAAGTCTCCAGTTCTGCATTTCCACACGGCAACTCCTTGTGTTGTCAGAACAGAGTGCATTTCATTGAAACTTAATTTGTACATTCAGTATTTGAATACTACACTAGCCAATTATCCCAGATCGTATGAATAAAAGATTTGACTGCTCTCTGCTTGTATTGCTACATCTTCCATCTGCCCTTCCTCCCCCGCTGGCTTCACATAATCGACTTCACAGAGAAAGATCAAGCCCAGATTCTGGATGTCTCTCCCTGACGTCCCGCGGCTGTTCATTTCAGTTCGACATCACAGACTGCACAGTGAGGAGTCTCAGCTTTGTATAACCAGCCTGCTGAATATTCCTTCTGCTCTCTATTTCCCTGTGATCGCCTTCAAGAACTAGAGGGGAATATGAGATGCTAGATGTCTTCATTAAGCCCAATTCACTTGTCTGAAGTATCCCTCATACTATAATATTATGTTCGTTGTTGTGTGAAAGTGACACTAGTAATTAGTGACATATTTTGTAATTAGTGACATTTTTGGCCAATACCAATATTTTCCTTGCCAAAAAACGATACCGATTTAAATTTTTGCGGCCTTTTTAAGCATTCTAGTACAGTTAAATAGTTAACACACACACATGGACGCAGCGGTCTAAGGCACTGCATCTCAGTGCAAGAGGCGTCACTACAGTCCCTGGTTCAAATCCAGACTGTATCACATCCAGCCGTGTTTGGGAGTCCCATAGGGCGGTGCACAATTGGCCCAGCGTCGTCCGGGTTTGACCGGGGTAGGCCTTCATTGTAATTAAGATTTTGTTCTTAACTGACTTGCCTAGTTAAATAAAGGTTACACACACCCACACACTACACTGTCCAAAAAGTTATTTTGTTGGCATTTATGTATGTCCCCATTACTAGTAAAACATAATCAAAACCTATTTCTTTCACTTACTTGCTGTGCTGTTTCATTCTCAACCAGGATTTCATCATACATGTCAAGCAGTGAAGTTTCAGCTCTGTCTGTCCGCAGCCTCTCTTCCTCGGTGCGCACTGTCACTGTGTCCATTTCCATCTTGTCCAGCTGTGTATATAACATTTCACGTAAACCCTGTTTCTTGTCTGCATCGAAGTAGCGGTTCTGGTACATAGCATCGAGCATGGTGGCGACACAGTAAAGAGAGAGTGCCACTGAATTGTTCACAGCCTGTGTCAGCAGTTTTGTTGAGCAGGCGTTTCAATGCCATGACAAGAGGGTATCACGTCTGCTGCAGGCGCAGTCGATGAGGTTCTTTCTCAAATCAGTTGTTCGAATGGAGCTCACTAGTGTGTTCATGTCCTCAAATGCTATTGAAATGTCAGCAGAGGTATGACAACCAGCACATTCATGAGCATGCAATACGACCTTCCTCAGTACGAAATCCTCAACGACCCACTGTGCTGTCATACTCAGCATGCTCATGGGGCTGATATTGCTGGTCCAAATGTCAGTCGTGAAGCTAATAGCAGTGACGCCACTACTGTGTAACTCCGGTAGGGCAACATCTGAAAAATAGCGCATTTGGTAGTGTGTACCGGTACTCGACTAGTCGGCGAAAGCCAACATCACCCACGACGAGAACGGTTGATTGTCAAGTGCAATGAATTTCATTATCTTGACGTTTTAGTTGTCTTGCTGAAATTTTCATACTCTTTCAAATGACTGCTCGACTTGTTGACTGCTTGATCCACACAGCAGACATTGTGGGCTAGGTTAGGAATGCTGTGTTGTGCTAAACTTTACATGGCGTCATTACGTCATGTGCATACCTATATAACGTAGGTACGTCAGCTTTGACATTGGTTTTACACATCGGCGTTAAACTAGACATCGGGCCGATGTCGATATTTGCCAGACATGAGACCCATCTCGTCCAAAAAGTTGACTCAAGTTTGTCAAAAATCACCTGGAGGCACCTGGATGATCATCAAGACTCTTGGAAGAATGTTCTATGGACAGATGAGTCAAAAGTTAAACTTTTGGAACGACATGGGTCACATTATGCCTGGTGAAAACCTAACACTGCATTCTACAGTAAGAACCTCATACCAACGGTCAAGCATGGTGGTGGTAGTGTGATGGTTTGGTGATGCTTTGCTGCCTCAGGACCTGGATGACTTGCCTTAATAGAAGGAACCATGAATTCTGCTCTGTATCAGAGAATTCTACAGGAGAATGTCAGGCCATCCGTCTGTGAGCTGAAGCTGAAACGCAGCTGGGTCATGCAGCAAGACAATGATCCAAAACACAGAAGTCTACATGAAAATGGCTAAAAAGCAAAAAATATATAGTTTTGGTATGGCCTAGTTAAAGTCCAGCCCTAATCCCAATTGAGATGTGGCAGGACTTGAAACGAGCAGTTCGTGCTTGAAAACCCACAAATGTCGCTGAGTTAAAGCAGTTCTGCATGGAAGAGTAGGCCGAAATTCTTCCACAGCGACATGAGACTGATCAACAACTACAGGAAGCGTTTGGTTGGAGTCATTGCAGCTAAAGATGGCACAACCAGTTATTGAGTGTTAGAGGTAATTACTTTTTCACACAGGGGCATTGGGTGTTGCATAACTTTGTTTATGACATAATAAACCAAATTAGTATGTACTGTAATTGTAGCGTTATTTCTTCACTCAGGTTCCCTTTGTCTAATATTTTATTTTGGTGAAGATCTGATAACATTCAGTATCAAACATTTGCAAAAGTAGAGAATTTTAAATGGGGCAAATACTTTTTCACAGTACTGTAAGTATTCACACACCTGAGTCAATACTTTGTGGAAGCACCTTTGGCAGCTATTACAGCTCTGAGTCTTTCTGGGTAAGTCTCTAAGAGCTTTCCACACCTGGATTGGTCAACATTTGCCCATTTATTATTTTCAAAATTCTTCAATCTCTGTCAAATTGGTTGATCATTTCGAGGCAACAGATTAAGTAGATTTAAGTCAAAACTGTATCTCAGCCACTCAGGAACATTCACTGTCTTCTTGGTAAGCACCTCCAGTGTAGATTTAGCCTTGTTTTAGATTATTGTCCTATTGAAAGGGGAATTCATCTCCCAGTGTCTGGTGGAAAGCAGACAAACAGGTTTTTGTCTAAGATTTTGCCTGTGCTTAGCTCCATTCCGTTTCTTTTTAATCCTGAAACTCCCCAGTCCTTTACGATTACAAGCATACCCATAACCACTATGCTTGAAAATATGGAGAGTAGTAATGTGTTGTATTGGATTTGCCCCAAACATAACTTTGCGTTCAGGACAAAGTTAATTGCTTTGCCAGATTTTTTTACAGTATTACTTTAGTTCCTTGTTCCAAACTGGATGCATGTTTTGGTATATTTTTATTCTGTACAGGCTTCCTTCTTTTTACTCTGTCCTCGTCTCCATCCTGTTGTGCTGCAGGTGGCCAACCTACTACACTGGAAGAGATCGTGGAGCAGGAGGAGACCACTGCCTCTGTGATCCTAGACTCTATGAGTGATGTCCAGGAGGACGACAGCAGCCTCAACCTGTCAACAGCAGACATCTCCGTGGACTCTGAGAGAACCGAGGGTCTCTCTCCATCCCCGGACGCCCCACATGCTGAGATGGAGACCTCCCCACCGTCTGAGAGCGAGTGCCCAGCGGGGGAAGATCAGTCTTGTGATCTGTCCTCAGATGGCAAGTACGAACTCTAGCAGATAGTCCTACATTATGAATGAAGTAGTGCCTCTTTGACTTCGGTTTTTTGCATTGCTTTTCTTAACTCCTGTTTTTGACAGACTAGTGCACAGCATGGTGAACAACGCTGAGTGCACGGTTCCCATGCTGAGTGTGGGGATGGACACATCTGAAACAGAAGATGCTGGTAGGTTTACAAGTAGTGATGAAATCAAATACATCAAGTTCCTAATGTGTTAACTATGGATGTAATGCTATAGCTTTAGTAGCAATGTTGGCAAAATCCATGTCTACTTTGTACTAAATCATGTTTTTTATGTTCTCCAGAAAGCCCTCCATGCCAAGCAGAGGAAATAAATGGTCAGACAGGTTTGCCATGTGAAGATTCCACAACACAAGATGGGGCCAAAGGTGAATGTAGTACTGAGAGCTCTCCTACTATCAGCCCACCAGCAGCCCAGCCAGTGACACAGAGCACAGGAACACAGGCCTCCGATCAGCTGGACACTGACCCCTGCTGTGATGAACGACCAGTGGCCACAAGCACCCCCTGTCTCCCTGCCAAAGCCTCTACCTCTGGAGCGGTGGGCCAGAAGAGGGACATGTCCACATCCACAGAGGAGCTGCTGACCACTGCTGAACCCATCACACCTGCCTTATCTCCTTCCTCAGCAGCCCATCAGGGCCAAACATCCACTCAAAGTGCCCCGGCCCCACCGAAGCCATCCAATGAGCTGACCAGGGACTACATCCCCAAGGTGGGGATGACTACGTACACTATCGTGCCTCAGAAGACCCTGGAGAAACTGAGATACTTTGAGGTGGAGCTAACGTTGGAGTGCCCTCATGTGGCTCTAGAGAAGGAAGTAGATATTGGTTCACTTGAACTCAAAGACCGCACTACACAGGCTGAGCAGTTACAGGTCAGAACAGAACAGACAGAGTTGCTGTCTACTGTACCTAGGGAAGACTCTCAGTCTCAGCAAGTCCACAGCACTACTACTAGTGAGAGCACTGTAAATGGCAACCTGATYGAGTCTATTCACTCCCCCTCAACACCGACAACAATAATTCTTGCAAGAGATGACAAGATTCCATCCCCTGCTAGTGGTGGAGACCAAGCAGGCTCAATAGCAGAGGTCAAGGAGATGAAAATTCCACCCGCAACTAAACCCAAGCCTGGCTCGTTCCGCTTGCCACAGCACAAAAGAACACCTGGGTTTTACGTTACCTCGGCTGCAGTGAAAAGTTTGAGTGCCAGTCCTGACGCTGGCCAGAGGGAGGCTCCAGGCAGTCTAGTGGCAGCAGCAGCAGGGCAGGCCCTGCAGCCAGTAGGGGGCAGCTTTCCCCCTCCTCCTCCTCCGGTGCAGTGGGACGAGGAGACATCAGAGGGCGCTGAGATAGTTGAGGTGGAGCTGAGGCCAAAGGAGGAAGAGAGCAGAAGTGTGCCCCCTCCACGGCCCAGTCCCGTCAGAGCGCCCCCATCCCCAGGACTGAGCCTGGAGAAGCTGAGGAGTTTTACTGCTCCCAAACCCTACTCTCCTACTACCCCATCCCGCTTTGCCCAAGCTGTATCTTCGGCGGTCAAAAGGTCCCAGTCCTTATCCACTGGGTCCACCTCACCATCTCCTTGCTCGCCACCATTCTACCCAATCACAAGCAGCTTTTTAGTTAAAGATCCTAAAGGAACAGATGGGGATAAGGTGAGTAGTTGCAGATGTTTTTTGTCATTTTCTTTCTATTAGTCTCTGTATTCTCTATATTAGAACATACAGTAGGAATCTGGATATTTATCTAATTCAATGAATTTCTAAACGAGGATAGTGTATCTTCACAGCTCAATGAAAAAGCCAAGTAGTTGCTTTTCCCTTAAAATTCCGAGGTTCAAATGTTGATTGCTTTGATACTTGTATTGAAGTTCAAAGCATAGGACTACCTTTAAAAATACTTTGCAGTAGAATTGAATCTCTCATCACAAGATGATTTAAAAGTGATCCATGTTTCACTGTCAGTGCTATCTTTAAACATTTGGCTACCCTCAGATGAACTCTTCAGTCTGCTGTTTTCCCATGTCCTCTAGGGTCAGCTTTGAGACTTTTGAATAACACAGGAAAGGGGAGGTGTACTCCTCTCTGAGAATGTATATACAATTTTCTCTCAATGGAATTAGAACACTACAATGAGCTTTTGTTTCTAGGTTGGGTGTGTGTGTGTGTGTGTGTGTGTGTGTGTGTGTGTGTGTGTGTGTGTGTGTGTGTGTGTGTGTCCCCAGTGTGGCCTGGTAAACAATCCTAGCTGCTTATCCCACCTCTTAGAAACCTTGACCTATGACACGTCCCCTCCATCAGAGAGTGTGCCTGCGTGTCAATGATGTGCCTGTCCTTGGGGAGACACATTTTGTATCTCCTTGTGAATAGCCTGAGCGCACGTCTTTTACCATAGTTATTCCTGAAGGACTCTCTGTACCAGGCCTATTACCGTGGTGTACTGATGGTTGATGTATCTAAAGCAGGTACAGCAGTGTCTTCTTTCCAGTTTCTCTGTATTGACTGGCACACTCAGTTCTGAGTCTTGATTGATTGTGCACATTGCGTCTTCTCCGCTGAGCACAGGGCAGTGACAATAGCGATTGGGTGAAGGACAACGGCTTGGAGCTCCAGGAGTGGGGGACCCGTGCAGTGTCCCAGCCAATGACATGACTGTTCAGATGGCAGGCCAGAGTGACCCTGGGCGGCGCCTCAGTACGAGTGGAGAGGAGCTGAGAAGGGATCAACAGAGACATCTACAGTAAGGACTAGACTGTCACATAACATGGTGTTAAGTGGGGAGGGACTGCGACAGTGTCATAGACTGCCTACTGTAATGTGACACTCACTGCCCACTTAACACCATGTTATGTGACAGTCTAGTGCTTACTGTAGATGTCTCTAATGATCCTTTGCTTCTCAGCTCCTTTCCACACGTACTGAGGCGTTGCTCAGCGTCACTCTGGCCTGCCATCTGAACAGTCATGTCACTGGCTGTCCCCCTCCCTGGAGCTCCAAGCCTTTGTCCTTCTCAGACTACATGAATGTATGTATAATTGTGTTAAGTTTCAAGTTCCCTCTTTTTTTTTTTTGTATTTTCAGGAGCCCGATATCCTGCCCTCGAGTCTGTCAGTGCCTGAGCCCAGGAAAGAGGAATAAAACTTTGTTTGATAGTTTTAAGACCTTGGTTGCTAGTCTTAACAACAACCTACACACTGTAGAAGACTACTTTTCTGTTTTGTTATGAGATAAATTACTGTATGTCCTCCACATATAATTTTGATGTTATGAAATAATTTGATGTATTATTCCCAATTGTGTTTGAAATTTGATTCATATTGGACTTTTCAGCTGTCTTATTTTGCCAATGAATATGTATATTATTAGTTTTAATATTGAGTTGTAATTTTCATTGAGAAAATACAGTAGCCTATTTAGTACTGTCTACCATTTTGAAGAGGTCAATAATTGGACTGACCTGAAAGTGGTACTTATAAATTCCTCAGTCTGTTTTATTTTGTGTTACTCATTTGGTTTTGATAAAGCTGTGCCCGGACATACACTGGTATGTAAAGTATTTCTCTAAACATATAATGCTGTTATGAATTAAAGTTACATTCACAGTATATTAAAGTATTGACAATCAAAAAGTGTATCTCACTGACTATTTTTTTCTGAATGAGTTCAACACTAATTGCAACTAAATCATATACACTAGACAATTCATGTTATTAAAAGTACAAAGGTCCAGTAACTGAAATGAAGCATGCTTCAACTACAATTGAACGGTACAAAACAACATCACATAAAAAGAAAGATGATATTTCTCTCTACAAGATTGAACCATTTTTCAGGCCGGATCTCAGCGCCAGACCCCTCAGGTAAAAGGTGAGGGCTGTGCATGACGTAACGCATAAGTAAATATAAACACCTGTCTAGGGAGAGCGCGTGGACTAAATGAGCAAACACCTCAAAGACAGCGAAGAAGACGAGAGAGGAAGCGATATGCAGTAACGGTGCCATTTCAGCGAGCAGCAGGTATTATGTTACAATAAACCATGTTCTAGGCAGCGCTGGCATAGGCTAATTTTTTGAGTTAGACCGATAAAGAGTATAGCTAGCCTACTGTGTAATTATGTTCATGACGATGGTTACATGGTGTCCTCGACCTACCCATTGTGTTTTTAGATTTCCTTCGATTATGTTGACTCATAGTCTTATTTTCTGAAGACGATGTGTGTGATGCGTGTTCCTGTGCATTGTGCCAGGAAAGGTAAAACACGTGCAGCCTACCTGTCTTGTCTATGTCATAAGAGGCTGAGGTGAAATAATGTAGCCTTAAAAGCTACAATGTCACTTTTTTGACAACCGGCCCAAATGAACATAGAAATGGAATTATAGATCTGTCATTCTAATTGAAAACAAGTCTAAGAATCTATAGTGTGCAACTGCAGCCCGCAATTCGGGCGTTCCTGCATGTCGGCATTCCTGCAGCCCTTCCACCGCCAAGTATACTATTGTTTCCTTCATGAACACCCTTGAGCATCCAAAAGTTTTAGTTTTTGCGTCTTTTACTTTCGGTTTTGTACACCAGCATCAAACAGCTGAAAATACATTTAACATAACCCAACATATTGTATATCACAGCGGGTTAGATGGTACAAGGATTCTCTACACAATGACTGTTTGTTTTGGCACATAAACTGAATTTAGGCGAACAATTCGAATTTTAGCAACCAGTAAATGGCGGAGCGATTTCTGCATATTGCATCTTAAATGGGAATTGAAAAGTTATGGAAAAATACAACTAAAGGCTGTAACCCTTCATTATTCATTCACAATTCAAAACATAATTTCAACCATTTTCAGCAAAAAACGATGACAGTTTTCTTTTTAATGATGAAGATTACAAACAGGCTACTCTAGCGCTTTATTTCACACAGACTACCGTAAAATGTCACTTCAATACCATACTACTGCCATCTGGCTGTTTGTATGAATTTACCGAGTCATGGCTCGACATTGAAAGTCATTATTAGAGCAGAAGGCTATAATAGGGTGCAGTCACCTAACCATCAGTAAAGTAATAACAATAGTATCCTATTATAGCACTTAACTGACCATGACTAAATGTGTAAAACATGTATATACAAATGTTAAATTATAATGTATTACTTAAGAAAATTTCAACCTGTTATTGATAAAATACAATAATTATTAAAGGTAGTAAGTTTGAAAGAAGCATGATCAAGTTGGTGCATAGCCGTTAGGAATGAAATAAAATGTTTAAAAAACATTTAGCTTCCAAACCCTGAGTAGGTTTGAAATTCATTGCAGGTTATTGCCTCATATAAAATTCTTCAAGAATGGGTGTGTATTTTTAGTAGTTTAATAAGGAGACCTCTAAAATATCCACTTAGGGCCTATCTCCTGCAATACACTCAGAGGCTAAAAGCTCTTCAGCCTAGAGCTTTAGTACACTCAGGGAACAGGCTATGCTGTACAGATTTAGCAAATGTTATCTACAAGTTTTCAAGTATTTTCTCCTAGAGTTGCAAAGAGTGTGTGCTCGACAGATGCATGTTAATGTTTCATTATAATGAGCAGCGATATCTCTGAATATACAGTATTGAGAGTGGTTGAGGACACCAGGCAGTCTGAGTGTTTACAAGTGTACTATTGTAGGCTGTAAATTACAGCCTGTAATTTATTATGCTCTTGGGTATTTTGCCTGTCTTTTTGTATGCCTGAGTTCATGCAGTGGAATAAGAGGGCATGTGATAGTCCCCTGAAGTGGATCCAGGTGAACATTTTTATTTACTGAGAACAGTTTTATTTTTTATTTTATTTTTACACATACCAGTTAGCCAGTCACATGGTATGTTTGTTTACAAAGAGCACATGGAGCAAAATGATGTTTTGTGAAGATCCACTGTTGAGCAGCACAATAGAGGTGATCAAGTTACACTTGAAATTCACTACTAATGTTTGCCAGCTAAATATCTAATAACTACAAGTTGACTATCTAAGTGCCAAATAGATTTTCTCCAGCTCAGGGCTCCAGCTATGCATTTGTTTTGCTAACTTGCTAGCAATAGGTGGCTAGCTTGCAAGATCAAGCTTCTTGCTTACAGCAGAGACAATCAATCCCCTCCTGGATTAAGTGTGAGTAACCTTTTGAGATAGTTGTATAACTTTATGAGCTGGGTTATCTGTCCTTGTATTTAGTTCATGTTTGCTTGCGTTTGTTAGCATTTACCTAGCGTCTGCTATAGGAATTCGAAAGTACTTGATAGCATAAAAAATGAAATTAGCTCCTCTTGTGTGCACTGCCGGTAATACCATATACCCTGGTATGGTACAGGAACAATATGAAGGTATGGAAATCTGGATACCGCCCAACCCTACTAAATATGCGGTTCTTTGTACATTGATGTGCATACCAGTCAAACTTGTATTGTGTAGTTACAGTATCATACCTTTTAACACACAGAATTTGTGCTTTTTGAAAACACCATTGAAATACTATTCAAGTCTATTCCACATGGATGATCCTTTTAAGAGTATGATTACAGTTTAAAGAAGAACAGTCTACATTGGTAAAAAAAATGTTTTGCCTCTCTTGGCAAATCTGTTATCCATGCATGTCAGTAAATCTGGGATCAGTGAATTTTGCTGTCTTTTTCCTGTTTTCAGAAGGGATTTGTAAAGCAATTTAAGTTGCATTTACACTTTATTAGGTGCTATACTTAAAAATATGTCATATCAGTTATTATTGTGTGTTCTTCACTTTAAGTGTCATTCTTCTCAGGTAATAGTAATAATCTACTGAGAAAATACTTTCAGGCCAAAGTCTTATCTACTAATTGGTGAGTATTTTCAGAACTTTGTGTAAAACTACATCTGGAAAAAAGACCATTCCATAGTTTTTCAATAGTAACTGTCAACGTTGGCGAATCACAGGTGTGGAGTGGTCCTGTTATTTAGATTATACCCAAGAAGCATGACAATATTCATGACATCATTGGTACTGAATGTGTTGTGCCAGATTTCTTCCTTTAGTTCTTCATCTGCCACGACTCGGGATAGAATTCAACAGAGATGGACACAAGCAGCGGACAATCCCTCAATCTTGGTGGTATTTGATATGTAAATTGCAGACAGTAATGTGTAGAGAATCTGATTCTCTCCACTCTCTCTCTTTTTCCTGCGCTCTCTTCCTCTTTGTGCCCCCTCCCAGTAGTTACATTACTTTACAGTAGTAATTTCAGTGTTGCGTACATACTGTAGACATGACAAATTTGGAAGTCGGTAACATTAGAGTATATCACATTATATTATATTTCACATTAAATTACTGTAATCTGCTTGTTGGATCGAGAATTGGATTCGTCTGCTTTTAGCTTTGGCACTTCTTTTTTTTTGTCACAGGGTTTTGTCTATTGCTAATCTAGCAGCATGAGGTGTTTTGGCTGCTCAGTCATACACATAATGGCTCATACAACATTTCTCTCTAATCATCATACCGGGACTCCAAGAAATGATACATTGGGGTATTATAGCTGTCTTCTTTTCTGCGTCAACAGAGGATGAAGCATTAGAAAGGAAAGCCAGTTTGCTATTTGAATTCTACGAGGTCTTCCATTAGAGCAGCCAATGTAGTGTAGACAGCTGGGACTGGGGAGCGTGTGGGGTCAGACTGCTTAGTAAGTTGTGCAGTAAAGGTCAAATGGGGTGAGAGAGTGTGTTATGTGTGCTGTTTTTCGAATGCGCAATTATGTTTCTACATGACAGTCTAAGAATAGCTGTTTCTGCACTTACCATAAGCGCAGTACCACTTGCATGTGCGGAGTATGCTGCTCCAGAGACAAATAATTGATGATGATTATGAGGATAATGTTTGCTTAATTACTTCATATCCTAGCGAGAACATAGTCTAGGGGCTAGATCATATGTTGATGTCAGTCACACTGTATGTGCCCGGACCCGTTCCTGTTTCTTCAGCCACAACGTAAACCACACCACCTTGATGAAAGACACATAGGCTTTGTTTGTCTTTGCAAGCTTATATTTTCCTTACGAAATCAATTGTGACACTGTAAATAACACGTTACTGTACCTACCCAACAGTGGGAAGGCCAACCTACTGTAGCACGAATTGCAGCTCGCCTGTACTCCCCATGTCACTCATGAATATCAGGTGAGGGGAGTGGGACTAGGATATTCAGTAAGAACAATCGACTAGGAAACGAGCAGCACTACTCGTATAATGACAGTACATACGTGTTGATCTAGCAATGCTAAGCTCTATCCTTAGCTCCAAATAGAAACCATTGAGACGTCACTGTTTTGCCCAACCTGGGGTGTAGGCTAGACAAGGCAGACTGTTCTAACAAGGCCAGGCTAATGCTGTGGACAGTCTTCATGTTGGGTCGAGTCCTGAGAGGGGATCACTTTGTGKGGCTGCTGAATGTATGAGAATGCAATATGACCTCTGGGAGACAGCACTAATGTGGCTTTGTTTCCGTTGCATGTACTGTGTGTGCAATGACAACAACAACTTAGATCATAGGTTAAGGGACAAAACGGATGCCGCAGCTACTCTATGATTGGCCTGTGATCTTTACCGTAATTTACAAGTGCTCAACATCTTACTCGACCATTACTCCTCATACATAATCCACACAAGCTAGAATGTACCTAGGATTTCACCAGCTATTGTTGTCCCCCACAATGAAATTGGATCGGGGACTGTGCATCTGTCTCCGTCCGTACATTTGTTCGTACGTTCGTTAGTCACTCGCGATATCTCAGACAGCACTGTCCCGATTTTGACAACTTGGGTGAATGATGCTTCTTGCCATAGAGATCTGGCATTTACACAATTACAATGATTGGTCAGATGGTGGCGCTATAAATGCAAACTTTGAACTGTCACGCCCCTCACCTCGTTTGACTTAGTCATGACATTCTGGACATAGGTCCCTCTTCTCACAAGGAACACATTTGCCCCAGGGACTGATAAGGTCCGCCATTTAGAATTTTGTGAAAAACACTTAAAACGTTACTCTTCTGGGCCCGATCTGCACGAAACTTGATATTTGGCATCTATGGAAAAAGGTCTCAACGCAATATTTTCCAGACTAGTACCTTAAACAACATGGCGCAGCAGTCTAAGTCACTGCATCTCAGTGCTAGAGGTGTCACTGCAGACCGTGGTTCGAGCCCGGGCACTATCACAACCGGCCGGGATCGGGAGTCCCATAGGGCGGCGCACAATTCGCCCAACGATATCCGGGTTAGGGGAGGCCGGGGTAGGCCGTCATTGTAAATAAGAATTTGTTCTTAACTGACTTGCCTAGTTAAGTAAAAGGATATTCGTATTGTAACACAATTTGGTACACGTTGCAGGACAACATATGTAAGATCATTTAATATTGACCACACGGTGGTGCAATAATGGGCACATGTTTATATCTATTGATCTGTTTGACTCAGAGTGGTGACATTTGGTACATATGCTCAGGGATATGAGTCTAGCAAACCCACGTGATATCTCAGAAACCACTGGCCCGATTTTGACCAAATTTGGGTGAATGATGCGTCTTGCCATAGAGATCCGTCATTTACAAAATGTCATTGTGGGGGACAATTGGAAAGCATTTGCATTGACTGATAGCTGAAGAATATGTTTCAGGCCAGGGTTATTTTTGGACAGCTCATTCTGCTCGGCCTCACGGTGTCCTTGTCTCAGACTTTGCTTTTGTAGGACCCCAGTTGGATTGTTTGACTAGCCTTTCTCTTAGTGTCTTTTTGTCTTACTTTCTGTGTGTCTCGCTCTCTCTGACACACACACACACACACACACACACACACACACACTACTGCGCTAATTCACTATTGTGCTGCTAATGCGATAGACTTGCGTCCTGTCCAGTACATCAAGCTGCTACACGCTACAGAAACAGGAGGCTCCTGCCCTATGAGCCATTCCGGTTCGCACAAGGCTTGTGCAAGGCTACTTGCGTACTGCTTATGCATTGGATGAATAAGCATGGGACTATTTATATTCACCTTTACAGAGACTTCAGCAGTAGCATGTCATTTATTTGATTGTTTCCTGTTTTTTTATTTTGTGTCGTGCTTTGTCAGTGGTGCTCTCCAGAGAGGGGGCCTTTCTTATGATGGTGTGTCTAAGTGAAAAGGTAACCTAAGCCAGGTGGAGCTGTGTTATTGTGACAGTGCTGTTAGCTCAGGCTCCTTTACACTGGGAGTGCATTACTGGAGGCACACAGCTCCCTTTCATACAGATCTGTCTGATTTTCCATTGAATTGCTAGGGGGCTGCTTAAACAACTGAGGACCCATAGGGCTCTGGTCAAAAGTAGCGCACTATATAGGGAATAGGTTTCCATTTGGGACACACACTGAGACACAGGAGCCTCTTCAGGGTGAGACTGAAGCCATGTTCTGGGAAAAGATGCTCAGTGTCCTTCTCAAGAAAACCCTTTAGTGCTTGTTTTGTTAACTGTGAAAAGACACAATGATGGGCCATTTGATGACTCTCGCGTTTACTTTGGAATCAAAGAATCGAGTGATAAGAAAACGCAGAACATGACTTATATTTAWTCAAAACAAGTGCTATTGATATTCATTTATTAATTTCTTAACCCCCAAAAATCCGATTTTATGCCATTTGTAGACTTGGGGAGTTACAGAATACATCTGTAATCTGTTACTTTATCAGCAAAAATATTGTAATACTTCTAGGATTACTTTTCAATTCAGAAAGGATGTTTGAAATAAATATTTGACTCCTGTTTTTTCAGTGACATTCAAATCAGCGTTGAAAAAAGGCACACATTTAAGTTTGTTCCGCCTGATCGAGTCTGACCACAAGTCAGAGACCACTGTGATGACACACCAAATGCCTTTTGAAGGATTGCGTGAAAAGAGCAGGAATAGGCTTTTGTAGGCTACAGTCCAAGCTATGTCTTCCAATGGTGCTGACTGCATCCAAAGATTATCCAACTTGAATAAACGCTTGGAGGTAAGGACAATAGCAGTGGTGTAGCCTATGTGCGCTACGGATAACACTTACTATTGAAATCTAAGTACAGTAGCGCATTGATGTGAATCACAGTGCTGCTCTCTCATTTAGCTATTTGCACCTTAGATTGTGGTTGTTGTGGATGGCTGTTCACAAATGTACACTGAGTGTACAAAACATTAAGAACACTTTAATATTGATTGGGCTGGATGTCTTTTTGGGTGGTGGACCATTCTTCATACACACGGAAACTGTTGAGCTTGAAAAACCCAGCAGCATTGCAGTTCTTGACACAAACCAGTGTGCCTGGCACGTACTACCATACCCTGTTCAAAGGCACATAAATCTTTTTTCTTGCCCATTCATCCTCTGAATGGCACGCATATACAATCCATGTCTCAATGCTTAAAAATCCATCTTTACCCGGTCTCCTCCCCTTCATCTACACTGATTTGAAGTGGATTTAACAGGTGACCTCAATAAGATTGCATAGCTTTCACCTGGTCAATTTGTCATAGAAAGAGCAGGTGTCCTCAATATTTTGTACACTCAGTTTATATTTGTATTTTAACACAAATGTTTTTCGACCAGTGGACAGCCAGTGAAAATTGTGCTCTTGCAACCGCTGCATAGTGCGGATAAAAGTTTGAGGGATTTCCTCCCTTCCTCTGTGGTATTGTGCTCCACATACTGTCAAAAACAAGTTTTTATTTATGAAGACCACAAGTCGGGCTTTTATTGCTCAATCTAGTTCGTGCTGATAAAAAAAAAAACATAGGCCAAACAGACACATGCTCAAACTCGCACACTTTTGATAGACTTAAACAGCTGCAAATTGTTGAGATATCAAGGTGACACCAACAAAAACGTTAATGGTCCTATAGAAAATGCAGCATACGGCATTCATCTTTCACATGCAAATAGCACTTATCGGTAGTGCTCAAAGCATGCACGAGAGCAGCATTATTTTTCAACTCGACGCAATGATACCAATCACTCCTCCATGACAACAAAATCCTTAACAGGGTAAGCTAATAAGCTTTTAGTTTGAGTTATGCTCAGGTAATTTTGGGCTAAGCTATATTTCAAAATCCTTTTCTTGAAGATCAAGGGGTATTAAATTAACTAGAATGACTGGAAATCTGACCGACTTTGGTTTTTAATGTAAAGATATAACCTAATAGTATTAGTATCTGTATTGAAGTAGAAAGCAATGGGTTAGAAGAAACCTACATAAGACCAACCCATAAAGTAAAATGCAACATCCATGTATGACCACCTATGTAAACTCTAACATTGATTTATCTTGCAATATATGTTGTTCAATTGGTAATATTAATGTTTTTCTTCTTCTAATGCTTCTTAGGGGGAAAGTAATCTAAAAGTAACTGAACGTAATCTGATTACGTTACAGAGTTTAGGTAATCCAAAAGATATGTTACTGATTACAATTTTGAACATGTAGCAAGTAGCCTAGTGGTTAGAGCGTTGGGCCGGTAACCGAAAGGTTGCTGGATCGAATCCCCGAGGTGACAAAGTAAAAAAACTGTCGTTCTGCCCCTGAACAACTGTTCCTAGGTTGTCATTGTAAATATGAATTTGTTCTTAACTGACTTGCCTAGTTAAATAAAAAATGAGTTAACGGATTACATTTAGAAAGTAACCTACCCTAGCCATTAGTAACCCTAACATGTAATCCATAGATTTTTATTTTTATCAAAATATTGAAAAGTATGTTAAAAAAAAAWWAAAAAATGTAAGTGTTATATTCTCGGTCACAATTGTGACTGATGGGTGTGCTTATAATACAATGAACGTACATTGACCTCAATTCCTCAGCCCCAATATCTATATACCACAGCCCACTTACCCACACACCTAAACCCAATTAGCCAAACACCCCATGCCCTGACCCGAACACCCACATGCCAATTCCCTAATATTGATACAATCAAGTACTGATACACCCATATCATAGCCCTAAATGCCCTATTTGTTACTCATAGACTCCAGTTCCTTTTCCAATACTCTTCATCCCTGATACYYACTTTCCTTAGGCCTGTATTTCCCAAGGTTAACATATCCAGCTATTTGCTGCACACCCAAACCCTGTTATTTGCATATCGTAGTCCTGTGATCTCTGACCTGTATACGCTAATCATTTCATTGATAAACTCATAGTATAACACGTGCCCCATTTTTCCTACCACAAACTTGTTGCCAGAGGATTTGAATGGGCAATAGACATCCGTCCAGACCCAGCCATATGAGCCTTGTGTATTTCTACACTCCATTACTCATAAACCAGGTAAATCCATGGGCATACTCGTATATAAAACAGGTGTGCCCAAGCCTCAACATTCATACAAACAAGGTGTACAGTTGTACTTTAGCCCCAATATTCTTACAGACCAGGTGTACACCTGCATGTGTAACCCCCATTTTCTTTTCTTTTTTAACAGGTCTACTGCTACGTGTCATGCCCAATTGTCAAAAAATAGGTGTACTTCTCCATTTCAGCCCCAATATTTATACAAACAAGGGTACACCTGTAATTCAGCTCCAATTTAAATATCTACAAAGTCTGCACCTGTGCTTGAACCCCAATAGTCAACTAAGCCAGGTCTAAACATGTGCCAAAGCCTGAATACTCATAAACTGAAAACCAGGTCTACACCTTTTGACTGAGTCCCAATGTTAATATTAACCAGATCTACACCTTTATATCTCAGCCCAAATAGCCATACAAACCAGGTTTACACCTGTGACTATGTCCCAATGCTCTGATAGCCAGGTCTTTCCCTTGTGCAAGAGACACTAAACAAACCTACTGACATTCAATATTTGTTACATTATTACACTAATTCAGTTTATGGATCTATACATGGCCAATTCCCCCTGAAATGACAAAATACGACTTTCTACTCTCAATCAAATTAAACTTACAGCATGTAAAGGCTAATGGATAATCGTCTGTAAGATCGTCTTGATGAAGTATATCCATAACCCAACTCGACTTCAATCTACTGAAATAAAGACTCTGCTAAGATGAATGAGTTAGTGCCACTGTATTTTCCCATTGGTCACACGTGTGACCGCTAAAATATGTCCATATACCTCCAGCATCATTGATTCAATGAATTGAAAATGGAAGGGAGATATGTAAACTAGACCCTTTTAAACATTTACAAAGAAAATATTTTTAAATGCCAACAATGTGTTTTGTTTTTTAAGCTGTTGAATACAGACTTCTGGTGCCAAATGTCTGTAAAAGTACACCTTTGAGATTTATGCTTGAGGTCTCGAGACCATTAGAGAAATCATATTAAACTTCTCTGAATCATACTAGACACCTTTTTACTAATGCATAATATATGACTAATTTGTTGATCTTCTCTAGAGCCTGTAAAGTACAAACATTTCTTTCCACTATTGTGACCGATGGGATTAAATGGGTTAATAGCATTTGCCATAATTATTTGTTATTGCAATTTTAAGTAGCTTTTTGAAAAGTTGCTCCCATACAGATAATGGCCACTTTTCAGTTTTGAAGCACATAACATTAATAATCACCCTCAGCAGCCAACAACAAATTCATGTTCAGTGTCTACTTACTAATAAAGTAGAAATTGGAGTTAGAAACATTTGCAAAGGTTTGTATAGAATGAAGTTCTGCCATCTAGATTTCTGGTACTGCAAGTAAACTGGTACTGCGACCAGATGTTACCATAATGACTGCCTGCATGTGATTATCTACAGTAGCCTCTCAGCCCCAGCCCAATCTCTGTTACACATTACCTTTCAGATAGATGTTATCACGCCAACTATCGCCCCACATAATGCTTGGCTGGCTGTCACAGAATGACATAACCTACCACACCACAGCCCACTACATCATGGCTGAGTCATGGCTGGGATACTCTCCGCTTCTACATTCATCCAGTCCAGCACAGGGCTCAGTTTTAAAGTGCAGTCGGGACCTCAGTGCGAAGTCTTTGACAAAAGGAACAGTTGGTATTACAGTCTGGTAGCCATCCAGGACTCATAACATAGCTAAGTTACATACTAACAACCCTTTGCGTAGGTGTGCTTTCTGTGCAGGTCTGCTTTCCAGGAAGTGGGAGAGAGAAAAAATTCTAAGAAAAAAAGAAATAGAGGGAAGAATTAACAACTAAAATCTCAGAGTTGGTGCATGCATTTTAATACACCACTGTGCCAAAGCCAGGGCTCATTTGCGAGTCATTGAGTTAAAAATAACTTTATTGTGGTGGATCATGTTTTGCCCCACTGGGCCAGTCGCACGGGCAGCAGATGAGCCTTGCGGAGAGGCTTGTGTGTGCTGTGAGCAGACAGAGGATCCCTTCCAGCTCTTGCTCCTTCTCACTATGCTCTTCTCTGCTACTTCCCTGTACACTCCATTCCAACAGCTCGTCTCTTTTCTCTGCTCCAGATGATGCCTTGGATATAGCCGGCCCCCATGAGTGATATGAATAACACACTGGAAGACGCACACACCTCTGGCAGCCTCGGAGAGAAGGCAGAGATTTTTGGGAGTGGGAAGGGTAATGTGAGTGGCTTTTCCAGCCCATCCCTCATCCCTTTGCATGGTCCTTTACAACCACCAAATGCCCAGCTCTCCAGGAATGCTGTCTGCCAGGGGAATAGGTATTGTTAATTTCTCCTTTGGAATGGCTGGTTTGAATGAATGTGATTTAGTGTCACATTTTTCTTTTTAGTCATAGTTATGTTTTCAATGAACAGTCTAAAACACAAACCTTGTGTTGGTAATATATATCCCCAAATTTCCTCAAAGTCTCAGCGTATCTATCTTACTTTATACTGTAACTCGCGACTTGAAGTTAATATTTAACATATGTGATTAGTGCGCTTGTACAATGTGCTTTCCTACAGAGGAATAGTACACCCTTTGTATTCGCAACAGCAGGGCACAGAGGTCCCAGTTGAACAATTGCCGTAGACTTTGTACCGGTAAATGCAGGACTGTCTGCRAGAGAATAGTTTTACCCAATTTTGAGAGTACGCTGAAAGAACTGGACTCGACTCAAACACCTGTTACTTTGATGCTTGTAATTAGTAACTTAGTAACTGCTGTGTGTTTACATAGCAGTAAGGAAATGTCAATGTGAGCCACCTTTTACCATTCAAGGCCCTCAAATGTATTCGTCAAATGCGCCGAATACAACAGGTGTAGACTTTACCGTGAAATGCCTTCACATATATAAACCATGTTAAATCTCAATTTCATATCTTCTCATGATACTAATGGCAAATGTGGTGATCGTTTTTGTCAGGGCGGTCTTTCCCACACGGACAGGGTTGCTTTTTCTGCTCGTTTTTGTATGAACAGATTAAACGGACACGCTGGCTGAGTTTTTGTGAAGTAAACAGCGTAACGGCCATCAGGGCCTCTCCCTCATACAGACACGACCAGAAATCCATGTCAGATAAACACAACAATCATAGGCCTGTATTTCCGTTGTGGATTCACTGCATGAACGGGGTGACCCGGCTCTACAGTGTGTAGCCTGTAACGTATAGAGGTTAGCCAAACTCTGTCTTAAATGATGTCAAGTTCGAATGTTCTTTATGCTGACTTAGAGCGAGCTAGGCTCCAAGTGCTCTTTCTAAGCTGCACACTGCTGAGGTGGAGGGTGTCTCGTCAAAAATCAGTTTGTCCCTCTGCTTGGTGTGTCTTCTGACTGGCTGAGAGCGGGAGGGTCACACAGTCGCAGACATGGCTAGTCTCACTGTCGGTCAGCCATGTCTGTGTCTGTCTGGGAGTATCAACTGTTCAGTCCTACTGACCCCCTCGAATGTACAGAAGACACATTATTCACAACAGAGGCACTAACAATAGCTAGGAGGTGTACAGTAGAATCTAGCAATACACATGCTTCAGTTTGGGTATTGACAGTGATATATGATGTCTCAGGTAGAGGCTAAGGAGATCCCATGACTGGCTGTAGGCTCCTAAAGCTCCAGGCATCTAATATCTGATATATCATTGCGATGACATTACCATGAATGCCTATCTCTCCTCATTCCAGATGGAAAGACTGCCCGACAGACAGCATGTTGTTTGTGTTAAGAGTCGAGCTCAGCGGTTGTCAGTATAATGTTTTATATACTTATTCTTTGCCTTTCTCCAGGAAAATTGAAGAGGGAGAGGAGTCTCTGCTGGCTGCTCCTGTTCCAAGCCTTTTCCCAGAACTCATTCCCTCAACCGTCTCATCCCTCGTCTCCGATTGTTTATTACCCTCGACCAAAAGTGGCGCAACTCAGGTGAGCAGATATATTTTATTTTTACATAGACAAATAGAAAATGCAATGTCCCCCTGTAATGATTTCCAGTTGACATCCTCGGGCATTACATGTGATCCTAGAAGGGATGACACTGCCAGAAATAATATAAAATAAAAACCAAGCCGCAAGACACGTGTACGTTCAAATTCTCGCATGACTCGGTCATACTTGGCATGAGCTAAAAGTCTAAAACTGCAGGGTGTGAGGACGCAGAACCAGTTGTATGAGTATGCGAAGCACACGCTGCAGARAAATCGCAAAGAACATGTGACTGTGAGATCCTGACTTTGTAGCTAGATTCTGCATCAGCAATAGCGTTGCAATGAACAGTGCACTTGTTCTAATGGCACAACATGTACAACCGAAGAGCTCAGACAAGGGTCGGTGACCCAGTATTTATGTAGGCCTATGTGGTGGTGTTGTATCTGCATGCTGTTCTTCACCCTGCAATGGGCCGCATCCCAAATGGCATCCTATTCCCTATATAGTGCACTACTTTTGACCAGCTCTGTAAAACAAAAAAAGGGGGGGAGAAGAAAGCTGGCACTGGATCAGTGTTCACTCCTCACTGGACCCTGGCTCTGTTCTTTTCTGCTTGATCTCATCATATGGAGTTCCTGTGCTTAAGTGAATAACTTTCAGTGCATGCTTGGGTAACACTGTTAAATGTAAAGTGAAAATGTAGATATACATTCGCACATCCAAGTCTTCTCTTGAGTTGGGCTCGGGGATGGAACAACTGTTGAACATTTGATCGTGTGTGTGTGTGTGTGTGTGTGTGTGTGTGTGTGTGTGTGTGTGTGTGTGTGTGTGTGTGTGTGTGTGTGTGTGTGTGTGTGTGTGTGTGTGTGTGTGTGTGTGTGTGTGTGTGTGTGTGTGTGTGTGTGTGTGTGTGTGTGTGTGTGTGTGTTCTGTGTGTGTGTGTGTGTGTGTGTGTGTGTGTGTGTGTGTGTGTGTGTGTGTCCCACATCTGTTGCTATGGGGTAATGATGTTGGGGAAAATACAGGATTAATCACAATAATTGCTTGCCAAAATTTTATTTTTGTAATGCCAATCCTGGTTATAGGTAACATTCCTTCATATGAACTGCTGACTTTATTGAGCATATTATTCGTTAATTGTGGAGATAAAGTAAGATATGCAAGATTTTTTTGAATATATATATTGTATACAATCGAGGTGAGCGCATTGGAAATGCTTTTGGCAGTTAATCTGCTTCTGTTCTGTGGGTGGCACTGCGTGATCTTTTTAAATGATTGGTCCCAGTCTCTCAAAGGCCCTAGAAGCCAGGTGGACAGGGGTGGTCTGCCAGTCACTGGGACAACAGTCCAACTTGGGATGGGGGGAGGTTTTAGCAGGTGGAATAGTGGAGAACAATTGGAGGTTTACTTRGTAGCAGTGAGAATTCCATGGTATAGCTATATGGACACAATCATTATGGTGCTTTTTAATGGTAAGTTTACAAACATATATATTATGATAAATAGAATTGAAACTTGTATTTCATTATGGTGATATAAGTATAGCCAATTATAATTGTAATGGCTCAGCAGATAATGAGAAAAGATGATCAGTTTTTACCTGGCCAAAAGAAAAGGAATATAGAGTGCATTTGGAAAGTATTCAGACCCCTTGACTTTTTCCACATTTTGTTAGGTTACAGCCTTATTCTAAAATTGATTAAATAGTTTCCCCACCGCAATCTACAAACAATACACCATAATGATAAAGCAAAGTGTTTTTTTTTTGTTGCTAGTTTATTTAAAAAMATATATATATACAGTGGGGAGAACAAGTATTTGATACACTGCCGATTTTGCAGGTTTTCCTACTTACAAAGCATGTAGAGGTCTGTAATTTTTATCATAGGTACACTTCAACTGTGAGAGACGGAATCTAAATCAAAAATCCAAAAAATCACATTGTATGATTTTTAAGTAATTCATTTGCATTTTATTGCATGACATAAGTATTTGATCACCTACCAACCAGTAAGATTCCGGCTCTCACGAGACCTGTTAGTTTTTCTTAAGAAGCCCTCCTGTTCTCCACTCATTACCTGTATTAACTGCACCTGTTTGAACTCGTTAACCTGTATAAAAGACACCTGTCCACACACTCAATCAATACAGACTCCAACCTCTCCCAATGGCCAAGACCAGAGAGCTGTGTAAGGACATCAGGGATAATTGTAGACCTGCACAAGGCTGGGATGGGCCTCCAGGACAATAGGCAAGCAGCTTGGTGAGAAGGCAACAACTGTTGGCGCAATTATTAAAAATAGAAGAAAATAGAAGAAGTTCAAGAATGATGGTCAATCACCCTCCGTCTGGGCTCCATGCAAGATCTCACCTCGTGGGGCATCAATGATCATGAGGAAGGTGAGGGATCAGCCCAGAACTACACGGCAGGACCTGTCAATGACCTGAAGAGAGCTGGGACCACAGTCTCAAGAAAACCATAGTAACACACTACGCCGTCATGGATTAAAATCCTGCAGCGCACACAAGGTCCCCCTGCTCAAGCTAGGCCGCATGTCCAGGCCCGTCTGAAGTTTGCCAATGACCTCTGGATGATCCAGAGGAGGAATGGGAGAAGGTCATGTGGTCTGATGATTCAAAAATAGAGCTTTTGGTCTAAAACTCCACTCGCGCGTGTTTGGAGGAAGAAGAAGGATGAGTACAAAACCTCCAAGAACACCATCCCAACTGTGAAGCATGGAGGTGGAAACATCATTCTTCGGGGATGCTTTTCTGCAAAGGGGACAGGACGCTGCACCGTATTGAGGGGAGGATGGATGGGCCATGTATTGCGAGATCTTAGCCAACAACCTCCTTCCCTCAGTAAGAGCATTGATGATGGGTGTGCTGGGTCTTCCCAGCATGACAACGACCCGAAACACACAGCCAGGGAAACTAAGGAGTGGCTCCGTAAGAAGTATCTCAAGGTCCTGGAGTGGGCCTAGCCAGTCTCCAGACCTGAACCCAATAGAAAATCTTTGGAGGGAGCTGAAAGTCCGTATTGCCCAGCGACCAGCCCCGAAACCTGAAGGATCTGGAGAAGGTCTGTATGGAGGAGTGGGCCAAAATCCCTGCTGCAGTGTGTGCAAACCTCGTCAAGAACTACAGGAAACGTATGATCTCTGTAWTTGCAAACAAAGGATTCTGTACCAAATATTAAGTTCTGCTTTTCTGATGKATCAAATACTTATGTCATGCAATAAAATGCTAATTAATTACTTAAAAATCATACAATGTGATTTTTGGGATTTTTGTTTTAGATTCCGTCTCTCACAGTTGAAGTGTACCTATGATAAAAATTACAGACCTCTACATGCTTTGTAAGTAGGAAAACCTGCAAAATCGGCAGTGTATCAAATACTTGTTCTCCCCACTGTATATATATATATTATTTCATTTATTCAGACCCTTTACTCAGTACTTAGTTGAAGCACCTTTGGCAGCGATTACAGCCTCAAGTCTTCTTGGGTATGACCCTACAAGCTTGGCACACCTGTATTTGGGGAGTTTGTCGCATTCTTCTCTGCAGATCCTCTCAAGCTGTGTCAGGTTTGATGGGGAGCATTGCTGAACAAGTATTTTCAGGTCTCACCAGAGATGTTCAAGTCTGGGCTCTGGCTGGGCCACTCAAGGACATTCAGAGACTTGTCCTTCACCCGTCTGAGGTCCTGAGAGCTCTGGAACAGAATTTCATCAATGCTCCGTACAGCGTTCCCTCGATCATGACTAGTCTCCCAATCTCTGCCGTTGGAAAGACCTCCCCACAGTATGATGCTGCCCCCGCCATGCTTCACTTTAGGGATGGTGTCAGGTTTCCTCCAGACGTGACGCTTGGCATTCAGGCAAAAGAGTTCAATTCTGATTTCATCAGACCAGAGAATCTTGTTTCTCATGGTCTGAGAGTCCTTTAGGTGCCTTTTGTCAAACTCCAAGGCTGACATATGCCTTTTACTGAGGAGTGGCTTCTGTCTGGCCACTCTAACATAAAGGCCTGATTGGTGGAGTGCTGCAGAGATGGTTGTCCTTCTGGAAGGTTCTCCCATCTCCACAGATGAACTCTGGACCCATCGGGTTCTTGGTCACCTCCATGACCAAGGCCCTTCTCCCCCGATTGCTCAGTTTGGCTGGGTGGCCAGTTCTAGGAAGAGTCTTGGTGGTTCCAAACTTCTTCCATTTAAGAATGATGGAGGCCACTGTGTTCTTGGGGACCTTCAATGCTGCAGAAATGTTTTGGTACCCTTCCCCAGGTATGTGCCTTGTCCATAGAGCTCTGAGACAGTGTCAATTCCTTCGACCTCATGGTTTGGTTTTTGCTCTGACATGTACTGTCAACTGTGGGACCTTAAATAGACCCGTTTTACCATTATGGGGCATTGTGAGTAGATTGAGGAATGTTTTATTTCCTCCACTTTTTAATAAGGCTGTAACATAACAAAAAGTGGAAAGTCAAGGGGTCTGAATACTTTCCGAATGCACTTTATAATAATTTATCAAGCCTACAAGCAATACAAGACCCTATTATTATGGTGGGAGATTATAATAAGTGTTTTAAATACCTCAATGGACCGTAAAGGAAATCGCACTGCAAACGATCACCCTTATGCACTTAAGGAAATCACGAATATAATGGAACAAGTGGATATATGGAGGCTTAAATATCCTGACCTAGTGAGATATACAGTTGAAGTTTACATACACCTTAGCCAAATACTTTTAAACATTTAAAGTTTTTCACCATTCCTGACATTTAATCAGAATAAGAATTCCCTGTCTAAGGTCAGTTAGGATCACCACTTTATTTTAAGAATGTGAAATGTCAGATTAATAGTAGAGTGATTTATTTCAGCTTTTATTTCTTTCATCACATTCCCAGTGGGTCAGAAGTTTACATACACTAAATTAGTATTTGGTAGCATTTCCTTTAAATTGTTTAACTTGGGTCAAATGTGTTGGGTAGCCTTCCACAAGCTTCCCACAATAAGTTGGGTGAATTCTGGCCCATTCCTCCTGACAGAGCTGGTGTAACTGAATCAGGTTTGTAGGCTTCCTTGCTCGCACACACTTTATCAGTTCTGCCCACAAATTTTCTATAGGCTTKASGTCAGGGCTTTGTGATGGCCACTCCAATACCTTGACTTTGTTGTCCTTAAGCCATTTTGCCACAAATTTGGAAGTATGCTTGGGGTCATTGTCCATTTGGGAGACCCATTTGCGACCAAGCTTTAACTTCCTGACTGGTGTCTTGAGATGTTGCTTCAATACATCCACATAATTTTCCTGCGTCATGATGCCATCTATTTTGTGAAGTGCACCAGTCCCTCCTGCAGCAAAGCACCCCCACAACATGATGCTGCCACCCCCTTGCTTCACGGTTGTGATGGAGTTCTTTGGCTTGCAAGCCTGCCCCTTTTTCCTCCAAACGTAACGATGGGCATTATGGCCAAACAATTGTATTTTTGTTTCATCAGACCAGAGGACATTTCTCCAAAAAGTACGATCTTCGGCCCCATGTGCAGTTGCAAACCGTAGTCTGGCTTTTTTATGGCGATTTTGGAGCAGTGGCTTCTTCCTTGCTGAGCAGCCATTCAGGTTATGTCGATGTAGGACTTGTTTTACTGTGGAWATAGATATTTTTGTACCAGTTTCCTCCAGCATCTTCACAAGGTCCTTTGCTGTTGTTCTGGGATTGATTTTCACTTTTCGCACTAACGTATGTTCATCTCTAGGAGACAGAACGCGTCTCCTTCCTGAGCGGTATGACGGCTGCGAGGCCCCATGGTGTTTACATTTGCGTACTATTATTTGTACAGATGAATGTGGTACCTTCAGGCGTTTGGAAATTTCTCCCAAGGATGAACCAGACTTGTGGAGGTTGAATTTTTTTTCTGAGGTCTTGGCTGATTTCTTTTGATTTTCCCAAAGAGGCCCTGAGTTTGAAGGTAGGCCTTGAAATACATCCACAGGTACATCTCCAATTGACTCAAATGATGTCAATTAGCCTATCAGAAGCTTCTAAAGCCATGACATAACTTTCTGGAATTTTCCAAGCTGTTTAAAGGCACAGACTTCTGACCCACTGGAATTGTGATACAGTGAAATAATCAGTCTGTAAACAATTGTTGGAAAAATGTAATTGTGTCATGCACAAAGTAGATGTCCTAACCGACTTGTCAAAACTATAGTTTAACAAGAAATTTGTGGAGTGGTTGAAAACGAGTTTTAATGACTCAAACCTAAGTGTATGTAAACTTCCGACTTTAACTGTACATGGCGGAGACAAACCAAGCTAGTTGTCTTGACTACTTATGTCATTCTTGCTGGCACTAAAAGTAAAATAAATTGTTGATGGGGACAGAATGCGGTCGGACCATCAAATAATTGGCGTATAAGTTACTCTTACATAATTTCCACGTTGGCGAGGATATTGGAAATTTAATCAAAGCCTATTGGATGACAACTTGTTTTTAACCAGGACAGCAGAATTTATAACTGACAGCAGATCACCTTATTGTATGGGACACTTTTAGATGTGCCTTTAGAGGCCATGCAGTTCAATGCTCATCTTAAAAACAAAAGCGATGTAAGTCAAAATAATTCATATTAAGAAAGGAAATATAGGAGCAGAATCCGTTAGAGGAAAAACAAAGGAGAAACTTTTTCAAGAAAAATCAAGTGTAATGTATTTTAAAAAATAAACCGAAATGGATAGCATATGGGAAAAAATGCACTTTCTTTTAAATGTTATCTTCAACATAGAAATTCTACCAAAAAATAATTTACTGAAACTTGTTACAAATGACGGCGTCACCCATGATTCACCAAACAATATTTTGAACAAGGAAGCAAAGTACTTTAAGCATATGTTTTAGTTTGTCTCCTCCATCTCTACTAACCAAAGTTAATTGTAAGTAAAACTCCAGGGCTGAATGGCATACCAGTGGAGGACTGTTATTAGCATTTTTTTAACCACTCCTATAAAAATGGTAGATTATCACATACTCAACAAGGTCTGATTTCATTAATACTGAAACGGGACCCAAGTGGTAAATATATAGGTCCATTAAAAAAATTGGAGGCCCCTTACACTATGCAAACTGCATAGCGCATAGAATTAAACGGGTATTGTCGGATATTATTCATCCTAATCAGACAGGTTTTTTACATGGATGATACATTGGATCAAATAGAAGACAAGTACTGAAAACAGTATAACACTATGAAAAATCTGGAAAACCAGGGCTGTTTATGATATCTGACTTTTTGAAAAGGCTTTGGATGAAGTACCACTGCAATTTATAAACTCAGCAAAAAAAGAAACGTCCTCAATGTCAACTGCGTTTATTTTCAGCAAACTTAACGTGTAAATATTTGTATGAACATAACCAGATTCAACAACTGAGACAAACTGAACATGTTTCACAGACATGTGACTAACAGAAATTGAATAATGTGTCCCTGAACAAAGGGGGAGTCAAAATCAAAAGTAAGTCAGTATCTGGTGTGGCCACCAGCTGTATTAAGTACTGCAATGCATCTCCTCCTCATGAACTGCAACAGATTTGCCAGTTCTCGCTGTGAGATGTTACCCCACTCTTCCACCAAGGCACCTGCAAGTTCCCGGACATTTCTGGGGGGAATGGCCCTAGCCCTCACCCTCCGATCCAACAGGTCCCAGATGTGCTCAATGGGATTGAGATCCGGGCTCTTCGCAGGCCATGGCAGAACACTGACATTCCTGTCTTGCAGGAAATTACACACAGAACGAGCAGTATGGCTGGTGGCATTGTCATGCTGGAGGGTCATGTCAGGATGAGCCTGCAGGAAGGGTACCGCATGAGGGAGGAGGATGTCTTCCCTGTAACGCACAGCGTTTAGATTGCCTGCAATGACAACAAACTCAGTCCGATGATGCTGTGACACACMGCCCCAGACCATGACGGACCCTCCACCTCCAAATCGATCCCGTTCCAGAGTACAGACCTCTGTGTACCGCTCATTCCTTCGACGATAAACACGAATCCGACCATCACCCCTAGTGAGACAAAACCGCAACTCGTCAGTGAAGAGCACTTTTTGCCAGTCCTGTCTGGTCCAGCGACAGTGGGTTYGTGCCTATAGGCGACGTTGCTGGTGAGGACCTGCCTGACAACAGGCCTACAAGTCCAGTCCAGCCTCTCAGCCTATTGCGGATGGTCTGAGCACTGATGGAGGGATTGTGCATTCCTGGTGTAACTCGGGCAGTTGTTGTTGCCATCCTGTACCTGTCCCGCAGGTGTGATGTTCGGATATACCGATCCTGTGCAGGTGTTACACGTGGTCTGCCACTGCGAGGATGATCAACTGTCCGTCCTGTCTCCCTGTAGCACTGTCTTGGGCGTCTCACAGTACGGACATTGCAATTTATTGCCCTGGCCACATCTGCAGTCCTCATGCCTCCTTGCAGCATGCCTAAGGTACGTTCACGCAGATGAGCAGGGACCCTGGGCATCTTTTTTTATGTGTGTTTTTCAGAGTCATTAGAAAGGCCTCTTTAGTGTCCTAAGTTTTCATAACTGTGACCTTAATTGCCTACCGTCTGTAAGCTGTTAGTGTCTTAATGACCGTTCCACAGGTGCATGTTCATTAATTGTTTTATGGTTCACTGAACAAGCATGGGAAACAGTGTTTAAACCCTATACAATGAAGATCTGTATAGTTATTTGGATTTTTACGAATTATCTTTGAAAGACAGGGTCCTGAAAAAGGGATTTTTTTCTTCTGAGTTTACAATATTCTTGCAACCGGTAGGATGTTACAGTACGAGTCAAAAGTTTGGACACAACTACTCATTCAAGGGTTTTTCTGTATTTGTACTATTTTCTACATTGTAGAATAATAGTGACGACGTCAAAACGATGAAATAACAAATGGAACCATGTAGAAACCAAAAAATTGTTAAACAAATCAAAATATGAGGTTCTTCAAAGTAGCTACCTTTTGCCTTGATGACAACTTTGCACACTCTTGACATTTTCTCAACCAGCTTCACCTGGAATGCTTTTCCAATAGTCTTTAAGGAGTTCCCACATATGCTGAGCACTTGTTGGCTGCTATTTTTTCACTCTGCAGTCCAACTAATCCCAAACCATCTTAATTGGGTTGAGGTTGGGTGATTGTGCAGGCCAGGAAATCTGATGCAGCACTCATCACTCTCCTTCTTGGTCAAATAGCCCTTATACAGCCTGGAGGTGTGTTAGGTCATTGTCCTGTTGAAAAACGAATGACAGTCCCACTAAGCACAAACCAGACGGGATGGCGTATCGCTGCAGAATGCTGTGGTAACCATGCTGATTAAGTGTGCCTTGAATTCGAAATAAATTAGACCAAGACACCAGCGAAGCCGCATCCACACAGTCTCACCACCACCTCCATGCTTCACGGTGGGAACCACCCCTGCGGAGATTATCCGTTCACCTACTCTGTGTCTCACAAAGACAGCGGTTGGATCCCCACATTTTTGTGGGGACTCATCAGACCAAAGGACAGATTTCCACCGGTATAATGTCCATTGCTTGTGTTTCTTGGCCCAAGTCTCTTCTTATTATTGGTATCCTTTAGTAGTGGTTTCTTTGCAGCAATTTGACCATGAAGGCCTGATTCACGCAGTCTCCTCTGAACAGTTGATGTTGAGATGTGTCTGTTACTTGAACTCTAAAGCATTTATTTGGGCTGCAATTTAAGGTGCAGTTAACTCTACCTCTGTTGCAGAGGTAATTTACCTTTCCTGTGGCGGTCCTCCTGAGAGCCAGTTTCATCATAGCGCTTGATGGTTTTTGCGACTGCACTTGAAGAAACTTTCAAAGTGCTTGAAATGTTTTGGATTGACTGACCTTCATGTCTTAAAGTAATGATGGACTGTCGTTTCTCTTTGCTTATTTGAGCTGTTCTTGCCATAATATGGACTTGGACTTTTACCAAATAGGGCTATCTTCTTTATACCAACCCTACCTTGTCACAACACAACTGATTGGCTCAAACGCATTAAGGAAAGAAATTCCACAAATTAACTTTAACAATGCACACCTGTTAATTGAAATGCATTCCAGGTGACTACTGTACCTCATGAAGCTGTTTGAGAGAATGCCAAGAGTGTGCAAAGCTTTCATCAAGGCGAAGGGTGGCTACTTTGAAGAATTTCAAATATAACACTTTTTTTGGTTACATGATTCCATATGTGTTATTTCATAGTTTTGTTCTATTCACTATTATTCTAATTATAGAAAATAGTAAAAATATAGAGAATCTCGAATGAGTAGGTGTGTCCAAACTTTTGACTGGTACTGTGCATATTTCCCCCAAAAATTTGGGTGATTGGAAATGATGCAGGCAATTGCTTTGATGGAAGCCACCACCCCCCTCCAAAAATATTATTATTATTTCCTTAAATATTTCAAAAAATCTCTACACTGCCAAGGGGAATGGCCTCTGAAATCCAGCTTCCCCGATTGGCCGACCATGCCCCGCCCTTTTTTGATCCAKAAAAAAAACATGCAAATATTTTTAACCAAAGTGGGGGAATAGGGTTTTGAAATTATTGAAATATGATCTTTCTTAGTGACAGTACAAAATTTGCACCACTTCATTTAAATGACAGAGCATTTTCTGCCCAGCGTCCTCTGAGTGACGGAGATTCCATTCAAATGCCTGCTGACTTGTAATAACTTCAGCTTTAAGCATAAGGTTATTTCTTATTTCGCTCCCTACGCAAATGATGTGTCAGATTTCACATACTGCATCTCTGATGAGAGCAGAGAATGGCGTGCGAAGTGGGACAACCAGACCTGTCACGGAGTGCACAGCGATTGCTGTTTCGCCGTTCAGAGTGCTCTGTACACACATTCAATTCAGATTATTATTTTTTTAATTCAGCTTGCACTGCGGCAAAAAATACAACATGGTCACACAACTGTTTTTGCAGTTCGTGATCTACAGAAATTAATTTGGAATTAGTGAAGTAAAACCAAAACAAATCWAATTTTTGATTTGAATCAAAACATCTTCCTTTTCTCATCGCAGGTCAGGTGCAATGCTGTTTTTGTACTGCTCAGATTTAATTTGAGCCAATGTTTAATTTGTGATGTATGATATATACGAGTTTACATTTGCTAAAATGGGAGCAGCTAAAAATGATGTTTGTGCTTCAAGAAACGACTGAACGTCAGAATGAAAAGTTTTGATATATATATTATCCCAGAGACTGTCAAGTCAGGCTGGCTGTGGCTTGTTCATTGACCACATCACCCATTCCCTGGAGGTGATTGGCTCCCTGCAGGTCTTAATTACACTCACACTAGGCATCTCTGGCTGGGGGAGGGGATGAGGCGAAGGGGGGGTTAGCCCAACTCAGACCTCTTACTCATGGTAAAGCCTGAAATTTCAGCGCTAACCGAAGAATATCAGCAGCGTTAAACCTTGCTCCTCAGCTTTGAACGAGATGCTTTCAGCATATATATACTATTCTCCAGTTTGTTCCGGTGCCCACCATTGTGCGATTTTTAGAATACGTTGTGATTGTTTGTTCTCCTGTAGATGCCTGTAGTGCTTGATTATCTTCCCCAAATAAACTAAGCTGTCACTCTTCGCTTGATATGGCAGTCTCAAATGCGCCCTTTATACCCGATCCCCTTTCCACTTGACCCAGGATTCACACTGGGAAATCAGATAGTGATTGCAATTCTCTAATGCACCCCTGGCTCTATTGTTTATGAAAGTCCAGGGGATTAGCATGGATTTGTCATTCTCTTTTGATTTTCGAGAGTAAAATTTTTCTATTTCTCAGCAGTGTAGGATGACACCTTGGTGACCTCAGGCTTGAACAGTGTGGCTCCTTGTTAGCCTGTCTCAATGTGCTCCTTATGTAACGCCGTGATGAGGGGTGCATTCGCACCTGATTAGGCTGACAGGCTTTCACTCAGCCTTTTGAGCTTTGCCATTGTCAAGACAAAGGGACTATGTCAGACTGCCCAGCTGTTTATGTGTCACAATCCCCCAGTCGCAGGGTCACGACCCATCTTCACAAGCACTTGAGAAACCGGTGACATCACTGCCCTAGCCTCCCTATCCCCATAAATGGGTGTGCCAAGTCTGTCTTTTGAATCCCCCAGTCGGTCTTTGAGGGTAGTCTGTTTCTAGGCAAAACTGCTTACTCTCAACATGTAAAGCTGCAGAATTAGTGTCTATATGTCATCAGATTTCATGATAAAGTAATGGGAACGCTTTACTTGTGTTTGAAACACTTTGTCCCACAAAAAGGTAGTGGTAGTGTTAAATGATAAAAGATATAGGGACAGGGCTAGAGTTAGTAGTGGTGGTGTCTGCCTTGGTGCTAGTTGCCGTGGCAATTGGAGCAGCCAGTGTGCTTGTGCATGATTGGCCAGGTTTTGGTTTACTGTGGTTGGCCTGAATGCCTGTTCGGAATTATTTCCGAGGCCCTTTGCTTGACATGCCTTTGTTTTACATGGGCTTTAAAAGCTATTCCAGTCGTGAGAAAGCAGTTTGCCTGAGCCCCTGTCAACTGTGCGTTTTCATAAGAAAGTCTATTGTGTATATCATTTGCCCTTGTCCATATCATTTTTGCTTCTCTGTCATATGTTTTATTGCGAGGAACCAGTTTGGCCACGCATTGTTTGAGTTCTACCATCGTTGTCAACATTCAATATTAAATGTTCAACTGTTCAATATTAAAATGTTCTTCAAGCGAAATCATTAATATTGTATGAAGTATTATTTAGATGGGGAATGCCTGTGGGCGTTTAAATTGTTAGTTGTGTTTGTGTAGGGTAGACACTTTAATCACTGATTTATTACAATCGAACACAGTATTTGATGTTTGGATAAGTTACATACTGTGTAGTGACTGACAGTATATATGTTTAATCACAATTGTTCAATTATCATTTTCACCTTATGTGTGGGGTATTAACTCTGTGCATAGAATGTGCAAAATGTTGTCACTAAGAAAGACATAGGGGACATGGGCCAATGGCAGCCAGTGATTATGATGCCAGATGGGGTGATAAGGGGATTAAGTGAATCACGATCTGTCCTATACTACTTCTGCTCCCTCAGCCATATCACAGGCACTTCTGTGACTACCTTGTGAAATAGAATACTTATGCACTTTGGATCATAACTTCAGTCAGATCCCATTGGCAATGCCAGGGGACATGGCTCCTACCATGTCTTTGCAGCACCAATGGCCCTCTAATCCGTTCAAGGCTTTGCAAGGTACTGTAGGCGCTATGGTTGTTTGTGTGSTAGGGAACGAGGTTGTGATGAAACTCTACGTAAACCAAATTGTCCCATGACAGCTACTTGCAGGCCTGTCATGTGTTGTGATATTTTTTTGTGACACCTTATTTGTGAGATTGGTGGTTACGTTGCAATCAAATTGTTCAATTGCATAACAATCATAATAACATGCATATCATTCTTATAGCCAATAGAAAGTGCATAATAGTGATTTCAGTCATTCTCAGAGGCGACTTAGATTTCACACAATAACGGGCACCATAGAATCTTAGTTAGGTTGATGTCCTCATGTATTCTGAGTCTTTTTAGATGTACAAAACAGGTAGAGTGGAAGGACTGGACACTGCTTGGCCTGTCATCAGACACACACACACACACACACACAGACGCAGACAGACCGAGACCCTGCTTACAGACTTTTTTTTATATATGCAGTTGAAGTCGGAAGTTTACATGCACTTAGGTTGGAGTCATTAAAACTCGTTTTTCAACCACTCCACAAATGTCTTGTTAACAAACTATCGTTTTGGCAAGTCGGTTAAGACATCTACTTTGTGCATGACACCAATACATTTTTCTAACAATTGTTTACAGATGGATTATTTCACTTATAATTCACTATATCACAATTCCAGTGGGTCAGAAGTTTACATGGACTAAGTTGACTGCCTTTAAACAGCTTGAAAAATTCCAGAAAATTATGGCATGGCTTTAGAAGCTTCTGATAGGCTAATTGACATCATTTGAGTCAATTGGAGGTGTACCTATGGCTGTATTTCAAGGCCTASCTTCAAACTCGGAGCCTCTTTGCTTGACATCATGGGAAAATCAAAAGAAATCAGCCAAGACCTCAGAWTTTTTTTTGTAGACCTCCACAAGTCTGGTTCATCCTTGSGAGCAATTTCCAAACGCCCGAAGGTACCACGTTCATCTGTACAAACAATAGTACGCAAGTATAAAAACCATGGGACCACGCAGCCGTCATACCGCTCAGGAAGGAGACGCGTTCTGTCTCCTAGAGATGAACATACTTTAGTGCGAAAAGTGCAAATCAACCCCAGAACAACAGCAAAGGACCTTGTGAAGRTGATGGAGGAAACCGGTACAAAAGTGTCCTATATCCACAGTAAAACGAGTCCTATATCGACATAACCTGAATGGCCGCTCAGCAAGGAAGAAGCCACTGCTCCAAAACCGCCATAAAAAAGCCAGACTACGGTTTGCAACTGCACATAGGGACAAAGATCAGAGGACATTTCTCCAAAAAGTACAATCTGATGAAACAACAATAGAATTGTTTGTCCATAATGCCCATCGTTATGATTGGAGGAAAAATGGGGAGGCTTGCAAGCCAAAGAACACCATCCCAACCGTGAAGCACGGGGATGGCAGCATCATGTTGTGGGGGTGCTTTGCTGCAGGAGGGACTGGTGCTCTTCACAAAATAGATGGCTTCATGAGAAAGGAAAATTATGTGGATATATTGAAACAACATCTCAAGACATCAGTCAAGAAGTTAAAGCTTGGTTGCAAATGGGTCTTCCAAATGGACAATGACCCCAAGCATACTTCCAAAGTTGTGGCWAAATGGCTTAAGGACAACAAAGTCAAGGTATTGGAGTGGCCATCACAAAGCCCTGACCTAAAGCCTATAGAATATTTGTGGGCAGAACTGAAAAAAGTGTGTGCGAGCAAGGAGGCAAACAAACCTGATTCAGTTACACCAGCTCTGTCAGGAGGAATGGGCCAACATTCACCCAATTTATTGTGGGAAGCTTGTGGAAGGCTACCCAACACATTTGACCCAAGTTAAACAATTTAAARACGATGCTACCAAATACTAATTGAGTGTATGTAAACTTCTGACCCACTGGGAATGTGATGAAAGTAATTAAAGCTGAAATAAATCATTCTCTCTATTATTCTGGGAATTTCTACTTGGATTAAATGTCAGGAATTGTGAAACTGAGTTTTTAAATGTATTTGGCTGTGTATGGAAACTTCCGACTTCAACTGTATATTTGTAACTACTGGAGGTCGACGGATTATGATTTTTCAACGCCAATACCAGTTCAGAGGACCAAAAAAAGCACTTATTTTTTTCATTTAAATTTTTATATATGTATTTGTAATAATGACAATTACAACAATACTCAATGAACACTTTTTTATTTTAACTTAATATAATAGATAAATTAAATCAATTTAGTCTCAAATAATAATGAAACATGTTTAAATAATGCAAAAACACGGTGTTGGAGAAGAAAGTAAAAGTGCAATATGTGCCATGTAAAAAAGCTAACGTTTTAAGTTCCTTGCTCAGAACACGAGAACATATGATAGCTGGTGGTTCAGCATTCCCAGTTCTTCAATATTCCCAGTTAAGAAGTTTTAGGTTGTAGTTWTTATAGGAATTATGACGCATCGACTATTTCTCTCTSTACCATTTTGTATTTCATATTCCTTTGACTATTGGATGTTCTTATAGGCACTTTAGTATTACCAGCCTAATCTCGGGAGTTGATAGGCTTGAAGTCATAAACAGCACTGTGTTTCAAGCATTGCTAAGAGCTGCTGGCATATGCAGTAAAGTGCTGTTAGAATGAATGCTTATGAACCTGCTGCTGCCTACCACTGCTCAGTCAGACTGTTCTATCAAATCATAGACTTAATTATAATATAATAAACACAGAAATACAAGTGTTTGGTCATTAATATTGTCAAATCCGGAAACTATCATTTCGAAAACAAAACGTTTGTTTCAGTGAAATACGGAACCGTTCCGWATTTTATCGAATGGGTGCAACCCTAAGTCTAAATATTGCTGTTACATTGCACAACCCTCAATGTTATGTCATAATTATGTAAAATTATGGCAAATTAGTTCGCAACGAGCCAGGCGGCCCAAACTGTTGCATATACCTTGACCCTGCTTGCATTGAACGCAAGAGAAGTGACACAATTTCCTTAGTTAATATTTCCTGCTAACATTTAATTTCTTTTAACTAAATATGCAGGTTTAAAAATATATACTTCTGTGTATTGATTTTAAGAAAGGCATTGATGTTTATGGTTAGGTAYATTTGTGMAAAGATTGCTTTTTTCGGCAACGTGCTTTTGTTAAATCATCACCCGTTTGGCGAAGTTGAAGTAGGCTGTGATTTGATGATAAATTAACAGGCCCCACATTGATTATATGCAACGCAGGACAAGCTAATGAACCTAGTAATATCATCAACCATGTGTAGTTAACCCTTTCGCACGTACCATCACACGGGTGTGATCGTTCTACAGTGGTCCCTGACGTGTACGATCACACCCGTGTGATTAGAACGCTTATTTAGAACACTTATTTAGAACGGMCAGTTTYGAATTACGCATCAATCAACATTTGAACAGGYCAACTTTTTTTTCCCAGAAACTATTTATACAAACAGTCCTTACAAAGTTATGTCCAGAATGTGAGCAGTTTATTTTTGGATGCAATGTTCAGATATTCKCTTGAAGTATCTATAGCATAACACAATCATCCAAACCGGAAAAATGTAGGCTACATTTGTCCTAGCGCTGAGGAAAGATTGACGCAACACATGCTGTCATTTTTTAACTCTCGGCTGACAAACTACTATGAATTAGCTAATAGCAATTACTATTTATAATTAATCACGGGTAAGCAAAATAATTGAGTAAAACACTTTCTAGAAATCGAAAGTAATCTGAATATAAGTTTCAGTGCGCCGCCATGCTTTTTTTCTTCACAGAAACCAAAGATAATAAGAGAAGACAAGATGAGTTTGGTCTGTCTGCATGTTGAAGGGGTGTKTCGTCTACCATTGTTCACATCCCACCGTTCTCAAAATGAGAACTCTTTTGAGCACGATTGTATATAACACCATAAAGGTTATGTAATGAGTAACATTACCTCGCGTGTCAACGGTTATAAGGAATATACACATTTATTATGCCATACACACAGTGAGCTACAGTAGAAATGTTATAACACGACATACAGAAACTATTATAACGTAATAAGGCACTTTGATAGAAACGCAGTCTGGATTTGAACCTGGGTGTCTGTAGTGACGCATTGTTTTCCAGAGCTAATAGAGGAATGTAGCTAGCTACCTAAGCATCGAGTATAACACCATAAAGGTTATGAAATGAGTAACGTTACCTCACGTGTCCGCGGTTATAAGAAATATACACAAATATTATGCTACAGGAGAAACGACGACACGACATGCAGAAACTATTATAACGTAATAATGCACTTACTTTGATAGAAATGCACACATTTCCAAAGTTATTATTGGTAAMGAAAACAACTATGACTGCGATGCAGGCAACAGATGGAAAATGTGAACGTGTGGTGGTAAGCCTGCCACGTAGTKTCCCATTATTTTTATATTATGACATTTACCAGTAATCCCCAGTCACATGTTTGTTTACAAGCAAACAACGAGGAGAGACCGGAGTCTTGTGAGTCACTCACTGTTTTGTAGCACACGCCAGGRTGATCTAGTGATGGTATGGAATTTAGCTAGATCTCTAATACCTATTCAGTTTGTTTTGTACACTGCTGCTACTCGCTGTTTTATTATCTATGCTTAGTCACTTCACCCCTACCTACATGTACAAATKACCTCTAACCTGTACCCCCGCACACTGACTCGGTACCGGTACCTCCTGTATATAGMCTCGTTATTGTGTTACTTTTTAATAATTTTTTACTTTAGTTTATTCAGTAAATATTTTCTCAACTCTTCTTGAACTGCGCTGTTGGTTAAGGGCTTGTAAGTAAGCATTTCACGGTAAGGTCTACACTTGTTGTATTCGGYACATGTGACAAAGTCTGACTTTTGATTTAATAACTGTTCAGTTAACTGTCTAAAATGTGCTAAATGATCTGTAGTTGTGCTTTTGGTGATGTCTTTTTGATTGAGGAATTGAGAACTGAGATATGTGGTTGTCCCATCTAGCTATCTTAAGATGAATGGTACTAACTGTAAGTCGCTCTGGATAAGTCTCTGCTAAATGACTCAAATGTAAGTGGTTAGCTTCTTGCAATCAAGCCCCTCTTGGTAACAACAGAGGATCCCCTCCTGGATCAAGAGCCTTGCTGTCTAATATTGGTTTTGTGTGTGCAGAAAACTGCGAGGAGAATTTGAGTTACTTGTATAACTTTATGAGCTGGGATGTCTGTCCTGCAAATAGTTTTGAAAWTRGCTCCCCTTGTGTTCAGTGCCAGTATTACTGAATATCCTGGGATGGCACAAGGTTGGTATGACAATCTGGGTACCGACAAAGCCTAGTGTATACATGTCTAGGTGGACGATTTATACTCTTATGATGTTAGGCCCGGCACAGTCAAGTCAAGCACCAGTGAAGGAGGATATGAGAATGGAAATGGGAATTGCTTTTATGTAATAAAATAATATTAACCAGTGGTGTAAAGTAACTAATTAAAAAATACTTTGATGTATTACTTAAGTAGTTTTTTGGGGGTATCTGTACTTTATTATATATAATTTAGAAAAATTGTACTTCCTCCACTACAATCCTAAAGAACATATGTATGTTTTACTTCTGTACATTTTCCTTTTAAGTACTTGTTACATTTTGAATACTCAGGCCGGACAGCTATATAGTCTAATTCACGCACCTATCAATATAACGTGTTGTCATCCCTAAWTGTCTGAGTGTTGGAGTGTGCCCCTGGATGTTTAAAAACATAAATAAAAATTGTGCCGTCTGATTTGTTTAAGGAATTTGATGTATAGCATTTACTTTTTTACTTTTACTCATGTATGACAAATCAGTTATTTTTTGACCACTTAAGGCGCTTCAGAGAAACGGATAGTAATTTGTGTGCATAGAATGGAGTCATGAGTGCATTTCCTTCACAAACGGGCTCATTCTGTTCAGAACAACCCACGGTATGAYGCCATGTCGTCCTTSTAACTGTACATCAAACATGGCGATCATAAACTTTTGTTAATGTAAATTACATGAATATTATAATATKGAAATGTGAAGCGCATATTTGGACTCACGGGTGTGTGGTTTGCTTATATGACATCAAAGCTCTATTTATTATAATCCTCAACGTCTCAGCTTTCAAAATATATCGCCTACCATTGATATACAGCTTTCCCCACACACAAACAAAACATTTTTAAAAGTARCCCAATCAGCGGGAGGGATGGGGCGCATCTTCTCCTTGTGCTTGGTGCTCACATTTAGAACTGCTGTCAGTTGAATCCCATACAGCGCTGTAAAGTGGAGAACCTGAGCTCTGACATCATGTATAGTATGTTACTGTACAGCCACTGCCGTTTATCAGTGTCCAAATCTGCCATTTTTAACCCGTATACGGGTACGCGTGTAAAGGTCTACGAGCACATAATACACTTGTGATATGGATTGAGAATATCTATTTGAATGTACTGTACAGTGTACTGAAGGTACAGTTGAAAGAAAGRAGTACAATGATAGCTGTGTTTCTACTCCCAGACCTCTCAACAAAGGCATTCATGCATAATTGTAGACCTGCATTTGCCAGAGTTTGTTTTATTTGCAGGCATGTGGGGTCAGAAACAGTTCCTCCTGCCCTGCTGTGTGTGATCCCTGCTCTGACGGGGCCTGTGAAAGGGTCTTGTTTGAATCGAGCCCTGGTCAAGGACAGAGTGTCTGGAGCAGGCTTTGTTATGAGAGTTGCGGAGACTCCGTTATCAATTTGGCTCCATTAATACAAATTCATTTTTGCACTCCGATAACTAGCAGCGTCTGCTTGTCTGTGCGATTCACAACATGTTGTGCTGCGATTCCAGATAAACTGTAAGCTTGGGATGGACTCCTCCTCCGTTCTCATGAGGGAAGCTGTATGACAGTCACCGCTATGCTGCCTGCAAACGCCCCCCCCCCCCCCGGTCTGGTCTGGGAGGGAAGGGAAAAAAGAGTATCAGGAGAGAGGAATCCTCCCACTGCTACAATGTGTCCAGATTTAGTCTAAACTACAGTACATGGTCTGATTCTGACCTGTATACTGTGTTAGTACATTTCATGCACTTTTAATGACATATTAATGTACGTTCAGCCGGATAATGTGTTTTCTTGCTGAATTCATTCAAATGCGTACCGTTATCTGCCCATAGAATGTTGTTGATTAAATCATTTATCGGCCCTTCTGTAAAATAATACTACTAAAAAAAAAAATTCTGGTCTCGTTGTTTCTCATAATAAAGTCAGTGTAGTATTTTCTCAGCTGAAGTTGCSTCCTCTGCTTGACATTTTAAGATTAATAGGAGAGCTTTGGCTCAAATGTTGAGCTTTGCCCTGCACTTGGAAAGACAGAAATATGTAGCAGAGCGGAATTGGCCTGGTCATGGTGTGTATCTAGCAATGCATTTCTGGTCCCTTTTCAACTGTGACCCATTCTAGGGCATAGCTAATTGCATAACTGCGTTTTATGAAAAGAGATCTAGCACTCYTGGATGTTTCTAGTTTCCTGTGTCCAAGGACATGTTTCTGCTGTCCTTTTTAATAAAACATAAGAAACACTTGTGCTCTCCAACAAAAACACCACTATTCTCATTATCAAATTCCCTTTTTTTTTTTTAAATCTCTTCCTTGAACCTTTTATCCAAGTTGAAGCTTATCAGCAGGAACATTTGGCAGAATAGCCAAGGGAGATAATATAATTGTTTAGCGTTGTCAGAATTAAAATCGAGGTTTTGTCAGGGCCAAATCCTCTTTTACCATTGACAAAAATGTATTGAGTACATCTTTATTTGATGTGTAACTCGTCCTTATCAGACCATTGAGTGACTTTCACTATTACATCATTAACTCTAATGCATACTGTGTGAGGCTGCTCGTTTCCGAGACTTGTTTATCCTTACAGTAAAACAGATGTAGATGATGAATTGTGGCAATTGTCGCTGTGGGAACAACTTGGCGCAGAGCTATTTTGAAGCCCCCAATTTATACAGTCTCCCAACCTCCTCCCGTCCCCCATTCCTCTTTGCCAACCACATCTTTTCCTTTATGTAGTGTCGTATAGATATGAAATCAGCAATGCACTATTGTCCATTGCCTATACCTGTACTTGACTTACATGCTTTTTACGATACGAAATGTGGAGAAATGTAAATATGGAAATTCATCTCAAATGTGATTTGCCAGATATTCTTGTGGACATATTTGCAAAATACATTATTCTAAAGTTGACAACATTTATACACTTCACATTTTGATAGATTGTAGTACAATGATATTGTTGAATAGACAAACATGTTCTGGTAAAGGGGGAAAAAAAGAGGTGTCAATTCTCCGCCTAAATTACTGGCCATCGACTACGTCAGTTTTCCCTTTCAGACATTTTTTTTATTTCATGTTGCTTTTGTACCAATGGAAAGACATTCTCAGGGCTGTTAGAAATGGGCAACTATATTACTATAAATAATACACCTACTCACTTTTGTGTCAGATGTTTAATCTTGATTTTTAGTCGTTTTAGCTTTCTGGCTTTCTCTGAGCTTCTGCATTGTAAACTATAGTCCTTCTTGGAACTATTTTTATCAAGACTTGTTTGTGGCTTGATAAAGTGGCTTTCTTTAAAAAAAAAATATTTTTAGATTTCCAAGGACAAAGGAGGAGTTTCTTGTACAGCGATGACTTCTCTGTCTCACACATTCATTGTGCACGACCTCAGTGTAGAGATATATATATACGATACAACGTGCATTCTATAGCATACAGTAGAATCACTTAGAGAAGAGTCTTCTGCATATTAAGGTAATATACTAAGTATGACATTGCGTGTTTGATTTTTCTAAAATAATCTATACAATACCAGTATTTACAACTTAGATATATGGATATTATTTATTTTAGTTGTGTACTGAGGAAAGAAGCATGAACTTCCATGCGAGAAGAGTCACCTTGCCTGCCATTACTCCACTTTGTCTTCAGAAGCGGGTAGGAAACGTGCTTGTAATTTCCTCTTTGCCACACTGTGCATGATTTCTGCTTTCTTTAACTGTCCTAATAGTGTGTCCGTGTTAAATCGTACAATGGGATTCAACTAAACCACTCTGAAACTAGAAGTGGAAAAACAGTTTATTCATCCACTTTTCTGAACCAGTTTGGCCTGGAGTTCAGAAAAAAACTCCAATCCAGAGATACAGTAGTTTTTATTTGATCCTTTGGATTGTGCTTCAGTATTTATATCAGTTTCCCATCAGTCATCACGTTTGCTTTTTTTTTTACATTAAATTCATAGATTTGTCTTCAGTATGTTTTCCCCTTTACTGCTGAGGTACAGTAAATGGCAGTCATTGGAGTAGCTATGCTTCTTCTGAGGTTAGCTAGCCTCGTGTGTGTGTGTGACAAGCAGGCCTATATTTTTCACCATGCGCTTCCCTGGATCTTTCTCAGTAGCGTGTTTACAGTAGCAGCTTAATAGAAATGTGATACAATTTTGCAGTCGACGCACTTATTAAAAAGTGAAAAAACAATGGTTGACATTAAAACACAATTTTGTCCACGTATTTCAGAAGACTCTGTTAACTCAGACTTGGACAGCTTAATGCCATGATGATATCACGCTAAGGATAAATGTAGAAGTGATTTGGAATACAAAACATCTGACCGGTTGAAATATGTGTCTGTAACGGTCTATAAACCTGTTTGGCAAAAATGACACTAGAGTGAGCCATTTCAAGGTTCTATGTGAGCCTGTTGCCTGTTGAACCACTGGAGTTYCACTGTTAAATGTGTAAAAGGTTTGGCCTATGGTTATTTATGGTCCTCAACATATTCTTGGTTTGCTGTTATGAATACCTTTTCTAAAATGTGTTGTTAAAATAAGTTTCGCATTAATCATGAAATGAAAGGCTTGACATTACGTGGCAGAAACGTAGAATATACAGCTGCACAATGTTCAACTAAAATGCCTCAAAATGAGAGCAGTAGGGCAAGGAGACTGCATAGGCCCAGGTGTAGCACCTAGAACTGCTGTGTCCAGACAGGCAGGGAGTTCAAGCATGTGGAGGAGTAGCATGGCTAACTGAGCTTATCCAGTGCTGTAGTGAAGGGCACTGTGGATGTATGGTTGTTACACGCCGAGCCCAGGGCTGAGGCCACTGCTGTGGCGCTCACAGATAGAGCTGCAGCTGTGGGAGTGGAGTTCAAGGTAAAACCAGCACACGCAAATTAGTAAACCGGTGTCCGCAACCCTGTCCTTGAGATAAAGAGGACTTTATAGCGTTTGTTAGCAAAGCATAGACAAATCTATATTTAGGCCAGCGCTTATKTCTGTCTGGATTTTCCATCCCATTTCTGTCTCAATTGGAGACCATGTTCCTTTCCTCCCAGAGYTTCTGTTCAATTTGTATGTACAACCGTGTGGCCATCGACGGGGAAGGCCGGGGCTAAAATATGGGTTGCAGTTAGTACTGGTTCAAAGCTCGTAGCGCTGCTTAGCCCTGTCATCAACCTTATCACTGTTGGCCAACTCTTATCTTATTTCCCTCAGCACTCTCCCATGTCAGTCCCTGCACAGTGTATGTCATTGTGTTAAGTTCTAGAACGACTGACTATCTAAACTTAAATCGCGAGCACACTTCACATTTACTTTGGACTGAAATGCACTTTTAGTATTTAGTTGCACAGGCCAGGTTACCTGTATGTGCTCTGGACTACTATTTCACGTCGACTGAGGCATTAAGCAGTCCTTATGTGTTCACCCTCTTCGGGTTTTTTGTGATATTTGAGTTGTCTTTGAACATGGTATAATGAAAGAGAATATAAAAATTGGTAGAAAACTGCAGCTTTAGACTTTATCTATCTTTCTAGGAAAGCTTTTTGTAAAGCATCCACAGTAACTATATAATGACACTTAAAAAAAGGGGAATTTGGCTGACGGAAATGGAGCTGTGAACTAAAAGCAGGTGGGCACATGGAGCAGCATGGCTACCTGATGAATGCACCTCTTTGTGCTCATTGATACAGAAAGCAGAAGTTCACAGCAGCATTTTATCTGGCTTCGCCGTTCATTTGACTCCCTGGACCAAGTGATTTATCATGGATACCRAGGCCAGTCATTTCAACCCTAGTTGAAACATCCCAGCCATGCTATGAACAATGATCAAATCGATATAGGCGAGAGGTGGCGCATGTAGGAGCTAGTGTGGGCTCATTYTGAAGGATTCATTAGAGCGAATTATGCACGTTGTGTTTATCGTTCGTTAGTTGTGAACTTTTTGCGGTCTGCAATCTTGTATCTCCAAATACAGAATGTAGGACACCGAATRAGCACAGAATCAGCAGATTTTTATTGCAGTGTTGAATGCATTTTCAAGAACCTCAGCAAATATTTGTCCAAACCTCTCTGAAGTGGGTTAACATAGATATTAGTCAAGAGATATAATCTGTGTGCATATCTAGCTTTGCGGAACACTCCAATAAGGACATACGGGCCATATTTGTTTTATTGCTAAATATAAAGAGACCGAGTGCTAAAGGGAGTATGCACAACGCCTCGATCACACCTACAGCGTCTTTTTGCTAAATGGTACGCAGTATAATCTGGGTATGTGTGCAACAAAAGTTCAACAGTCACCTTCTGCTACCATTTCTGTCAAGCTGTTACGCATACAATTTTTATGTGTACATTCGATAAATCCAACRAATTCACCACCCAGAACACACTGSAACTGCCTCTGCCATGCAATGCTGCGAGGCAAATGCAGTRTTCCATTGGAAATTTTAAAGTACGTCTGTTGTACCAAAACGCAATGACRCTGTCGGTGTGATYGAGGCGTAACACTACAGTACTTTATAATACATGTGTCACATTTTCATGAGGCAATTTCTCAATGAGTACATAAATGTTCTGTCATCATTCRTTTTGGGTGTTTTGTTGAAAAAGGTGCACTGTACTGGTAGTCATAGAACTGTTTCCTATCAACAAAAATGTAATTCATGTTGTATTGCACTGAAACAAAATGACAACAAACTATCATTTAAAGAAAGTTGTAATGGGATTGTGATTGGGGTGACAAAACCCTACAAGGCAAAAACCTATAGGATTACTTTTGATTTCCAGTAGGAAAAAGTAGTCCAATAGGACTGATACAAAATATTTTAGGATTGTGAGAATCCTATAGGATCCAATATGATTACTTTTGATTTCCAATCGGGGGAAAAAGCAGTCTAATAGGATTCTGAAAGAGATGGAACAAAATCTTATCGGATTGTGAAAATCCTACAGGATTCTATTGGAAAAATCTTTTTTTTTTGACTAGGGTTTTCTTATACATATATTAAAATATCTTCCTGATACACAAATCCTAAACCTTGTGTAATATAGCATCATGTCCAGTGTATTTTTGTGGAGGAACTAATGTCAACCCGTCATCTGCAGGAGTAACGCAGTAAAAGCTGTTTCACCCCCTGACAAACCCTGCCCTGTTCCTCCATGAAACACGATCCTTTTGAGATTTGATTTGGCAAWTTCTCAGGAAGTGACTTCCACAGAGGGACACAACTGGATTCCTGCCTGGATGTTTTTTTCCACAGCCTGATTTAGAGGCTCCTTCACACTGTTCATCTTTTTTTCTTTTTTTTTCTTTTCTTTTGTCATTTCTACCCCTGGAAATACATTGGATGCAATGTAATGTTTTATACAGTAAGTGCTCTGGGCTTTGAGATGATCATCTTCGGCTTTCTACTTCAACCTCAGTGACTTCAGTGTTACTGCAATGTATGAGATGATTAGTGTGTCCTTATTAGCTTGTCTGTCCGTACTGTACGGACAACTCACCAAAAGGACATTAAAGTAATCCCAGTAATGCAGTMCTTTGGCTTTTGTTAGGTACCCGCAAAGGGGATCCTTAAATGTTTTTTGGGTCTTGTAAATCTCAGCGAAGACTGATTTTAAGTTCATTGAGGGGTTTTTACTTCATTGAGGGGTGACGTCATAGTTGGTGGTTGTGATTCGCTGCGGGCTCCTTAAGGGCGCTGACCCCAGCTCGGCTGGAGCACTGTGGCCTCGTTTCACTCCACAAAAGAGGGCTGGTGCGTCCTGCCCCACGATCCGCCTTAAACCAAGGCACAGAGACCCATGCACACAGAAAGAGGCAGCCAGTTGGTCTTTACTGTGACTYTCTTCCTCCCTTCTCCCCGCCCACCCCTGTCAACTTTAGACGGAGTTGACCCAACTARCATTACATTTAACCAGCACCTTTGTAATGGCTTTAGAGCTCACGTAGGGCTTTATGCTAAGATCTCGAATTGCCATGGCTGTGTGAATAGGGAGGGGGAGCGAGCCTTTTGACTCTTTTCTCCTCCTCCTGGGCTGTGTGGAGCAGAGCAGGCTGATCCTGGGCTCTTTTACTTGGGGGGGAAAAGGTAGCAGGTGATTGGGCCATAGCCCCGGTGACATATATCTGTGGAGTCAGGAAAACGYTGTGCTCAGARGCAGCTCTTTCTAATTAGCTCATTTCTGCCCCACTGCAGTAAAGAGGAGAAAGAGAGGGAGAGCGGGCTCTACTTTACGCTTCCCAGCTGATACTTACTCGCTACTCGGCTCCTGTTCTGTTCTGTTCGGCTCTGCACTGTCTGCCTGTCTGATGCATGTTTCCATGTTCCTCACTAAAAGCCTGGTTTACAATGCTGTGCACTCAGCCCTACATAGGCTGCAGAGTTAGCTCAAATTCACAAGTCTTGTCTCCCAACAGAAAGGTAAGTTGTGATGTCAGATGATTTGTTAGTAGCTTGTTTTGTGTTTAATATTGCATGACTGTTGAGATTCTCAGAGAGCTTTTTAATGCAGAACTGTAATATACCTGCTGTAAAGAAGGGGGAAAAAGGAAAGGGTCATTGGAGCAATAGACTACGCAGTAGGCACGTTGATGTTTGTCGTGTCTTGTCCTGGAGGCAGGACTGGTCGCTTTCCCATTTTAGATAGGCAGGCTGCAAATTCAAAATATAAATGTATGAAAACAAAAATGTTTGTCTTAAGTTTAAGTTAGGGTTAGGCATTAGCGTTAGCAGTGTGGTTAGGGTTAGGTTTAAAATGTTCTGACTTTGTGGCTGTATCAGCTAGTGACCACTCTGCAGAGCTGTCTCCAGAACAAGATTTATGATGGAGAAACGCTAACCTGCACGCAGTAGGCTACTTTGTTAGGGATACATTTATCAACTTTTGGGAGAATTTGGTGCTGTTGTGTGTGGGTTGAATGATTATGGGGTAGAATTATCGTGGACTTTGACAAAGATGAGATTTGACATACCTAATATCCTATAAGGCTTGGAGAACATTTGAAAATCCCATGTTTGAAMATTTCTGACCACCCTTTCTTGCCTAGTTGGTTATTTGTAAAGTTTGATGTATATTTAATGTATGTATTTTAAATGTACATATAAAGCAAGCTCTGAACTCTTCTGATACATATGTTGTTCATGTCAATGTGTTTGTTTCGCTGCAGGTAATCAAAGTGTATAATGAGGACAATACAAGTCGAGCAGTAGAGGTTCCCACTGACATCACAGCCCGGGACATATGCCAGCTGTTTGTCCTGAAGAATCATTGCATTGACGACCACAGCTGGACTCTGTTTGAGCATCTCACCCATCTAAGCATAGGTAAGATTTAAATTCAAAACTACTTTATTTATCCCACCAGGGGCAATTAAGTAAGACAAAGCCGTTTTACAAGTACAGTATCAAATAGAGACAAAATCCTCCACGTAAATGTTTTTATACAACCTTAGATKACTGTGTAATAGTGATGAGGATGTRCACACGATYCGGTTTAGTGAGTGCATAACCCTAAACCGGACCTCTTTCTGTGGCACACTGCAGTGTGATTCTGCTCTTTGAAAAGATGCCACAAGTTGATCAGCAAAGAGTTAATCGTACAGCAACAGTGGCTCCAATCTTCCTACAGGTGTAGCCTTACCATTTCTCAGCGGCTTACATTGCATAACTTATCCATCTGTTCTGTTCGTTATTTCATTGAGTCTTTAAAGCATTGAATTTGCTGGAAACGTGCTCTTATCATTCAACCAGTTTAGTAAGGTGTGTCCTAAAGTCTGCAGTGTTGCTCTGAGTCTCTCCTTTTCTCCTTGACTTTATTGGCATGACTGTAATGTGTAATTATATATTTTTTAAGTGTTCATTTCAGATGAGCTGAACTGAACAAAAATATAAACGCAACCTGTGAAGTGTTGGTCCCATGTTTCGTGAGCTGACGTAAAATATCCCAGAAATGTTCCATACACACAAAAAGCTTATTTCGGTCAAATTTTGCGCACAGATTTGTTTACTTCCCTGTTAGTGAGCATTTATCCTTTGCCAAGATAATTCATCCACCTGACTGGTGTCTGCAGTGTATCAAGATGCTGATTAAACAGCATGATCATTACACAGGTACACCTTGTGCTGGACATAATAAAAGGCCACTCTAAAATGTGCAATTTTGTCAGACAACACAGTGCTGCAGATGTCTCAAGTTTTGAGGGAGCGTGCAATTGGCATGCTGACTGCAGGAATGTCCAACAGAGCTTTTGCCAGAGAATTGAATATTAATTTCTCTACCATAAGCTTCCTCCAAYGTCGTTTTAGAGAATTTACCAGTACGTCCAACTAGCCACACAACCGCAGACCACGTGTAACAACACCAGGACCTCAACATCCGGCTTCCCCACCTGCGAGATTGTCTGAGACCAGGCTCCCGGACAGCTGATGAAACTGTGGGTTTGCACAACTGAARAATTTCTGCACAGTCTCGGGAAGCTCATCTACGTGGTTGTCGTCCTCACCAGGGTCTTGACCTGACTGCAGTTCGGCGTCGTAACTTCAGTCAGCAAATGCTCACCTTCGATGGCCACTGGCACATATAGGAGCAGTGTGCTCTTCACGGATAAATCCTGATTTTAACTGTACCGGGCAGATGGCAGACAGCGTTTATGGCGTCGTGTGGGCGAGTGGTTTGCTGGTTTCAATGTTGTGAACAGAGTGCCCCGTGGTGGTGGGGTTATGGTATGGGCAGGCACAAGCTATGGACAACGAACACAATAGCATTTTATCGATGATAATTTGAATGAGCAGAGATACTGTGACGAGATCCTGAGGGCCATTGTCGTGCCATTCATCCGCTGCCATCACCTCATTCAGCATGATAATGCACAGCCCCATGTCGCAAGGATCTGTACATAATTCCTGGAAGCTGAAAATGTCCCAGTTCTTCCATGGCCTGCATACTCACCAGACATGTTATCCATTGAGGACGTTTGGGATGCTCTGGATCATCGTGTACGACAGCGTGTTCCAGTTCCCACAATATCCAGCAACTTTCCCAAGTCCACAATCAACAGCCTTAAGTCAATATGAAGGAGATGTGTCGYGCTGCATGAGGCAAATGGTGGATACACCAGATACTGACTGGTTTTCTGATCCACGCCCCTATCAATTTTTTTTTTGACCAACAGATGCATATCTGTATTCCCAGAAATCCATAGATTAGGCCTTAATGAAGTTGTTTCAATTGACTGATTTACTTATTTGAACTGTAAATCTTTGTTGCATTTATATTTTTTGTTCGGTGTATGCAGAAAATACTAAATTAATCCCTAAATGGAAATGACCCTTTGGAAAATAAACTTGTGAAAAGATTGTCAGCTAAAACATAACCTCTTTTATTCCAATAGTCAATGGTTTCCTGTTGATGAAACATTGAGCTGTTGTCATTATAAAGAGGCCATAAAACTATAAAGAACTAGGGTTCCAAAATTCCCATGTTTTCTGGAAATCCCGGTGGGTGGATTCCTTGATTTCCTGCTTATTCACTCCTAAATCCAGGCATATTCTAACCTGGATTTCTGGAAAACCTGGTAACCAGTATTTTGCAACCCTGTAAAGAACCTTACATATGACTACATTGCAAGGCATCTCAGCATCTTTTTTGATATGTTATATCATACTGACATAAAATATTGCTTTTCCAGTGCCTGTATGCAGGCATAGGYTGTGTCCCAAATGGCACCCTATTCCCTTTTACAGTGCACTACTTATGACCAGGGGACATGGGGCTCTGGTCAAAAGTAGTGCACTATATAGGGAATAGGGTGCCATTTGGGATATACTAATTAGTTCCTCTCGACCTTTTAGAGCCCTTTGAACCTCTAACAATCTCTGGCCTGATTCACTCATCTTGGTCAAGCCAAATAAAGCTTGCACTTCAAACTACTTCTCTAACAGAAGCACATCTGCTTTCACCGAGTTTGTAATGAAGTGCTACTCGACTTAGATGTACAATTTTTGCATTATTCATTATCTAAGCCTTTTCAGCGCTTAATGCAGTGCTTATGTGGCGATGAAATGGTACCTTTTTTTTCCTTCTCTAACGATACTAAACAGACATTGCTGTAATAGACCCTGACGAGGATTTGGGTCTGATGACCGTGCGGCAGCCCGCCTTGSCCCGGCTGTGGTTATACTATGGGAATAACTCAGCCTCAAATGGCTGTGCAGCATTYCAGATGACTGCCTCCAAACCGCTGCTTTCCATTGGAACGATTAATATGCATTTGAGGTTCAAACGATTGTGTAATGTTCGATGATAAATTGAAATAATAAATATAGCTGTGAGCAACAATGAACGGGGTTCACAGGATGACCGAAATTGCACATGATCCGTTGGATAACAAAGTTCCTACATGAGATTGCTATCTACCTTTATGTACAATCAGCACGACCATGTTTATCTCTCAATACCACAAGGATGACACAAGTGACGTTAAGTCTAGTGCTGTAGGTTGCATCTTTGAATGCAGCAGGTCATTATTTTTAAATGCATTACTTGATGTGTTGAGTTTTTATATATTACATGCGCAGTCAGCGTATGTAATATATAAAAACTCAAGAGGCAGGACTTCCGGTTTCAAATTTTCCTAAATAAAATATACCCTTTCCACTACGTTCAGACCATATAATGGGGCAACAAATTATATACTAATCACAATGTTTTAATTAACAGATTTTGAGCATTAGTGTTACATATGCAAATAAGTATTTTATGTTTTTTGAGATACTAAATTCAGTGTGGTTCATTTTAGGGACGTCCATGATTGCGATGACAAGTTTCAAGTTGATAGGCAGCTGTGGAATGGATTTACAGGGCTTTTAAATGTACATTTTTGACCAATCCCTTAGTTTTCACAAACAAAGTTTAGGCATGAACCATGGACCTATCTATGTTCCACATTTTGGTGTCATTTGGACTTATGGTTCATGACATTTTTTTACCTTATATTTTTTGTGCATATTTTAGCGCATGCTAATATTTATCTACTGGTATAGTGCGGCCATCCTTTGAATGCATCAACGTATGGAGGGAATCTGACTTTTTATAGAATGGGTGGTTTGGAATTCCCATTGTTAGTCTCATGCCCATGATATACTAGACAAACTGTACACTGAGTGTACAAAACATTAAGAACCCTTTCCATGACGGACTGACCAGTTGAAGACAGGTGAAAGCCATGATCCCTTATTGATGTCACTTGTTAAATCCACTTCAATGAGTGTAGATGAAGGGGAGGAGACGGGTTAAAGAAGGATTTTTAAGCCTTGAGACAATTGAGACATCGATTGTGTGTGTGCCATTGAGGTTGCATAGGCAAGACAAAAGATTGACGTGCCTTTGAACGGGATATGCTAATAGGTGCCAGGCGCACTGGTTTGAGTGTGTCAAGAACTGCAACGCTGCAGGGTTTTTCCACGCTCAACAGTTTCCCATGTGTATCAAGAATGGTCCCACCCAAATGACATCCAGCCAATTTGACACAACTGTAGGAAGCAATGGAGTCAAGATGGGCCAACATCCCTGTGGAACGCTTTCGACACCTTCTATAGAGTCCTTGCCCCAATGAGTTGAGGCTGTTCTGAGGGCAAAGGGGGAGGGGGAAATTCATAAAAAGTTGCATTGTTTGTCGTTACCTAGCAACGCACTACTACTTTTACAGATCCACTGTCTCATCTGCCCAGCCATGCAACTTATAAACTTGATCTCCACTGTAAAAGCATCTAGGTGTTCTCTCCGACATTTGAAATATTGAAATTAGATCTCCACTGTGTCCCATAATAATGTTGTCGGGACAAGATACAGGCAGCTTTCCTCAGCCAGTAGAAATTATGAATCTGCATCATTTTATGGATATATATATAAATTAAATGTCAATAGAGAAACAGGTCAAATGAAATGCAGCTAGTTTGCGGTCTTTCTAACTGAAGTGATTGTGTTAGCTGTGTAATTGGCTTGCTAGCAAGGGGGAAGAGCCTCCAAAGCAACCATTTTTGTTTGCCATAGCAACCTGCAAAGTTCTGGAACTATCAATCAGCGCTTGGGTAGTTTTTGACAGGTAATTTGAATAGAACTAATGACCAGAGAAGCCCAAAAATTGCACTTGACAACCAGTGTTAGTGAATGTAGCATCACGCTCTGTTGAAATATGTGTGGTTTGAGAAAGAATCTTGCTTTTTAATCCTGGCAACCCATTGTATAACAGCAATAATACACTCGAGTCCATGTGTTATAACATTTTTATCATGGCTGTRATGTAGTCTAAGTCACTCGGCGAAAAATGCCATAACACATAGCCTCGTATTATTGCTTAATTAGTCCTTGAGAATAATTTGTATGATTTATTTTAAGCATTAGTGGCCATTTTGTCAAAGTGAATTCTTATTAGTTTCCTTATTTTTAAAGTTATCCATGCCAAACTTAAATCATCTTATCATGGTAATGTCTTTGATAACCCTAAAACGATTCAAGTTGATAGGTCATTGTGGATTGGATTTTAAATGGACACGTAAAATCWGATTTCTTGATTCATCAATAACTCAGCCGTCTCTTAACCAATCCCTTAGCTTTTGTCAAACTAACYAAGAGATGTACCGTGGGTCTACATTGGCGTTATTTGAACTTATGGTTCATGAGAATACGTTTTCAAAAATGTCTAAGATAGAGGAAAATCTCTCCCAATTTACCTTATGGGTCCTTGAGGCAAATTTGTTCAGCATGAGGAAAGACACACCTACATAAAAATGTCCACGTCTCTAGGTCAAACAAGGCGATGGATATGAGGGTTTAAGTAAGACTGCTTATAACAATAGGTGCCTTTTTTTTGAATGAAGTTACTCATGGCCTCTTTTGGTGTGCCAAATTAGAAAAAAAGTTACCAATCTATGCTTGAGTTATTTGAACATGGCAAGGGRAAAAAAAGCTAAATTCAGACAATAATGTGTTTGTTGTCTTTGCTGTGAACTTCTAATAACACCCACAGAGCCAGGACTCAAACTGTAACTCCCACCTTAGATTAATAAATAACTTATCTCTAGATAAAGTGTTAATAATCAATCTGCACGGTGTAACGTTTTTAAAGGTAGCAAAACACATGTCCTGCTGTGACACAGATCTGATTGTACTGTATGTGGGCCCTGGGCACTAAATGTGTTTATTGTGGTTATGATTATGAACAAATAACCACTAATGTACTGTATGTGTAACGTGGTTAATTGTTTCCACTTGCCACTGCATAAATGTGTATTTTAATGTTTTATGTATCTAWTAGGTTGGTTTAAGTTAGATGTCAATAAGAGGTAATGTCATTGGGTACGCTTGCAGATGGGGTGGAGATTGCAAACATCAATTATTCCCAGTCGGATATTGACATGCAAGCGGTAGGTCACATTCTGAAATACTGTATTATATTTAAGCAATTAAGGCCCAAGAGGGTGTGGTACAGTGCATTCGGGAAAGTATTCGGACCCCTTGACTTTTCCACATTTTGTTACGTTGCAGCCTTAATATAAAATTGATTAAATMATTTTTTTTCTCATCAACCTACACACAATACACCATAATGACAAAGCAAAAACAGGTTTGTAGAAATYYTTGCACTTTTATCAACAAAAACCCCCAGAAATATGACATTTACATAGGTATTCAGATCCTTTACTTAGTACTTTGTTGAAGCACCTTTGGCAGCGATACAGCCTTGARTCTTCTTGGGTATGATGCTACAAGTCTTTCGATGTTAAGAATGATGGAGGCCACTGTGTTCTTGGGGACCTTCAATGCTGCAAAAAARWAATTGTACCCTTCCCCAGATCTGTGCCTTGACACAATCCTGTCTTTGAGCTCTACAGAGAATTCCTTTGACCTCATGGCTTTGTTTTTGTTCTGACATGCACTGTCAACTATGGGACCTTTTATATACAGTACCAGTCAAACGTTTGGACACACCTACTCGTTAAAGTTTTTGTACTAWTTTCTACATTGTAGACAAACTATGAAATAACACACATGGAATCATGTAGTAACCAAGATTCTTCAAAGTAGCCACCCTTTGCCTTGACAGCTTTGCACACTTTTGTCATTCTCTCAACCAGCTTCAACTGGAATGCTTTGCGAACAGTCTTGAAGGAGTTCCCACATATGCTGAGCACCTGTTGGCTGCTTTTCCTTCACTTTGCGGTCCAACTCATCCCAAACCATCTCAACTGGGTTGAGGTTKGGTGATTGTGGAGGCTAGGTCATCTGACACAGCACTCCATCACTCTCCTTGTTGGTCAAATAGCCCTTACACAGCCTGGAGGTGTGTTGGGTCATTGTCCTGTTGAAAAACAAATGAGTCACACTCAGCACAAACCAGATGGGATGGCATATCGCTGCAGAATGCTTTTGACTGATACTGTAGACAAGTGTGTGCCTTTCCAAATCATGTCCCATGAATTGAATTTACCACAGGTGGACTCCAATCAAGTTGTAGAAACATCTGGATGGATGATYGATGGAAACAGGAGGCACCTGAGCTCAATTTCGAGTATAAAAGCAAAAGGTCTGAATTCTTATGTAAATAAGGTACATTTGTGCACGTTCAAGACCGAAAAACATTTATCGTACGGAGAACAGTAGCAACATTGGGGAGCAATGGATGGTCCCGTTCAAAGTTATCAATCCCTCACCGAAGCCAGTAACAGTGAGACAAGATAGCTGAGGTTTTTCCCTGTATGGCATTGGAGGATTTTGACACTGACTACTTGGATGGGCCCGCTGTCTCCCTGGGGCAGCAGGTGGACAAGATAGATGACACCCCCAACTGTGGCAGTGCTAGTGCAGATAGCTTGACTATTGACAGTGACATCAAGCTGCACAGAGCAACAAGTGAGGTGCTGCAGGAGTTAGGGCTAGGTGACATTGAGTCCACTCCGTTGTCGCCACAGTATAAGGCCAAGCTAGTTCAGCTTATAGACCGCTACGAGTCCATCTTCTCAGGGCACAAGCTAGATTGTGGGAAGGCTACTGGATATGTACATCACGTCCAGAATCGGTGACGACAAGCCGCTCAGTCTGCCTTACCTTAGGCTCTCCCCTAACCATTATGACCAGCTCAGACAGGCCTTGGATGAGATGGAGGAGCGAGGGATAGTCGAAGTCCCGCAGTGAGTACGCCCCCCCTACTCGTGGTGTTCTGGAAGAAGTCCGGTGACCTGAGACTGTGCAGTCTTCCGATGGCTTAATGCTCGCACCATCCACGATGCTCACTCTCTGCCTCACCAAGCATGGGTATCAATGCCTTTTCCACTATGGATTTGACCTCGGGCTACTACAATTTGGAGGTACATGTAGACGACAAGAAGTTCACAGCCTTTACTTCCCCTTTTGGCATATATGAGTATTACCATCTCCCACAAGGCCTCTGCCAGAACTTGGATTGAAGTGCTGGGACAAAGACCCCATGCCATGGGAAAGGCAAGAAGAAGTGAAAAATACATGGAAATCTCACAGCAGCAGACTGGACAGAAGCGTGCAAACGGGCCTTCAGTCAGTTAAAACAAACCATCCTCGATCAGGTCATGCTAGCCCACTCTGATTTCAACAGTCCTGACGCTGCCTTGGAGACACCTGATACAGGAGACAGTGAGGATCAGAGTAAGGAGACGGAGGCCTCATCCATGAATGACATACCAGACATGGRCATGGGCGAGAGGACTAGTGGGTGGGTATCAGCGCTGACCACTGAAGAGGAGATCCCGGACATGCAGAAAGATGTGCCACTGGTAGGYGACCATCGGAACACACCACATTCTGAGGGTGCCCTCTGACACGCTTGGTTGTGCAAGCGTGTCAGAGCTGACCTTTAGATGATAAAGGTCAGAACCCTCTGAAGAGGAAAGTCATTCTGAAGAGTCCGCTGGGGCCACAGCAGCAGTAGCAGAACCCTTGACCTGTGGACAGTGACCCCCCCCCTATGGTGGTTGTAGTCGAACAGGATGACTGTAATGATGGCTGTTAAGCCTCTCAAGTCTGGGGCWGGTTCAAATTAGGAAACCACCAGTGAGCCTCATAGAGACTATGCAGACACAGAGGGTGTTTCATAATGAGTTCATTAGAGTACCTGTGTGGGTATARGATGGGACTCTAGGTTAGCTTTTAGATTAATTCTAGGTCTTAAGCTCCCTCCCCAAAAGTATTGCTTTCAGGATGGCCCTACGGGGTTAATGGGTCAGAGGTCAAGTAGGCCCAGGTTTTTCTTTTCTTTCTATGAGGTAACCATTTGTCACTGAGTGTACTTAACATGTAACCTGCATGTTTGYCTATGGGGTCTATTAATTTATTTTTAATTTCACCTTTATTTAACAAGTTCCCCTAATTCCCTTTAGAGAATAGTCTATAGACTGGAATATTTGGTGACATTGCAAGGTATTGCATTCCTCATATTTTGTTTATAGTGTGCAAATGGAATTCAACAGAGGAGAATGTAACGTGGTTAATTATGTTTCCATTTGCCACTGCAGAAATGTGTATTTTAATGTTCATGTTTTCTAATTGGTTGGTTTAAGTCAGAAAATATGTAAATTGGCTACGCTTGCACGTAGGGGGAGATTGCGAACGTACATTCCTCTGTCTGTTTTTGACATGCAAGCAGTAGGTCACGTTCTGAAATACTGTATTTTAATTTATAAACTGGGTGGTTTGAGCCCTGAATGCTGATTTGGCTGACATCCGTGGTATAACAGACCKTATCCCACAGGTACTACAAAACATTTATTTTAACTGCTCTAATTACGTTGGTARCCAGTTTATAATAGCAATAAGGCACTTCGGAGGGTTGTGTGATATGGCCAACATACCACGGYTAAGGGCTGTGTCCAGGAGAATAGCCCTTAGCCGTGGTATATTGGCCATATACCACACCCCCTCAAGCCTTATTGCTTAAATGTACAATGTGTACGAGTTCACTATGTACATGTCCTGATGTTGGGGGCTTCCTGGATGTGCTTTTGTATGTTATTGCTGTAAGAGCGAGTTAGCTTCCATGCTCTAAATGTAATGGTCACATTAGCCTCTGCTAATTCAGTTATTTCCATGCTAACAGGCTAATCACGAATCTACAGCCATCGACATACTGTTGTCCTGCACATCTGATGCCCTTCCTTATGTCTATCGTCAGGAACTTATTTTTTATTGTATTTTGTACTATTTTCGCAATTGTTATGTTTGATTTCTCACTTTCCCCTCTGTCCATTTCTTTGTCTTTTTGTGGTCTCTACATTTGACATTTCTTTCTCCTGTATCCACCAGAAAGAATCATAGAAGACCATGAATCTGTRATGGAGGTGCTGTCCGGCTGGGCCATGGACACAGACAGTCGGTTATATTTCCGGAAGAACTATGCCAAATATGAATTCTTCAATAAACCGCTGGTAAGATGATGGTGTGATATTAGCAAAGAAAATGGTGTACTCATGTAAACATTTATCCCGCCTGTTATCTTAATGCACTCTGCTGGACCAGTAGGTATTAGTTGATATAAAGAGCATGTATGGTGTTATAACTGATGGTGTTTTCATGTTGATAGGATTTTTTCCCAGATCACATGGTGTCCATATCAAGTGAAACCAACGGGATGATGAACCATTCTCAGCTAATACAGGTATCCATCAAGCTACATTCTACATGTACAGTATCTTCACTTTAAAGGGACAGAGTTGGGTCCAGTTTCCTGKACACGGATTAAGCCAAGTCCTGGACTAACAAGCCCTTTCAAAGGAGATTCTTCAGTGAGTTTGTTTGCAAGTCCAAGACCAGGCTTAATCTGTGTYCAGGAAACAGCCCTTCAGTGGTGCTGCTAAAGTATTTACGGACTGTTTTCTGTCCRACAGACTTTTCTCAACTCGAGCACTTGTCCAGAGATCCATGGGCACCTCCATGCCAAAGAACAAGGCAGGAAGTCTTGGAAGAAGTTCTACTTTGTCTTGAGGAGGTCAGGTCTCTACTTCTCCAACAAGGGGACATCAAAGGTCAGTCAATATCATTGATAAATTAGTGTGCATTCAATACATTTTTCCTAAGTATCTGTCAAGTGTTCCAGATTTCAATATAACATGAATTCATTACAATATGAATGGAATAGATTTCCTTCCCAAAATAATTATGTATGTTAAAAAGCAAAAAGTATGTTTTTGCAAAAAGCAAATAGATTTTAGGAGATAATTGAACTTGTTTTTACTGGCTGCTCTATGGGATCATTTGATAAGTCTGTGTCAATGTGTTTGAGTGGTGTAGTGTACAGTAGGGGACTAGCTCGCTCTTGTCTCCTGGCTGCTTTGTGTAACTGGTTGAGCTAGATTTCCCTTAGCTCAGCTGGCATGCCACTGCCAGGGACTGAGCCCTCAACACCCACCGCTGACAGGTGAGGCTTAGACCTGCACAGCGCTGTGCCAAGCCAACCACTTCTCCCTCTCCCAAAAACAGAAGACACTAGAACACAAAAAGACCTCGGTTTGCTATCTCAAATATAGGTGACGCAATTAGAGAAGTAAGATCTGACTTCATTCTTTTAGTTTGATATGAAGGGATGATGTGTAAATTGGTTTTGGCCCTACACATTGCCAGTCAATCAGACAACACAAACACAGACAACTATAGCTACCCGTTCTTTACACTGTGCCACAGAAGTGAGAATGTTGTGTCGCAGTCCCACCAAGTTTGAACAATGGTTTACTTTGTGCTTCTCTGCTTGGTAAATCTCTTTTGCCTTGGCTCCCTGACAGTGTTCTTATTGTATAAATAGAGCTCTTATCACTTTGTCACATATTTGGTCCTATGTCAAACACTAGCCACACCTACAGTGTAATGGATAGGGCAGTATTATTTGCTTGACTATGTTGAAGTGTTCCCACCTCTCCATTTTAACGAGTCTGCAGCAAAAACAACAAGCTCTTTTTATTCTGTGATCACAATGGACCAGGTTGATGGGAATCTTTGTCCCAAATGGCGCCCTATTCCCTGTMCAGTGYTCTTAGACTCATAGGGCTCTTGTCAAAAGTAGTTTGCTGTAAAGGGAGTAGGGTGCCATTTGTGATGCAGACAAAAACTCCAAGCTACTCCCTCTTTACTATTGTCACAGTGACCAACATACTACAGACTCGCATTATACCACATGCCTTAACTGCTAGCTTTTCCTTACGTTGACCGGCCCAGTAAGCTCACACAGATGTACGTCTGTGTGTACATAATGGCCAAGAAGTATGACATTGTAGTCTTTATTTGCTTAGCATCTGTCTTCAAACTGGGCAGCCCTGCATTGTTCACATTTCTACCCTGATCCCTCACATAGTTAGATTTGTAATGGAACTTGAGTCTACTCTACAGTGGAATGCAAGAACCAACCCCTCGTTGAAATGGAGCATCGTCGGGTGGGGGGGGTGTTCCGTAAAGGGGACACTGAAAGGCATGTGGAGATTTGAGACATTTCTTGTTTTCTATTCACAGGAACCAAGACATCTCCAGTTCATCGCCGAGTTCAGTGACGGYGACGTCTACACGTTACTATCAGCGAGAAAGATACACGGAGCGCCTACGGACTATGGATTCTGTGTCAAGGTACTTATTACTTTCTCTGTCTATAAACCTATATTTGATGTTTTCTGTAAAGGTTTTAACATGTTAACTTATTCAAGTCATTCTAACTTAATTGCCCCTGATGGGATAAATAAAGACAAGTCAGTTCCAAGTTATGTTTGGTAAACTCATGCTTTCTCTTCATGATGATCCTCCAGTCTACTAAGCGTGGCTCTCCACGGGACCTCAAGCTGTTGTGTGCAGATGACGAGCAAACCAGAACCTGCTGGGTCACTGCCATGCGCCTCTTTAAGGTAGTCACCACGCTGTGACCCCCTTATCACATCCAAACTTTGTCTAGTGTCTACACATCTAAAGGCTTGCCTTTTTGAAACGTGCTCATGTTTTGTGTTGCAGTATGGGATGCAGCTGTACCAAAACTTCATTCAACCACACCAGAAACAGAAAACACCTATGGTAAGTGATGTGTAGATACAATGTGCTGACACACTGTTTAACAGCCCATGACACAGGACACAGTCAGTATTCATCCTGGATTGATTTTCCAGAATATTCTGAAATGTGTGTATTCCCCCCTCAAATACGAGTATTCTGTATGAGTAAACGCCTGTTCTATTTTGGGCATTGGAACATGTTCCAGCCTGTCTGCTCTAAAAATAACCGTAGATCAGCTGCTCTCAGACTTACCAACTCATCACCCCTGCTTTGCTGTCAGAAGAACGCAAAGAGTGGCCAGGCATGGGGCTGGGACCCTGTGCTCAGAGCTTCACAGGGAGGAGCTAGGATGCATCTCAAATGGTGTACCTTTTTGACCAGGGCCCTATGGGATACACTATGGTCCCTGGTGAAAAGTAGTGCACTATATAGGGTACCGTTAGGGAAACACTTAGACTAACCCTCTGGGAACAGGCTTGCGGAGGATATTAAGTTAGGGTACAGTCATGTTGCTGCTGAATCTCCTTTACCCTGGCATACAGCTGTTACAGCCTAGAGCACGACGTGCCGTTCGACTACGGACAAAGAATCAAATCACAATAAAACCAGTCCAAGGAAAGGAGCAATCAGTTTGTTTGCACAATGATGCCAGGGAGCCCCAGAATGATCTTTGCATCGCCTGAATAGACCCAGACCGGGGCGGAGAGTCTTAGAAGGATTGGAATGTTTCTATCCTTAGAGTAAACAGTAGTCACTTTGTGGTGACTGCCCTTAAGGATCCCGAGGTTAGGGCTGATAGAGGGGCAAACCATGGCAATTTTAAAGGCTTCTCACTAATCCTGATAAGTATTTTCTTTTGTGTGTGATTTATTTAGAACCAGTGACTATGACAGCTTAAGGGACCATAATCAATTCTATGTGTCATTCTATTCACATCCCGTCTAATCCCCAGTCACTGGCGCACATTCTGCTCGGAATCATTTAGAAATTACACTGTCAAACTCCTCCACACTAGATGGCAGCACAATACCACACACGAAAGCATGAATGTGCTTCTCCTATAACTTTTCACTCACTATCTCTATCCTTTTTTCAAACGTTTAAACCCTGTCACACTGTATATTCATAATAATGTATACTACCTCAAACACGATGTATATTTCCAGAGAAGTATCTCCGAGAACTCCTTGGTGGCCATGGACTTCTCAGGACACAAGAGCCGGGTGATCGAGAACCCATCGGAGGCGCTGTCCGTAGCCGTGGAGGAGGGGCTCTCATGGAGGGTAGGCCATTGGTTCTCTCTCTGACGTCATTTCTCTCTACTCAGCGAGTATAAGGTATGAAATGATGGTGCAGCCATGTGAAAATAGTCCTAACATGTGACACTTGAAATGCTCTTCTCTCTTTCCCTTTAGAGGAAAAGCTGCCACCGTCTGAGCTCCCATGGAAGCCCGTCCACCTCTCAGAGTCCCATGTCAAACATAGGTTAGTAGAAGGCCACTTTCAACATCCAAGCAGCAACTTCCATCGCTACAGCCACATGACTCTCCTGACCAGATACACTGTGCTTCATGACTCAGCCACCAGTGTCGTGTCCTCTCCCTCCCTTTGACACATGGGTCGTATTCATTAGTGCACACCTTAGCAATACGATTTTGGCGGCAGGTAGCCTAGCGGTTAGAGCGTTTGTCTGCTATCCGAAAGGTCACTAGTATCCCCGAGTCGACAAGGTGAAAAATCTGTCTGTGCCCTTGAGCAAGGCGCTTAACCCTGATTGCTCCAGGGTTGCTGTAGATACTGGCAGAGCCTGGCCCTGACCCCGCTCTACAAAGGTGTCTCAAGGAGAGTTGGCATATCCCCAAAAAACATTTCCATATTAATACACACTTGTACGTGTATGAAATAGGACAAATATAAGCACTCACCAAATGTATTATTTTGCAACGGACAACTGAAACGAGCATTTCTTATTGGACAAGTTCAGCTAGTCACTCACTGTTTCTGTATGTTTTCTTCCGTTTGGTGCCTAATGAACATCACCATGGTTGTCCTGTGTGTTTTGCAGTTCTCCATATGGCCCAGCCCTGGTTCCACAGCAAACTGTCCAGAGACGAGGCACACCGCTTAATCACTCAACAGGGTTTGATTGATGGGTGAGCAGCATCAGGCACTTTTCTATGCGTTTTTTGACACTGCAAGCTAGAGAGATTACATATGGATTTTATTGTAGAGTAATTCACTTTTTTTCTCAGACAGAAATGTGTAAAAAAAAAAGAAAGGTAAAAATGTGTTCCTGACGAAACTGAGAGACTTGTCTTTCTTTTCAGAGTATTTCTTCTAAGGGACAGCCAAAGCAACCCTAATACATTTGTACTGTCACTGTGTCACACACAGAGAATCAAACACTTTCAGATCTTACCGGTGAGTGTAACCTTTTGTCTTGGTATATTCTCTTCTCTTTTAGACAACATCTTGTTCAAGTTTGTGTTTTGTGTGTCAGGTGGATGAAGAGGGGGAATTGTTCTACAGCTTAGATGACGGTCACACGCGCTTCACTGATCTGATCCAGCTAGTGGAGTTCTACCAGCTCAACCGGGGAGTGTTGCCCTGCAAACTCAAACACCACTGTGCCAGGATCACCCTCTGAGGGGGAAGGGGTCTCCAAGGGCCCCATACATACAGAAGCACCTTTAATCACAGCCAATATCCCTCTGGAGAACCAACCACCCACGCATCCCTCCTTCCCTCCCATGCCATGGAAAGGAGACACCGAGAACACCTCCAGGCATAAGCAAACTGAAACCACTTATCACCTTCTAGAATCCATTCTCTTGGAGAAAACTGTGGTAATCAATCTTTTGTAATGACTTATGTTTTTCACAAAAATATTAAATGGGTGTTATGATGACAAATACATGACGACATTGTGTCATACGTGACCATAGGTGTTGAGAAATCTGGCGTTGGAAAAAAGTGAATCTACTGTAGAATTGATGTGACTGAGGGCTCTATTGCGAGCCCATTGGTTGGCCCTGTATGTTAGCCCAGGTGTGGTGACGAATCACAAACACCACAGGGACTCATGTGTCGAGTCCAAACTTCCGCTAATATACTGTATACAATGTGGATCATGTTTGCATTGTGTATCGGCGCACTTTACTACTCTCTATGGGAATGAACATTTACTGTAGCCAACGGTTGAAACCGTAGAGCGAGAGCTGATATTTGACAGTGTGTGTTCACACCTTGAGAGTAGAATGACCAGTGTGGTATAGCCATCAATGTGCAGTATCGGCACAGTTAAGCTGAACCTGGTAATTTGTCAGTAGAAGGGGATCACTGCTATCAGACGAGACAAGGCATGATGGGAAATGTAGTATGTCGACTCTAGAGGAGGCTGGTGGGAAGAGCTATAGGAGGACGGGCTCATTGTAATGGCTGGAATGGATTAAATGAAACGGGGGGTGAACATGTGGTTTCCATAAGTTTGATACCGTTCCAATAATCCATTCCAGCCGTTACAATGAGCCCGTCCTCCTATAGCTCCTCCCACTAGCCTCCTCTGGTAGGCTACAGTGGTCCTCTGGCCTTGGTCATCTCCTGGGTAAGCGAAGCTGTTTTTATCAAATCTCAAGGAATTCCGGTATATTTAAAATAAAAAAACACAAAAAAAAAGAGTTTATTTTCTATTTTAGAGGTATGAGTAGCCGAGTTGAATTCAAAGTGGTTGCATGTTGTTTAAGCTGGACATTGACCGCTGTAGGGAGAGCATGCACAACAACATGCTTTACCAGCCTGCACTGTACATTTATTGGAAATGTATTGATTGCATTTGAGTCAATAAACGGTAGGCTGCTCCCTTTTTGTTATCACAAGACCAGCAGAAGAGATATTTGACTGATTTGAGATTCAAACCACCGTCTTAAGATAGAAATACAGTATACTATTGTGATTTTTATTGATCAAAATCTGAATTGTTGTACATTGAAATGAATGTTTTATAGTCTTTTTTTTCTTCTCCAAGATTCAGGTAAAGCATGTGCAGCACCTGAAATGGTTAAATTTTGATGTAAAGAACCATGACTTACATCATGTACTGTTTTGTTGCTTAATTTTGGAATTGGTACTGTAATCATGCAGCAATTTGTACAGACAGGTTTCACCAGTACAATATAATAAAACAAGGTGATACTTACTTTGATACAAGTGACAAGCAAGACATGTTCACAATGCATTTCACACAATATTTCTTTTTAACATAAAGAACAGTGCATTTAAACAGTAATGGATGTCATGGACTGCAATGTTTTATAAAGGAAACAAAATCAATGTCTACATGCACTGTATGATTTCAGTTTTATAATTATGTATTGAGAGCAAGCCACAAGGTAAATAAACACACAGTAGCTAGGTTTCCATCCAATTGGCAACAGATTGTCATATGAATATTCTCAAATCTGCATTAAAAACTGTCGGCATTTTCCCATGTTTTCATCAAATTGACTTTCATCAAATTCGGTGCATGATGACGTCATGCACATAAAAGTAACATATGTCGTTAAAATTCCTATGTACTGAATAAAAAATATAAGTTAATTGGGACTCACCGCTGTAATCGCTGCCAAAGGTGTTTCTACATCTATTGACTTGGGTGGGGTATTTCTGTATTTAATTTTCAATACATTAGCAAACATTTCTAAAAACATGTTTTCACTTAGTCATTATGGGGTGTTGAGATGGGTGAGGGAGAAAAAACATATATGTAATCCATTTTGAATTCAGGCTGTTACAAAATGTGGACTAAGTCTAGGGGTATGAATACTGCATTCCATTTATATCGCTATAGATAACCTGTTAATTGCGCTGTAGTAGGTGTAACACTGGTAACACACATGTCTGATACGAATGGCCCAGCTAGCACAATGTTCTGAGAACCATATACAGTATTTCTTAGAGCTTGGTGATTGTGTGGTTGCCATACGTTTCTTTTGCAACCACCTTTCCATTACGTTTTCTCATGGTTCTATTTAAAATAATGTTCTCAGAACGTTCAGAAATAACATTCTGTGCGAATGTCAGTACTTCAGCATAATGCTTTCTGCAGGTTTCCTCATGGTTCAATTTAGTCATGTTCTCAAATTGTTTAGAGAATGTTAAGAAATGACGTTCTTCTGTGGGAATTCAAGTACTTCAGCATAACGTTTTCTGCAGGTTTCCTTGTGGTCCTATTTAGTCATGTTCTCAGAACATTAAGAAAAAGTTCTAAGAATGTTATTTAAAAAACATTCTGTTCTCAGCATTAACAAAACTCTATCTTGTTAAGTGTGTTGGCCGCGCCCACTAATTGGCCACACCTGATTATAAAGAGTGCTTGTTTCCTTTAAAATGGGGGTCTGTTTGAATAGACTAAAATGAACTGCTTTGTAAAAAAGCATGGCATGGTAGCGCCATCCTAGTGGACTAATTGGTGGACTAATTCCATGGATAAAGAGCAGAAGATCATAGGTTTGAATCTCACTGAAGCCATACCACAATAAAAAACCAAATGTGCTAGCTGGGGGTTGCAGACTGTTAAAGGGCAACTGCACTTCTTGATTTAGCCTCGTTTTAGATTTGGTTCATTAAGAAATGCTAGTGACTATGACGGAATTCAAACGCGAGTTGGTTTTGGGGTGTGGTTTTATGTGGGTGTTGTGTGTTTGTGTGTGTGTTCACAGTTGGGAACAGTTAGCCAATTAACTTCAGCCGGCTGGTGTGCAACCGACCGTGGCAATGTGGGGCGGCAGGTAGCCTAGTGGTTAGAGCGTTGGACTAGTAACCGAAAGGTTGCAAGATCGAGTCCCTGAGTTGACAAAGTAAAAATGTTGTTCTGCCCCTGAACAGGGTAGTTAACCCACTGTTCCAAGGTCGTCATTGAAAATAAGAATTTGATCTTAACTGACTTGCCTAGTTAAATAAAGGTAAAAACTTTGGATAGCCTATCGCTGGGGCTAGTTAGTGATGCCGATAAATTACACAATGTAAATGAGACAATATGTTCATTTTGAACACTTGAATTTCTAAAATCTATAGTTGGTTTGAGGTTTTATAGTCATTGTAATTTGGAGCTATTGGAATTTTAACATATTGTCCCAGGCTACATTGTGTATTTTTCCGATGGTCCCTAACTAGTCCCATAAGTCAACCCAAATTTACCACAAGTATTAGGATCGGGTCTTATGCAGCTGCACTCCGAATTGATGATTACTTGTGTCCTGCCAGCTGTGGGCATGTGGGCAGGATTGAAACAAACCCAACCTTAATTTAGCTTGTGATGCAGTCACGACCAGCGCAGTGACTTTATGACCAAAATTACCTTATTTAAACTTTGTAGTCAATATTGACAGTAGAATACATGTTTCTGACTCGTACTCAAAGCCACATAGGCTGTTCTTGAACTGAGAAGTTTTTTAAGGGGCAGTTTCTCTTTAAGAACAGTTAGCTGCTTTAATTTTATACCACAGGAGGGTGGTGGCACCTTAATTGGGGAGAGCGGGCTTGTGTTAGTAACTGGAGTGGAATAGGTGGAATTGTATCAAATACATCAAGCACATGGTTTCCAGGTGTTTGATGTCATTCCATTTGCTCCGTTCCAGCCATTATTATCAGCCATTCTCCCCTCAGCACCCTCCTGTGTTTTATACAGACCTAAATAGCCCAGTATCTACATTATCTGAAATGACAATGTATATATAATTTGTCTTCTATAAAGCTTTCTCTGTGTTCACTATTTCTCTGCATCTGTCATCAACAGTCACCCGTTGTCCTCTTTGGTCACATTTACGGTCCTCGCTAGTTACCACGGCCACAAAGTCATCAACCTGGCCTAGTCATCATTGCCACGGTTGTACATGTTATAACCACTAGATGGCAATAAATGGCTTCTCTTAATCTCATCTTTACTGGTGGGTGTGATGACATCCCTCCATTGAAGTCCATGGATCTCTGTCTTGCATAGACCTGTAATTGCTACTATTTGAATAATTTGAATAGGCTAATCAGTAATTTACTTTATACATGGATTAGAATGATGTATATTGCAGTCAGATGGCTGAGCGTTTTGACTTGAGGCGCTTCTTGCACACAACACGAGTAACACAACACATTCTCTAGTGAGATAAACAAATCACCCCGCCACATCCTGACCACAGCTATTTCAACGTCTCACTTTGAAAATGTGCTCACGACCAGGGTTGAGATGTGCACAGTGAAGTCTTAAATGCACCCCTGCTTCCAAGGTCTTCAGCTAAATGCTGCTCTGGGATGTATTCCTGCCATTGATCCATGTCTGGCTGCAGGGCTAGAGATTAGGGAGAGATGGCAGCTGGGTGGGACTCTGCTTCCCTTAATGAATTCATCCAGCTAGACAACAGCCCAAACAGCCCGTGGATTACTTCTCCTCCCAGGCAGACTGGGGCTCACTGTCTGGGCCCACATGAGAACAAGAACAACTCCTCTACTGTACCTGACCAGAAGGAGAGCAGCAACCGGGCCTGTATTGAGGCTATGTGAGGGTAGGTGTGGACTGTAAGGGGAGTGGATGTGCGATACCATATCTGTACTGTCCGTGACCCAACAATGTGTCAGCAGGAAGCTGGCTCCCCCAGCAGGGCAGCTCTACTGCTGATGCCACTGTGGTCCGAAAGGAACAGCACGGTCACTAAGGTAAATGAGCAAAATCTGAATATCACTGTCCTTTTGTTTTTTTTCAGCCTGTTTTGCCTTTTGTCCTTGTACTTTCTAAACAGCAATAAAAAAAAAAATTATATAGTACAGACGTGTAAGAAATAATATTCAATATAAAATCAACTAGGGCTCTTAACAGGAATGTTGCCTTTAAAGCTGAAGAATCTAATATTTCAGCTTTACAGACTGAATAGAGCCCTGGATTGAGGTAAGGTGTATCTATTGTTTGCATTGCAGCAGGATGTATTGTATTAGAACTCATTACCACAATGCCATACCTCAGAACATATCATTTTTTCTCTCAAATGCCTTTACCCACTAAACGAATCCATGGCCATTTCCTCATTGCAACACGTATAGTATTTCCATCCACCTAGTGATACACACACAGATACACATACGGTAGTTTAAAATGAGTGATACATTATTAACGAGCATCCTGATTGAGCAGCTGATTTCTTCTGTCAAATGCCAATCATATCTGTCCATTTATTTAGAGATTGAATTGCTATTATACACTGAGTTGAACAACAGGTGTAGAAAACAAATAGCATTAGCTCAACAAAGAAATATATTAAGACGGCGGGTTGTAAATGCAGAGTTTAAGCACATTGATAATAAGAGTATGTGATATTTTGTAACATCTCAAGTCAACATTTTAGTTGTTTAGCAGACACTTATCCAGAGCAACTAGGGTACATTGACAGATTTTTCACCAAGTCAGCTCAGGGATTCAACCCAGCAACCTTGCAGTTACTGGCCTAACGCACTAGGCTACCTGCCAGTACTAAGGTAAAGGGTTGGATTTTGTGCTTGTATCAACCTTAAAAAATAAAATAAAATGATTGCACTTCCAGATGCAGGAAGGACATAATTGAATAAAGATACATCTCTTCATGTATTTAAAAGGTCTAGTTTGGTGGTAAGATGAATAATGGACAGCTATATTTGCATGTCCTTTATGCTTAAATTATCTCATTTTACTAGACTTTTTCTAAAGGTGGTTTTCACCTCATATTTTTCTGATATATTGTGTCACGGCTAATTGCACAGTTTCAATGTTGGCTTCCTAGTCTGCCTGCTAACCCCATATTTCTTTTTTTTCTCCAGAGGTCTTGGTACTGGAGAACGCCAAGTATCCAGGTTTGTTAATTACAAGGATAGCACATTCAGTCGTCAAATAATGGATGTGGTTTGCAATTTCAAGTTTTAATAATCAATTACTGGGAGTAATTCTCTGTGGAGTCACAGGAGAGTCATTAACTCATAAAACATATGTAATGTAGCTTTTTCTAAAGCCCTATTTTTAAATACATAAGGGAACAGGTTCTACTTCCATTCTACGCATGTCCTTCCCTTATTACAATCTAAAGTCGCTCAATTAGACCTGGACTATTCCGTTTCTACACCACACTAGTATATACTTTATCCATCTAGGTAATGAATGCTAAAATACAAATATAATGTAAGACGTTCAAGACTCTTGATTAATATTGTACATCAAACGTATTGTTCTAAGCGATACATTAGAAATACAACCGATGATACCATGAGCCTTTGTCTCTGATGTGAAGGTTAACACACTAGGTTCAGGTGGATGTCTTTAGTTGTTTAGCCTCCTCAAACTTTGCAAACCAGTGGCAGTATCTTTGTCATAACAAACCATAGTGTTGTTTTCCAAACCAGCAGTACAGTTGTGATTGTCTTCTCAGAACTCATTCAAAGCAGCAGCCTTATAGAGTGATTTCTGACCTTGAGAAATTAACATGTGAAGAGTGGCTCTGAGGCAGCCTGGCGAGATCCCCCCCAATCCCCGGTTGAAAGCCATACCTTTATATTGCTCGAAGGAGATAAAGAAATCACAGCAAGCCAAGTGTTTGTGTGATACAAACTGACGTGTAAATAATGCCTGTGCGATTACAGCAAAGAAGAGGACACTGCAAATATGTATAGGGCTCTAAGTAAGATCACGATGATAACAGAGCTGATTCCGAGGGCTATTGGCTATCCTTGTACCCCTGCCTGTTGTCAGAGCTGGGCTGGATAGGTGCTCTGTGATGGAGAGAGAGAGAGGGAAGGCGATACAGAGAGAGAGGGGGGGGGATAAGAGAATAAAAGAGAGAGCGAAGCCCCAGCAGCTCGAGCCTGGGTTGACTAACAGTGCAGGAGCTCCCTGTGTGGCTCAGTGGCTGACTGGCTGACCACCGACTGAGCAACATTAAGGCAGTACTGCATGTAAAACCTTCTCACTCCTCACAGAAACACTTGAGTTTGGCAAGCAGGCCGTGGCCCAGCGGGGAGGTGGGCACACTGGGAGGCAGAGAGAAAGAGCTGTGGACAGACAGCAGGGAGACAGCTTATAGAGGAGATGGACTGATGTTTTAGGTGATCAAAAGGATGGATAAGAAAGGGAAAATAACAGGGGTGAAAACAGGAGGGGGTCTCGCAGAGAAAACATTTGGATTTTTACAGGTATAAAAGAGCACAAAACTTGAAAGCCATAGCAAAGTTTAGATTTTTTTTTACAGCAGAATAGGCCTACTGAGAAACATATTACATAGTTCGTATTCAACTACAAAGCCATAAATTAGACATGCAGTAAAAGGAATACATCAATAATGCACATTAAACAAGTTGTACAGAAATCTCATTTTATCTAGTATCAATGTTTAATATTCAGTTAACTCAAATTTGTATTAATTTTCAGTGTGAAGAACAAAAATAGCTATATATTATCACATACAGTACCAGTCAAAAGTTTGGACACGCCTACTCATTCCAGGGTTTTTCTTTATTCGTACTATTTTCTACATTGTAGAATAATAGTGAAGACATCAACACTATGAACTAACACATATGGAATCATGTAGTAACCAAAAAAGTGTTAAACATATCAAAATATATTTGAGATGAGGTTCTTCAAAGTAGCCATCCTTTGCCTTGATGACAGCTTTGCACACTCTTGGCATTCTCTCAACCAGCTTCATGAGGTAGTCACCTGGAATGCATTTCAATTAACAGGTGTGCCTTGTTAAAAGTTAATATGTGGAATTTATTTCCTTCTTAAAGCGTTTGAGCCAATCAGTTGTGTTGTGACAAGGTAGGGGTGGTATACAGAAGATAGCCATATTTGTTAAAAGACCAAGTCCATATTATGGCAAGAACAGTTCCAATAAGCAAAGAGAAATGACAGTCCATCAATACTTTAAGACATGATGGTCAGTCAATCCTGAACATTTCAAGAACATGGAAAGTTTCTTCACGTGCAGTCGCAAAAATCATCAGGTGCTATGATGAAACTGGCTCTCATGAGGACCGCCACAAGAAAGGAAGACCCAGAGTTACCTCTGCTGCAGAGGATAAGTTCATTTTAGTTACCAGCCTCAGAAATTGCAGCCCAAATAAATACTTTACAGAGTTCAAGTAACAGACATCTCAACATCAACTGCTCAGAGGAGACTGCGTGAATCAGGCCTTCATTGTTGAATTGCTGCAAAGAAAGAGTGAAGGAAAAGCAGCCAACAAGTGCTCAGCATATGTGGGAACTCCTTAAAGACTGTTGTAAAAGCATTCCAGGTGAAGCTGGTTGAGAGAATGCCAAGCGTGTGCAAAGCTGTCATCAAGGCAAAGGCTGGCTGCTTTGAAGAATCTCATCTCAAATATATTTTGATTTGTTTAACACTTTTTTGATTACTACATGATTCCATATGTGTTATTTCATCGTTTTGATGTCTTCACTATTATTCTACAAAGAAAAACCCTTGAATGAGTAGGTGTGTCCAAACTTTTGACTGGTACTGTATATTATGCAAACAAGCATTTTTAAAACAATTACTTTGAAATGCTTCAAGAAACAGCATGCACTCTAACAAAATAATCTTTGCGGCATCACTGAAAATTGGGAGTATTGTACGTAGTGACACACATAGTCTTGGCGTTTATAGAGAGCAGAGCGGCTGACACACGACATTGAATCTATTTACATTTCTACCAAATTTTTTCTCTCATTTAAATGGTGTGCAAGTGACTCCTGAGCTAGGCAGGAAGCCTTGTGGAAGAGCTAGGAAATTGACAATTTCTCGGAATGCTGAGCAGTGGAAGCAGAGCAGCATATGTTGGGATTTGAATAGCCAATCGATGAATAACCCAAAGCAGTTTTTCTGGACGGACTGGTAGAACATTGCTCCGCGTTTGTGGGTTGGGTGGGGTCATCCTTCCCCAAGGTACCAGGCAGTAGTAGAAAATATTTGCAATGCCAGGAGGTATTTTGAAAGATATTTGGAAAAAAATCTAGAGCTGACCTTTCACAGGGCATTTGGCAAACGCTCACTCTCCCTATCTCCCCTGTTTCTGAGGAAGAGGAAATCATAGCACCACTTACACTGATTCTCTACTAAGAATATTCACGTACTCTTTATGGTGTTTCATTTAGTTAACGTTTTGTCAAGAACAAAACTTTTATTGACTTTCCCAAGCCATCTTATCAAATGGTATGATTTTCAAGATGATTTGAACTGAATCCAAGTTTACTGTGTTTTAATATTGAGAGGTTTGCTGTGTTAAATTATTCACTTGATTACAATGTCTTCTTACATACAGTATTGCACTTACAACGAAGACTATAATGATACATTATCAGTTATTATTATACATTATTACATCTTTGGGATGCATCTAAATGTTTGTTCATCGAATCTTCATATGTGACAGTGATTTTTCCCCCAACTAAACACAGTTACAGACACAACATGCATACAATTAACTTTTCTGCTTGTCTTTACCTTAAGATAACAAATTACATTTTCGATTTCTATCCTGGTGAACTTACAGTTTGACAGATAACAGAAACTCTTCTGCCCATCCATCCCACCGCCCGTCCATCCGTGCCTTACAAAGTTAGAACACCACTAGAGGGCAGAAAGTGCCCAACAAGCAAGTCACATTAGAACAATCTCCAACTCCTTTCACTTTGTATTACTAAACACGAAGTCACATAATAACAGATTCTATTGTACTCTAAACTATATTATACTGTACTACTATATTATAATATACACAGTATATTATACTTTTTATTTTTGTCTGTAATGTTAAAATCCTATTTAGAACCACGTACTGAAACTGAAGAAATACATGTAAAATACAGACAGTACATCTTGTGTGGTGAAGAAACAAAGAACACTGGTATCACCAAAAAACCTACTGTATATTATTCCATTGGAAAGATCTGAAAACAATTGACCCTTTATTTGATAAATGACTGTTTGTGACCCCCATCTTGCCATGCTGCTTGGCGGTTGCAGCCTATTTTAAGATGTTTTTCACTGGAACAGATTGCTAGAGAGGAACAGATGTCAAGATCACAGGCTCACAATGTTTAATGGTTCTTAAGGGGATGGAGAGACTTTAGTTTGAACAAACAGCTTTATGCAGAACAAGCAACCCCCCCCCCCCCCCCCCCCCCCCATTAAAAGTGTAATAGTGGTACATTGTTTAGATATACAGTACCATTACTCCAACGCAGGGAGAATGCATGTAAATACTTACCGTGTAAATGTGAAGTGAAATGTGTAATGAATGGTTGCGATTTTGAATAAATATATTTTCTATGAGTTTGAAAATCAAACAGTGGAGGATTTGTGCATTTGTCCTAATCTCTGTATCTAATTCAAAAACCTTCAAGGAAATGAGTAGGTAACATGCTGACCACACCGCTCATGTTATGTGCACGAGCGTTGCAAAATAAATGTACACATACATGTTATTCAATCATTGCATCCAAACTGCTCGTGCGCGTCACTTGATGCGCTGGAAGTCCCAGCTCTCCCATCTCTTCATTGGTTTTAGGAGCATATACCACGTGGGTGATTGAAAGATGAACTGAGGTCCATACTCCAGTCCAGTTGGTGGTGGTAATGCACCTTAAAGTTGGTTACTAGAAACAAACTCGGTTTACCCTTTTATCTGTGGATTAATTGTTGGAGTAGAGGGCAGCCCGATGTTTATATCCCAGGACAAATTAGCTAGCATCAGCAAGCTAGCTAGCTAAATTGCCATGAATGTTTAATGCGTTTCGACCTGTCCCCAAGTTAATATAGTTGGTTCAGAGTTCGTTTTGATATTTCAACCTGCGTGTCCTGATCGCGTCTGGTGTGGATGGACAAAGCGACCGGTCTAGTCAGCAGTAAGGCATATAAAAGGAAAAGAGGATACTAAGTCAGTTGCACAACTGAATGCATTAAATGACCCGATGTCATCGAATAAGTTTACATATTGGAAATTACAGGGAGTTTAGTCCACTCAATTAGAAAGAGGAAACTCAAAGTGACACTAAGTATAGAGGCAGCACTACATTCCTCTACTTTTGGGCCATACAGTCTCAGTAAAGCTCCAGCCAATGGGGCTCCTCTCTGACAGAGCCTGACCGGACTGACAGATCACCCCCAATAGTGATCAATGTCCACTGGGGTGGATACTGTCCCTCAAGTGCTGGAGGAAAATGTAACTCATACATTACACTGGCCAATTGATTAGCTATTGTTTTCCTCCCAAAGACATGGTCTTGGACAACAGCCATCCATTGCCTGATCCATTGAATGGCTGTTAAGGGTGTTTTTGCTTGCTGCTACTTTTCTCTGTTGATGGTGCGCTGGAGGAGAGGTGCTTTGTTTCTGAGATTGGCTAAAGTGGTGGGTAATGTAAGAATGTTTTATAAAATGGACTGGGATGGTTAAACAATGTCCTCTATATAGTGTGCATGACATAGTGATATAGTCCTCTATATAGTGTGCATATGCATGATTTATATACTGTGAATATATAGCTAGAATAATAAAGGAAAAGATCTTACCCTCAACTTAAACATTTGTTTTTCCATTTTGGTTACTGTTATCATTCTACATTTTACAGTACATCTACAGCTTCAAAACATGACAAGTGGCAGAACAACAAGTCTAATGTATTCTGTAACTGCCTAGAGAAGGGGAAGGATTGTGAAATGTGCACTGAAGTGAAACATGGTTCCAGACAGCATCTAACACTGTGTCGTTCAGCAACACAGATAAAACCCATTCGTCACCAAACTGCCTGCAACTTCTTTCTGTCCAACACGTACCACTTACACATGTCCAACTATTGAGAGTATGCCAAATATCATCAAAGATGTTATGTTTATACAAAAAAAAGTGACTGCTGTGAGCTTTGTTGACATTGACTTAAACAAAGCCCATATCATACTGTATCTGATTGCTGCTAATAGTTGTTGACAATACCCCCTTTAGCCTTTCTCCACTAGAACACATTTCCTATTCGATTTTCCCCTCCATCAGGTCCTCCGATGCAAGCTCAGGTTTGTCCTTCGTCCAGGAGATTTACGATATAGCTCGCAGACTTATTCAATTCATCAGACGGCCACAATGCATACCCATCTCAGTGCTGATCCCTTGGACACTACTTAATCATAGTTGCCTTTGTACATTATTTCGCAATACCAGAAAATATGGGGGTTGATTCCATAAGAAAGTGGATTGGACTTGGACAGGGAATATTATTCGAGAGCATTCTATTTGTTTACTTAGCTCTTCTTTTCATGCTGGGTTGAATCGAGACTAACGTCAATCATACCTTTGGACCTCAGACTTGAATAGCTAACTACCTCACTTTTCCCCTTATTATCAGACAAGTTAATTGAATCTGAGTCCAATACGTCCCTCCAAGATGCTCCTTTGTAAGGAGGCACAAAAGTGCTGGAGCAGGTGTAGCCACGTTAACACATTATTTCCATGGAAGATCAGTTTGCTCTGGTTAGACATCTGAGAGATGGGTCTATTTGGCTTTGTAAATACCTTTCATTTTGATCACACTGGGAAGTATTCCTATCATCCTCCATTCAAAAGCTTCCACTTTGACCCACATATAGCAATCTATTGATATAACTGAGAGAGAGGCCTCAGCCTCAATGTACAGTGTTAGTACAGTGGGACGTGGACACAAACATTATCTGCTAATGGGGATATGGGCAAAATGACCGTGACCTCAGAATCCATTGCATTTTAGGAGGAAAGAAATGTGTTTTTGCCAATAGCAGAGTGCTTAACAGAGGTCACAACAGATTTGTTTGTAGTGTCTTGCAGGGGTGGGAATTTCACAACATGGCAGTGATTGCAATAACATTCCTTACCACTAAAGATGAGAATAGGACAATGTAATACAGTCCTCTGCAAAGGCATATGTTAACCATGGTAAGCAGCAGGTAGCCTAGCGGTTAAGAGCATTGGGCCGGCGACCAAAAGGTTGTTGGTTTGAATCTCAGAGACGATTAGGTGCGCAATCTGCCGATGTGCCTTTGAGCAAGGCACTTAACCCTAATTGCTCCTGTCATGGTCTGCAAAATTATTAAAATGTATAAGTTCTTATAATACTGATTGATCTTTCTTGACACGGCGGTGCCCACACCATTTTGGGAAACCATAAATGCCTATTATAAACGGCTTGTATTAAAATCTCAAATGTTGACGAGACATTGAGTGGATCAGATCTGCTTACATACCCAGCTTACATAAGACATTTGTGAAAAATGTAAAGACAACTTAAGACGTCTTGAAATTGCAGCATCTTAAGTCATTTTATGATCACTGTATTCTCAAGACATAGCACTATTTCGATGAGTATCTTGAGACACCATGAAATGTCTTCAAAATATATCTCAAGGCCAGAGGAGGCTGATTGAAGGATGTTTAATGTGTTTGATACCGTTCCATTTATTCCATTCCAGCCATTACAATGACCCCATCCTCCTATAGCTCCTACCACCAGCCTCCTCTGCTCAATATTTACACCATTGTTTCACTTCAGTTCCCAATAACCTATAGTAATGTCAAGTTCACTTATTTGGTGTGTAGTAGAATATGATCCTAATGTCATGGTGAGGTTCATCCTCAATTCTAATACTGCCAGAAATATGATGCACTTAAGCAATGTTCATCATTACTTGTTTTATAGTCATTTTTGTTTATGGATGGACTACATTTCCAAGCTGCGGCCGCTGACATGAACTAAGCACTGTGAATGATCCATAGCCACCTAGCCAAAAGGTTATGCTGCTAGTACGTTCACCACACAGTGGTGTGGATCAGGACTTTTGTCAAAAGGCCTCACACTGGGTTTGACTTCCTCAAAATGTACTTTCACAAACATCACGGTACGTGAGCTATTTTCACACAGGCAACCTTAGGCTTGTAGTGGAGTCATTCAATTCTGAGATCATTTATCAGTCGAGCATGAATTGAAAGATGGCTGGAGACTGTGCTTAATTCTTGAACATTTCAGACGTATGAGAGATGGTGGGATTAAGGAATGCACTCTCCCATACTGATCCCAACGTAATGATAGTTCAGCTACTGTTTTGACATATTTTTATTTACTTAACCAGGCAAGTCAGTTAAGAACAAAATCTTATTTACAATGAAGGCCTACCCCGGCCAAACCCAGACGATGCTGGGCCAATTGTGAGCCACCCTATGGGACTTCCAATCACAGCCGGATGTGATACAGCCTGGAATCAAACCATGGACTGTAGTGACACCTCTTGCACTGAGATGCAGTGCCTTTGACTGCTGCGCCACTCGGGCGCAGCTGTTTTGTTCTGTTTTGTTCTGACCACCGTTTATCAGAAGTATATTTAAACACATTTTATGGGTCTTGGAGCTCTATCAAATTACATAAAAACCCTGCACAATTACATTTGCTTGATTTACCCATTACCTAGATATCAAACCAGCTTCCTTGGAGATTCCACAAAACACACATTTATACAATAACTACCTTGAAAGTTTATGAATCCAAAATGTACCAATAAACTAATTGAATCCAGTTTTTCATATACTGTAAGCTGTTTAGGCTTGAACATGGACATACTCCATTAGATAGATATGTTGTGTCCCAATTAGTGCCAAACCAAAACACACTTTCCCCTTAACATCAAATGCTAAGATGATTTTTATTGACCGATCTTTGATCCAGGAGATTAAAGACGACACTGTGTTAACGCTACAATGGAGAACCCTTAGGGTCAATAGATAGACTTACAGGGGCCAGGGAAGGAAAGGGAACCATCCCAGTCTGAGAACTACCTCGTGGAACTATATTCCACATCAGGTAACTGATGCAAGCGGAAGAATCAGATGAAAAAATACTGATAAAAATACACCTTATGAGAAACACACACAGGCACAGACACACACACATACACATGATAACACACGCAACTCTACACACGTACACATGGATTTTCTATTGCAGATATGTGGTAGTAAAGTATTGGCCTGAGGGCAAACACTTAATGTGTTGTGAAAAGTGTTACGAAATGTAATATTATGCCATATTTTTTATTGTAAATACAGTGCATTCGGAAAGTACTGTATTCAGACCCTTTGACTTTTTCCACATTTTGTTACATTACAGCCTTATTCTAAAATATATATTTTTTTTTATGTACTCACCAAGCTACACACATACCCCATAATGACAAAGCAAAAACATGTTTTTAACATTTGTTTAAGATTTAAAAAACAGAAATACCTTATTTACATAAGTGTTCTGATCCTTTGCTATGAGACTCGAAATTGAGCTCAGGTGCATCCTGTTTCCATTGATCATCCTTGAGATATTTCTATAACTTGATTGGAGTCCAGCTGTGGTATATTAAATTAATTGGACATGATTTGGAAAGGCACAAACCTGTCTATATAAGGTCCCACTGTTGACAGTGCATGTCAGAGCAAAAACCTAGCCATGATTGTGTCCAGAGACAGATCTGGGGAAGGGTACCAAAAAATGTGTGCAGCATTGAAGGTCCCCAAGAACACAGTGGTACTGTGTTTAGATTAATGAGGGGAAAAAAACATGTAATAATTTTAGAATAAGGCTGCAATGTAACAAAATATGGAAAAATCAAGTGGTCTGAATACTTTCCGAATACACTGTAACTGCCATAATGTTGCTGGACCCCAGGAAGAGTAGCTGCTGTCTTGGCAGGAATTAGTGGGGATCCTTAATAAATACAAATACAAAAGTATGTACGGTTGCTTGAAGGACAATACTATAGGAATGAATGGACTTATACACTAAGTGTCCAAAACATTAAGAATACTTGCTCTTCCCATGACATAGACCGACCAAGTGAATCTAGGTGACAGCTATGATCCCTTATTGATGCCACTTGTTAAATCCACTTCAATCAGTGTAGTTGAAGGGGAGGAGACAGGTTAAAGAAGCATTTTTAAGCCTTGAGACAATTGAGACATGGATTGTGTGTGTGCCATTCAGAGGGCAAGACAAAATATTTAAGTAACTTTGAACGGGGTATGGTAGTAGGTGCCAGGTGCACCGGTTTGTGTCAAGAACTGCAATGCTGCTGGGTTTTTCACGCTCAACAGTTTCCCATGTGTATCAAGAATGGTCCACCACCCAAAGGATATCCAGCCAACTTGACACAACTGTGGGAAGCATTGGAGACAACATGGGCCAGCATCCCTGTGGAACGCTTTTGACACCTTGTATTCCATGCCCCAATGAACTGAGGCTGTTCTGAGGACAAAAGGGGGTGCAACTGAATATTAGGAAGGTGTTCCTAATGTTTTTTATGTATTCATAGTTAAAGAGGGATACACACAGAGAGAGAGGGAAAGAGAGAGAGAAAGAGTGTAGGCATGCAAAAGCATGCACGCATGTCTCAGAGTTAACTGTAAAACCAAGAATAAAGCAGACAACATCTGAATACCATAACACTTCATCTTCCAACTGTGAGAGTGTGTGCCCCAATGCTAGCTTCAATCAAGTTTGTAGCTATATGACTCCTTGCCCCTATTTTCCCAACCAATCTTTGTGGTCTATTAAGGACCTTGTTTCAGAATTTTTAACAGATATTGGCTTTCATTAACTCTCATCCTCCTCATGTAAGTATGGAACACTTTACCAAGAGCACCCTGTTTTCCAAAGACTGAAGAGCCTTGTTATTGGAAATGAAATTCCAAAACATTGATATCATTTCCACCGAATAGGACACTTCTCGGAAATGTGAAGCAGTACTCGAGGACAAGGATAGCATTCCAGCACAATTGACGGAGAACCATTTACTCCCGAAGTGGAAGCACATACTTCATCACTCACCAGAATCCTAAACTTTATGGAGAATTGATTCATGGCACTTCATTGGCTTTTTGCTCTGTTGATTTGTTTAAAGACTCTTCATCAAGTCCTGGCACTCCAAGAGAATTTGAGGAGGAAACCCCAGTGATAGCTGAGACTCAAACGTAATGCAGACACTCTATAGAGATCCAGGGGATCTGAGGTCTCCAGAGAGTATTATGTATGCGTGTTTGTGTGTTCTTGCGTGCGTGCATGTGTCTGTTATCTTCCCAAATAAAAACAATCACTTTTTACGGGCACATTTTATAGTACAGAAAACTAGTCACTTAAAATGAATATATTGAATGGCCCATATTACTCAATAGTGGGACCATAAAAACATCCCCTTTCCTTTCTGATATCCCTCATTCTGTACCCCTCTCACAATGCACAGTCCCTGGTGTACACCTGGCCAGATCCCTAAAGTGGAGAGAATTGAAATACTAGACATCAAAATTCTAAGCATGAGGCATCCATGATATAAATTCAGCACCCTCCAGATGACTGAATAATAACAGTAATGCCATTTTTACATTGACTAAAAGTCAGAGTTCCCCCTTCATTCATTTTACAGTCACTCTCTGGGATTTGGAAATGCCTAGCCATAGCACAAGTCTCTTCGGTCTCATGTGTGTCAACTCTAGCCTTGCCACATCCATTGGAATTATGAAATTGTAATTGCATCACAGAAGGTTGGTGGGACCTTAATTGGGGAGGACGGGCTCATGGTAACAGCTGGAGCGGCACTAGTGTAATGGTATCAAATATATCAAACACATGGTTTCCATGGTTTCCATGTGTTTGATGCCATTCCATTTGCTCCGTTCCAGCCATTATTATGAGCCGTCCTCCCCTCAGCACCCTCCACTGAATTGCATACCTTTCAAAGGAAGGTTGAGTTCTCTTTCTTTCACATATTTTGCTTACAAAGGTGCCATTCTTCCAGTACCAAAGGAATAGGAAATGTAATATGCTATCTGTCTATTGAATCTGCTATCATATCAGTTATCTATGTGTGGGAGTGTAGTAAATCAGAAGGCTTTACCGTTTCAGTACTGTATGCATAGGTGAGCACTTTCTTTATCACAAAGGTTAAATGTTTCAGTACTGTTTCAGCTGTGCTAACATAATTGCAAAAGGGTTTTCTAATGATCAATTAGCCTTTTAAAAGTATACACTTGGATTAGCTAACACAACGTGCCATTGGAACACAGGAGTGATGGTCTGATAATGGGCCTCTGTATGCCTATGTATAGTTGAAGTCGGAAGTTTACATACACCTCAGCCAAATACATTTAAACTCAGTTTATAATTCCTGACATTTTATCCTAGTAAAAATCCCCTGTCTTAGGTCAGTTAGGATCACTACTTTATTTTAAGAATGTGAAATGTCAGAATAATAGTAGAGAGAATTACTTATTTGAGCTTTTATTTCTTTCATCACATTCAGAAGTTTACATACACTCAATTAGTATTTGGTAGCACTGCCTTTAAATTGTTTAACTTAGGTCAAACGTTTTGGGTAGCCTTCCACAAGCTTCCCACAATAAGTTGGGTGAAATTTGGTCCATTTCTCCTGACAGAGCTGGTGTAACTGAATCAGGTTTGTAGGACTCTTCGCTCGCACACACTTTTTCAGTTCTGCCCACAAATGTTCTATAGGCTTGAGGTCAGGGCTTTGTGATTGCCACTCCAATATCTTGACTTTGTTGTCCTTAAGCCATTTTGCCACAACTTTGGAAGTATGCTTGGGGTCAATGTCCATTTGGAAGACCCATTTGCGACAAAGCTTTAACTTCCTGACTGATGTCTTGAGATGTTGCTTCAATATATCCACATCATTTTCCTCCTCATGATGCCATCTATTTTGTGAAGTGCACCAGTCCCTCCTGCAGCAAAGCACCCCAACATCATGATGCTACCACCCCCGTGCTACACGGTTGGGATGGTGTTCTTCGGCTTGCAAGCCTCCCCCTTTTCACTCCAAACGTAACGAAGGGCATTATGGCCAAACAGTTCTATTTTTGTTTCATCAGACCAGAGGACATTTCTCCAAAAAACGTCAACATTCTTTGTCCACTATTGTCGCTAGTTGCCAAACGGTAAGCCTTGGCTGTTCTTTATGGCGGTTTTGGCAGCAGTGACTTCTTCCTTGCTGAGCGGCCTTTCAGGTTATGTCGAATATGGATCGTTTTACTGTGGATTATAGATACGTTTGTACCTGTTTCCTCCAGCATCTTCACAAGGTTCCTTTGCTGTTGTTCTGGATTGAAATTTGCACTTTCCGCACAAAGTACGTTCATCTCGAGGAGACAGAATCGTCTTCCTTCCTGAGCGGCTATGACCGGCCTCGTGGTCCCATGGTTGTTTAAACTTGCGTACCTTGTTTGTACAGATTACACGTGATACCTTCAGGGCATGCGGTAATTGCTCCCAAGGATGAACCAGACTTGTGGAAGTCTACAATTTTTTTCTGAGGTCTTGCTGATTCAGGATAGGGCCTTGAAAAATCCACAGGTACACCTCAACTTGACTCAAATTATGTCAATTAGCCCTCAGAAGCTTCTAAAGCCATACATCATTTTTCTGGGATTTTCAAGCTGTTTAAAGGCACAGTCATCTTAGTGTATGTAAACTTCTGACCCACTGGAATTGTGATACAGTGAATTATATGTGAAATATCCATCTGTATAAACAATTGTTTGGAAAAATTACTGTGTCATGCACAAAGTAGATGTCCTAACTGACTTGCCAAAACTATAGTTTGTTAACAAGAAATGGGTGTATGTGGTTGAAAAACGAGTTTTTAAACGACTCCAACCTAAGTGTATGTAAACTTCCGACTTCAACTGTAGATATTCCATAGAAAAATCTGCCGTTTTTCAGCCACAATAGTCATTTACAACATTAACAATGTCTACACTGTGATTTTCTGATCATTGATGTTATTTTAATGGACAAAAACAAGGACATTTCTAAGTGACCCCAAACTTTTGAATGTGTAGTGTATAATATACACAAACACACACGCACGCGATGCACCACCACACACACACACACACACACACACACACACACAACACACACACACACACACACACCACCACACACACACACACACACACAAACACACAACACCACACACACCACACACACACACCGCACAACACACATCCACACACACACACACACACCACACACACACACACACACACACACACACACACACACACACACACACACACACACACCACACACACACTACACCACACACACACACAACACACACACACACACACACACACACCATCTTCATGTTCTGGGTTTTTGTTCTACAGGGCTGGCTTGGTGAGAGCCATTGCAATTGAAAACACATTTCTGCCTGGCATTGAATAAATATTGACTGGAAGTGGAATAGAAAAACTAGATATATAGCCAGAGGATTTCCCCTCTTTGTATCCGGCTGCATTGATGTAATCGTAGGTGTGAGATACAACCAAACAAGATGTTTGAATAAGAAAGTTGATATACACAAAAGGTTAATCACTGCTATCAACAAACAAAAAGTTCTCCATGGAGAAAATCTATCCCTCATTCTCTACTGTATTTACACCCGATAAAATATAGTGAATAGAAATTATAAGATATTTCCCTTAAAGAATACACAGGATGATCTGCTTGCAGTAGGATATGTGAATAGAAATGATGATATAGCTTTGTGAAAAAACAGGATTCTCTGCTTGTCCATATAGTGACATGGCTTACTGTCCAGATGCCATATGTATTCAAGCATCTTAAGAGCAGGTATACTGATCTAGGATCAGATCCCCCTATCCACGTAATCTTATTAATTGTGATTTAAAAAGCCAAACGGATCCTAACTCAGCACTCCTACTGCTGATACAGTTGGCCCCAGACTAACTGCTCCTTGTATGACCATAAGACCATAATATCTGCAATACCTCTAAAGCCTCCAAATGTTTTTACAGAATGGCTTATTCCCCCTGAGGACTGGGGAGCTCAACCTGGGCAGTGTGTAAAACCCTTAAGTAAAAATACTTCAAAGTACTACTTAAGTACTTTTTTGGGTATTCAGTACCGTTATTTTACTATTTATATTTTTGACAACTTTTACTTTTACTTCACTACATTCCTATAGAAAATAATGTACTTTTTACTCCATACATTTTCCCTGACACCCAAAAGTACTCATTACATTTTGAATGACTAGCAGGACAGGATTTTTTTTAAATTCATGCACTTATCAAGAGTGTATCAGAACATCCCTGGTCATCCCTATTGCCTCTGATCTGGCGGACTCACTAAACACAAATACTTAGTTTATAAATTATGTCTGAGTGTTGGAGTGTGTCCCCTGGCTATTCTAAATAAAAGAAAAAAAAGAAAATTGTGCCGTCTGGTTTGCTTAATAAAGGCAATTTGAAATGATTTATATTGTGCTTTTGATACTTAAGTATAATTAAAACCAAACAGTTTTAGACTTTTACTCAAGTAGTATTTTACTGGGTGACTTTTACTTTTACTTGAGCAATTTTCTATTAAGGTATCTTTACTTTTACTCAAGTATGACATTTGGGTACTTTTTCCACCACTGAACCTAGGTCATATCTTGTTTAAATCAGTTTAGGGTCTCATATGCTGTGCTGATTTCCATGTAGGCCTTAGCATTCTATTAAGAAGTGACCACCTTCCACCGATGCCCCAAGGATTAAACAGGGCAGGCTGTCTCTCTCTGCGTAGCCTCACCTCTACCATTGTAGTCAATAAATGACTAACCAGAGAAGAATGAGGCGTTGGGAGAATCAATCTACAGGAAGCCTCCCCACAGTTTTCTCATCATTCTACGTGTCCTAGTTTGTGAGATGGTTTCTGTGCCGTTCAATGTTAGGAAAAGCTAGAGTGTGAAAGGGATTTTGATTCAGTGGAAGAATGGATAAGTTATGTTTTACTAAAGGAGTTAAGTGGTGTGTGTAGCTACTGAGTGTTTCCCAATCAGATGAAAAGCAACGTTGTAAAATTATCATCAGAAACATAATATTCAGATGGACAGCTTTCATTGAACAATGTCATTGAGGTTTGTAGAGTGTACCAGTGAGTAAACACACTCGGTGTGTCCAGCTTCCAATCTGCTGATGGGCAGATTGGACCGTGGGGACCACAACCCACTCAGCATTATTGCATTGTAATCAATAGTTGCGTTTAATGCTGACACTCCAAAGAGTTCTTTAGTTCAGTAGTCAAATTCCATGCAACTATTGCAGCCTATTAACCCCTCTCACATCACACAGGGCACCGAGGCATTCAAACAGGTTGTTTCCTCATTGTTTCCCTATCCAAATAGACATCTCCATGGTTACCTTTTCAACTGCAGGATCAATCCCATTCTATTTGCAGTAGAAAACATGCCACAAAATTTTGTCAAGAATTTTTAACTTAACTAAAGGAATTGGATGTACGTGACTGAATGAAAATAATATGCACATAGTGTGTTCTTATAAACTCAGTAAATAAACATTGTTTTCAGAGGTGAATGAGAAGTTAATTTCTACACACAAAAAAAATGCATGTCCTTGGAGCATCCTTTTCATAATGTTCAAGTGTGTTTCAATGGACACCTCCATGTCTATCCTTGTGTTTCCATATACACATGCTGATGAGAGTTTATCTTTCACTCCACTCAAGCTCATAGAAAGCCTATCTCTAAGTCTTTTCACAACCAAAAGGGGAAAACATTCATTTAAAAACGGTAGCCATATATGGTATCGAGAGACCATGTCAGAGGGAAAATAATGAGATTCATAACAGACAGATACGAGACGTTCCTATTACGCATTTTCCCATTAATTTGTTAATTTACAGATGACTTTCACAAAAAGGTATCCACTCAAGATTGTTACTACTAATATGGCCAGAAAGCTCTAAGACATAACATACAGTATGCACTTCTTAAATTGGACTTTGCCTGTCCCTTCAGTCTAGTCTTCTTAAGCCCCCGGGCTTTGAACAAGTAGATGATAAAGTCTGGGATGAAATGACTAAAACAGACAGCTTTCAGAGTAAAATGATGTCCCTCAGTATTATTTTTTTTATCCGCTGGAGATTCATTTGAAGTTTATATTCACAGCACCATGGCCATAAGATTATGATTTAAAGTAAATGTGCAGCATGAAAAGATGAACGCTACAGACTGGTCATTCACGAAGAAAAAAAATCTCTTGGTCTCCGAGATCCTCACTTCTAGCACGATACGCTTTGTCTTTTGCCTTCACTTCATCATTATAACTCCATGCCGCTTTTTGATTCCACTCTTTAAGATTGTAATGTGTAAATGTGAACAAAAATGTAGAAACTATTATTTCAGAGCCAAATGGCATTAAAGACCCTTTAATCCTTTTCTGTATGTGAATGCTCTGTGGCTATTGCAGAGCAGTTAGTATGCTTAGTTCTAATCGAGAAACATTCTATATCAGGGGATGAAGCTGTCTGTTCGGGTGATTGAAACAGGCCCATATTAAGAGGTAGCTTTGGAAATTAGTCCGTGGAGACCCTCTGGAGCCGAGTAGGGGAATGAGAGCCGTCTCCGAGAGGAGCCATGCCTTTTGAACCCCACTCATTGGTATTCCAATGTGCGAGTGGCAAGCTGCTCTCTAAATGGCAGAGGCATCCAGCCTGGTACCCCCTCGACACGCTCCTGCGCAGACAGACCTTGTGGAGAGCTGCCAACATATGCAGTCCAGAATCCTCAAATTAAAATGGGCCCAATTAATAATCACATAGTTAGTTCATACTTCATACCTTAGACAGAGCTCTACGAAACAAAGTTTGCATCGGAAATGATGGAGTACATTTTCTTTTAGCATTCCCAAGCTTCACCTTAACATTTTGAACTTTCATGTTTTCCTCACCTCTGCATGCTGGATTTCTGGGTTCGTTAACGCTGTGGTACTGTAGGTACGAGGCAGGCCATTCTTTCCCCATACTTTTTATTCTCTAATATGGACAGATTATGTAAATCCCATCTTTGAGGAGGAATACACTGCAAAAATATAAGATATATACATAGTGAAAAGTGATGTTCTATGTAAGTGGCTCATCGGAGATGGCACGACAAACATGGCATTTCAGATTTGCAGGATGATATATGTATTTTCTTACATCATGCTTGTCACCCTCCTCTGCAAGTATTGTTTAACCTTAAACAGTCATTCTTCATGTCCTACCTCTTAAAACAGCTCAATGTAGAACCCTATACAGCAGTCTTTCTGTTAACCTTAATGTTATTGAAAGCATAGGGCCTACATTAATATGTTCGCTTCATCCATTTAGTCAAAGTAATTTGAAAAAATAATATATTCCCTTTGAAAATCTATTTTGATAAACTAAACTGTGTGTGTATTCCCATGCCATGTGACATTAATCAGACTGTTTATAGTTTTACTATCATCAGGCTCAGTGTTGAATTACTGTGTGGTCTTATCACTGTCACTGATGAACATTTTACAGAAAAATAGTTGTTAATCAGATGTAAATATGCAAGGCATGTTCCCATGGGCTCTTTTTGAAATGCAAACAAAGGTGGTGTGGATGTAGTTCTAATGCAGCAGAATCACAGGGGTGTGATACTCTTCATATCTCATTAAAATAGGAAAGACAGCAGTTCCCTCAGCCCTTCATTAATGGATTCATTGCAATTGGTTTTTAATTTGGCATTGAGGTTTGACATTATCTCAGTCCATTTTGTCATGCATGCATCAATCATCAGTGTAGGGGGATTTTATCATGACATACACAAACACCGGTTGAAATGTTGAGTTAACAGTATATACTTCAGATTCTATTTTAAATTGTTTTATTACACAATAAAGTTATATTTTTTAAATGATCGAAGGAGAATACCACTGTAAAAAATGACACTTAGAAAAGTCCATGGAGCGTACAGTACCAGTCAACAGTTTGGACACATCTACTCATTCAAGGGTTTTTCTTTATTTTGATTATTTTCAACATTGTAGAATAATAGTGAAGAATTAAAATCTATGTAATAACACATATGGAATCACGTATTAACCAAAATAGTGTTAAACAAATCAAAATATATTTTAGATTCTTCAAAGTAGCCAGCCTTGCCTTGATGACAGCTTTGCACAGTCTTGGCTTTCTCTCAACCAGCTTCACCTGGAATGCTTTTCCAACAGTCTTGAAGGAGTTCCCACATATGCTGAGCACTTTTTGACTGCTTTTCCTTCACTCTGCGGTCCAACTCATACCAAACCGTCTCAATTTGGTTGAGGTTGGGTGATTGTGGAGGCCAGGTCATCTGATGCAGCACTCCATCACTCTCCTTCCTGGTAAAATAGCACTTAACACAGCCTGAAGGTGTGTTTGGGGTCATTGTCCTGTTGAAAAACAAATGATAGTCCCACTAAGCACGTATCGCTGCAGAATGCTGTGGTAGCCATGCTGGTTAAGTGTGCCTTGAATTCTAAATAAATCACTGACAGTGTCACAAGCAAAGCACCCCCACACCATCACACCTCCTCCTCCATGCTTCACAGTGGGAGCCACACATGCAGAGATCAACCATTCACCTACACTGCGTCTCTTCTAAAGACACAACGTTTGGAACCAAATATCAAACATTTTGGTCATCAGACCAAAGGACAGATTTCCACCGGTCTAATGTCCATTGCTCATGTTTCTTGGCCCAAGCAAGTCTCTTATTCTTATTGGTGTCCTTTAGTAGTAGTTTCTTTGCAACAATTTGACCATGAAGGCCTGATTCATGTAGTCTCCTCTGAACAGTTGATGTTGAGATGTGTTTGTTAGGTGCAATCTGAGGTGCAGTTAATTGCTGATTTCTGAGGCTCGTAACTCTAATGAACTTATCCTCTGCAGCAGAGGTCACTCTGGGCCTTCCTTTCCTGTGGTGGTCCTCATGAGAGCCAGTTTCATCATAGCGCTTGATGGTTTTTGTGACTGCACTTGAAGAAACTTTCAAAGTTCTTGACATTTTCCGGATTGACTGACCTTCATGTCTTAAAGTAATAATGGACTGTTGTTTCTTTTTGCTTATTTGAGCTGTTCTTGCCATAATATGGGCATGGTCTTTTACCAAATAGGGCTATCTTCTGTATTCCACCCCTACCTTGTCATATTCGATTGGCTGAAATGTATTGTCATGATGCTAGCCCTTTCAGTGGATTGGCTAGCAGAGACTTGAACCCCCCCCTTGTTCGGAAGGGAAGGGGGGGCAGTTTTACGACTTTACAACCACATCGTAAACTACTTGCAGAGACTCTTCTCTCCCTGACCATGCAGTATGGAGAGAGAGAATTTCACAGTAAGACAAAGGGACTCTCCCACCCAATTCTACTACATCCCAGTATTGGAGAATTAAACATTATTTCTAATTTAGAGAATGTGGAAACAGTCGGTGGAGAAGTCAGCTACGACCCTGTCCGTTTTGTTTCATGTTTGTGACCTCATGAAAGACAATACAGCCACATTACTGTAACATTACCCTAACTACCCTAAGGTCCTCAATTATGAGGCTTGCATCTAAAGGTTGGATAAAATGTTTGACTCAGTATAAGAATACTTTTGAAAAGATTACAATGATCTTGTATTTAATTCTTTTTAAGTGAAAAGTGTTTGTTTTATGGTAACGTGTGCCCAGTCAGTGGCCCCGCCCAAGTGAATAGACATTGGTTGGAAATGATGAACCAACCCCTTTTCCACTCTTGAATAAAAGCCTCCGTGACGTAAAGTCAACTAAGTTCCAAATAATGGGAGGACTTGTCCTCCACGTTGAAAAGGGTTCATTTCAACTATACAGGCCAGGAAATGTGAGAGCTTGCTCCACACGTGAAATGGTATGAACTCTGAACTATTGATCATCTAAAGAAGAAGTGTATACTAAACTAGCATATATCAGACTGCAGCTGAACATATGTGCACATCTAGTATGAGAAAACTGACCGACGAGGAAGCATTTCCAGAGTGAGATGAACCTGTCAGACCACATGAAACTTTCACACAACGACCCGGCAGAATCTACAAAGAACAATGGCGACATTAACTGGGCAAACCAGAGCCTCACATCACAAGCTCAACTATCGAAGCCAGCTTCACGTAAATACAATGCATTGCTTTTCCGAATGAGCGATCGTTAGTGACATGCATTTATGTGAGAATAGCTTCCCAGGTCCGATAGAGACCCATGTTCCTTAGTCTTCCTTCCAAAACCTCCTTCTCTTCTCTCTGAATCTATCGTGTTATAACCAAACTGTTTTTGTTTAGTCCACTAGGGACGGTATTTACTGTGTAATGTTATTATGTATTGTATATTCTGTAATTGGTTAGTTAGTAAATAATTGAGCCAATTTGTGTGTGGATGATTCATAAGTAGAGGATGGGTTCGTGCAGATAACCAAGACTTTTACGACGTTTGGAATGAGGACTGATGTGGTAATAATTCATTAATAGAAGACTGTACTAGATAAGATATGAAAATATATTTTGAGTCGATTCAGGAAATAGACTCTATAAACAGACTTCCTAGTTAATTAAATGTTACATGATTAGTTTAATCACGTAATAATAATTACATATAGAGAATTGATTTGAAAAAATTAGTCTTCGCATTTCATGACAAGTCAGAGACACGACAGTATTAAGGAAAGAAATTCCACAAATTAACTTGGGGCGACAGGTAGACCAGGATGCTGGATCGAATCCCCGAGCTGACAAGGTAAAAAAAATCTGCCGTTCTGCCACTGAACAAGGCCCACTGTTAACCCACTGTTCCCCGGTAGGTTGTCATTGTAAATAAGAATTTGTTCTTAACTGACTTACCTAGCTCCATAAAAAAAATACTTTTAACAAGGCACACCTGTTAATTGAAATGCATTTCAGGTGATTATGTCATGAAGCTGGTTGAGAGAATGCCAAGAGTGTGCAAAGCTGTCATCAAGGCAAAGGGTGGCTACTTTGAATAATCTCAAATCTCAAATATATATATTTTGGTCACTTTTTTGGTTACTACATGATTCCATATGTGTTATTTCATAGTTTTGATATCTTCACTATTATTCTACAATTTATAAAATAGTAAAAATAAAGAAAAACCATTGAATGAGTAGGTGTGTCCAAACTTTTGACTGGTACTGTAATATCCAAGTTGGCTGGACACATTTCTTTGAAATTGTTGAGCTGACATGGAATACTCGAATTAACCCAATGATTTCTGCTAAATGTGAGTTGAATTTGAAAAACGATAGTGTGAACTTAAATATTTAAGTTTGTGTTTGCAACACAAATAGCGGAGGTGATCACATAAGAGAGTTTAGTTTGTTGAGACCTTCAACGTAAAACACTGTGTTGGCTTTAAAGAATAATAGAAATTGCCAAAAGGCACACTTGAAAATAATATCTTCCAGGTTGCCTTTCGGGCAAGTTCTACAAGTTCTATTTTATTATTTCCCAGTGTGCTTTTCGGCAAGTTCTATTTTACTTTATTTAATCAATGTACTTGTTGGAGACCAGTTTATAATTATCAGACGCTGAAATATGATCCATTAAACCAGATATAGCAAAAAAGTAAGAGGATTTGTTTTAACCATTGGTACCTGCTTATCTGGTCTGTGGTTACTCGGGACAGATTTGATAGAACCCACTGTCTGGTCCATTAAGTCAAAGGGGATTCTAAGCACAACATTAACATACTTGTCTCAACCAAAATAAAAAAATATAACACCAATAAGAAAATCATTTCCATAGCAAACATCTAAATAATTGTTCATACAACTTAAAATGCATCGTTCAGCTGATGATACCCTTAGAATACATCTTTAAGTTGAGAGGACTTCAAATCAAAAGTTCAGTAAACTTTTAAAAAATCTATGCAACCAGCTGCGATATGATTTCTAGTTTACTCAACTTTGGCAATGTGTTGAGACAACTGAGGAATGTATGTGAGCAGAACTTTCTTGCCCCAACGTTGAGGTAACTAGATATCATATTGCAGCTAGTTGCTTGATTTGTTAAGTTGACTCAACTTCAAATTATTTGCAGTGCATGAAAAATAGAGATGAACGTAAAGTCAAAGAAAACTATTCACATTACACTAAGCACAAACATACCTTACGGCAACGGAAACGTCTACTTCTCAATAAAGACACTGACTTTACATGGAGAAAAAATAATGACTACAAACATCCAATTCCCACTTGTTGGAAGTGTATGTTGGTCATGGGTTGCCCATGGACAGGAGGATAGCTGGTCTGTTAACTGGACTAGCCACCAGGCCATCCACCAGTCCCTTGTATGAAACTGACTGACTTCATTGGCATCACACCTCAATGTCCTCACATTTCCAATTTCAGCAGACAAATTGGGATTCCTGACTGCCCTCACAAGTGTCTGAAGCAACATTGTATGGCTCCATGGAGAGGAAAATAGGATTAAATTCCTGTTCAACACCTTTTCATTAAGTAACCACTGAATGTCATCCAAAAAAAGGGCTTGAATCAAAGAACAGTGATAATTGTATATTCCCCTACATCTCAATTACGGTTTTGGAGAGGACATATGAATAAAAAACATTTCCCTCATTATGTTGAGATCACAACTTACTTATCTCGTGACCACGACATAACAAAAGTGAAACCACATGTCTTTAAAATGTGATTGTTTATTATTTATCCTTTATTTTGACAGGGAAGACATATTGGGACCTCTTTTCCAAATGAGCCCTGTATAATACAATATAAAATACACATTAAACACAACAATATTATATATACAGTGGGGAGAACAAGTATTTGATACACTGCCGATTTTGCAGGTTTTCCTACTTACAAAGCATGTAGAGGTCTGTAATTATTATCATAGGTACACTTCAACTATGAGAGACGGAATCTAAAACAAAAATCCAGAAAATCACATTGTATGATTTTTAAGTAATTAATTTGCATTTTATTGCATGACATAAGTATTTGATACATCAGAAAAGCAGAACTTAATATTTGGTACAGAAACCTTTGTTTGCAATTACAGAGATCATACGTTTCCTGTAGTTCTTGACTAGGTTTGCACCACTGCAGCAGGGATTTTTGCCCACTCCTCCCTACAGATCTTCTCCAGATCCTTCAGGTTTCGGGCTGTCGCTGGGCAATACGGACTTTCAGCTCCCTCACGATTTCTATTGGGTTCAGGTCTGGAGACTGGCTAGGCCACTCCAGGACCTTGAGATGCTTCTTACGGAGCCATCCTTAGTTGCCATGGCTGTGTGCTTCGTGTCGTTGTCATGCTGGAAGACCCAGCCACGACCCATCTTCAATGCTCTTACTGAGGGAAGGAGGTTGTTGGCCAAGATCTCGCGTACATGGCCCATCCATCCTCCCTAAATACGGTGCAGTCGTCCTGTCCCTTTGCAGAAAAGCATCCCAAGAATGATGTTTCCACCCTCATGCTTCACGGTTGGGATGGTGTTCTTGGGTTGTACTCATACTTCTTCTCTTCCAACACACGGCGAGTGGAGTTAGACCAAAAAGCTCTATTTTTGTCTCATCAGACCACATGACTTCTCCCATTCCTCCTTGGATCATCCAGATGGTCATTGGCAAACTTCAGACAGGCCTGGACATGCACTGGCTTAAGCAGGGGGACCTTGGTGCGCTGCAGGATTTTAATCCTGACGGCGTAGTGTGTACTAATGGTTTTCTTTGAGACTGTGGTCCAGTTCTTCAGGTCATTGACCAGGTCCTGCCGTGTAGTTCTGGGCTGATCCCTCACCTTCCTCATGATCATTGATGCCCCACGAGGTGAAATCTTGCATGGAGCCCCAGACCGAGGGTGATTGACCGTCATCTTGAACTTCTTCCATTTTCTAATAATTGCGCCAACAGTTGTTTCCTTCTCACCAAGCTGCTTGCCTATTGTCCTGTAGCCCATCCCAKCCTTGTGCAGGTCTACAATTTTATCCCTGATGTCCTTACACAGCTCTCTGGTCTTGGCCATTGTGGAGAGGTTGGAATCTGTTTTATTGTGTGTGGACAGGTGTCTTTTATACAGGTAACGAGTTCAAACAGGTGCAGTTAATACAGGTAATGAGTGGAGAACAGGAGGGCTTCTTAAAGRAAAACTAACAGGTCTGTGAGAGCCGGAATTCTTACTGGTTGGTAGGTGATCAAATACTTATGTCATGCAATAAAATGCAAATTAATTATTTAAAAATCATACAATGTGATTTTCTGGATTTTTGTTTTAGATTCCGTCTCTCACAGTTGAAGTGTACCTATGATAAAAATTACAGACCTCTACATGCTTTGTAAGTAGGAAAACCTGCAAAATCGGCAGTGTATCAAATACTTGTTCTCCCCACTGTATATCAGTGCATTCGGAAAGTATTCGACCCCTTGACTTTTTCCACATTTTGTTACGTTACAGCCTTATTCTAAAAATGATTAAATATATTGTTTCCCTCAATCTACACACAACATCCCATAATGACAAAGCAAAAACAGGTTTTTATACATTTTTGCGAATTTATTTAAAATAAAAACAGAAGTTCCTCTTCATGATGACACAAGGCTTAGATTTTTGTATTCTCACATCTCTAACACAAACAACTGGGCAAGGTTCACTAATGGCCTGGGGCGATAACACCAGTAGAAACATATTTATCTTGTGTATGTTTTTAAATAAGATCAATCAGAGACGACTTTGAAGGATCTCTAGGGTTGGGCCGTGTAGGCTTAGTCACCAGCTGGGTTAGGTTCAGATCATTACACATGTTTTTTCGAATGTCTGAAGCCTGCATTTTGCAATCATAATTTATGTCATCCAGAATAATAACTTCTGATTTAGTAAAATAAGACAAACTAGTTAACTCCTCGAGGTTCACAAAGGTTATCCAAGGCAGTACAGTTATGGATACATTTTTCCCCAGACAAAGGTTTAAAGACAGTAGTTCAAATTTCACTGCAAGGGAAATGGATTTCAGTAAAGTGTCCATAAAAATGGACACTCCACCACCTCTACCTAGTCTGTCAGCTCTGAACAAATTGATAACCCTCAATATTAATGTACCCAGAGATCCAAGTTTCAGTCAATACCTGTTATCCGGATTCGTCTGCATAGCCCAGATCTTGATCTAATCCAGTTTAGGAAGTAAGATCCTAATGTTCAGATGCACCTAAGACCTTTATGATTTTTAAAGTCACATGAACACTCCAACTCAAACAAGCTACGTTCAATAGCGTACGTTCAATAGCTACGTTCAATTCTGATGGTTGATATTGATATAGTTGGTAAGGCTGTAAGATTGCATAGAACTGCACAATTTGGTCTGTCCCTATTAGTAATAGAGGAAGGAGAAAAAATTGGAATTACTTTTCCAAGGTTAGCACCATAGGGCCTGAGGCTGCAGCCAATGTCAATATGAGAAACTCTCAGAGTAACAAATTATGTTATAAACTGACTTACATGGGCTTCGGTTGCTATCGTTCAACAGCCCAAGCCCTCTACGTGATTTGAAAACTGAGGGGGGTATTCAAGTTTATGGAATTTGAACTAAAAGCACTGGGTGAGTAAACCACAGTGGGTTCCTCTTGTGAGCTACATGTAACTATAGCAGATCTAAGAGTGGAGTTCAAACAAATGGGTACAAGATTACAACTGACAACTCCCCTGGCAGTATAGACCACAGTACAACGATAACACTTAGAGAGGAAGGGACGTAGTATCTGAGCGGGGCTTGTTCTGTCTGAGTCAATATCTTAACGCAGCATTAAAATATGAAGAGAGGGTCCAGGCTCCTAAATGGTTTGGGTGGAGTCCATAATCCCTGTAGAGCATCTTTTGTTTCCAAAAAGTGTTGAAATTATCAATCAAAGTTACTCCAACAGAGAGGCAGTAGTCTTTACGCCAGATATGAAGTGCTAAGAGCCTGCTGAACCTTTCACAGATGCAACCCAGCGACGGCATGGGACCAGAGAAAACTGGATGCTTTTCAGAGCCTTTTAGGGAGCTGATCAACTCAACAAAATCCTGTTTCATTCGCTCCTTTTGATGTCATTTGATCCCACACGCACTACGACGCCAGCAGCCCTTGGCTGCTGATGTAGGACGGACGGAAGATATCCTGTGATATCCTTCACCGTAGCCCCCGGGTAGCACAGGATCTTTGCTCCAGGAACCAAGATGTGCCTCACCATGGAACTACCTATGATGATGGCTGGAGGAAGGTGAGTGGCCGTGGACTTCCAGCCTTTTCTGAGCTTCCTTGAGGACCGACAAGAGATGGGGGACAGAGGACCCACATCATCAATAGAAGCCCTCCAAGCAGGGGCTGGGGGCAGGAATCTCTGGAAGCAGGTGGGCGAAACTGTTGGTCAGCATGATGGGATCCCCCAAAGCAATTTTTTTTGCCACATCCACCAAAGATCGCTGCCTTGGGCTGGGCTTACAGTGTGTGACGGGCCTCCACTGGGATGCAGGATCGCTAACAGTGGCATCTACCAGCTCCTCATAAAGCGTCCTTGCTCCTTTATTCTTCAAGGGGGGTGGGGAGGGGGGGCCGGGATGGAAGGTCAGGGTAGGATGGGAAGGGCGGGTGAGATGAGAGGTGACTTCACTAGGGAGGGATTTCTGCAGGGCAACCCTGGCCAGTCAGTCAGAGAGTGGCATCGCGCTGGTGAAGCAGTGGCACAACAACCAGGCTAAGGAGGAGCAAAGGGACAGGTCAGAGAGCAAAAACAGGTTTATAGAATGTTTTGCTAATACAAAATTAAATAAAACAGAAATATCACATTTACATAAGTATTCAGACCCTTTACCCAGTACTTTGTTGAAACACCTAACAGCCTCAAGTCTTGGCACACCTGTATTTGGGGAGTTTCTCCCATTCTTCTCTGCAGATCCTCTCAAGGTCTGTCAGGTTGGATGGGAAGCGCTGCTGCACAGCTATTTCCTGCTCTCTCCAGAGATGTTTGATCTGGTTCAAGTCCAGGGTCTGGCTGGGCCACTCAAGGACATTCAGAGACTTCTCCTGAAGCCACTCCTGCGTTGTCTTGGCTGTGTGCTTAGGGTCATTGTCCTGTTGGAAGGTGAACCTTCGCCCCAGTCTGAGGTCCTGAGCAGGTTTTCATCAAGGATCTCTCTGTACTTTGCTGTGTTCATCTTTGCCTCGATCTTGACTAGTCTCCCAGTCCTTGCCGCTGAAAAACATCCCCACAGCATTATGTTGCCACAACCATGCTTCATCGCAGGGATGGTGCCAGGTTTCCTCCAGACATGACACTTGACATTCAGGCCAAAGAGTTTAATCTTGGTTTCATCAGACCAGAGAATCTTGTTTCTCCTGGTCTGAGAGTCTTTAGGTGCCTTTTGGCAAACTCCAAGCAGGCTGTCATATGCCTTTTACTGAGGAGTGGCTTCCGTCTGGCCACTCTACCATAAAGGCCTGATTGGCGGAGTGCTGCAGAGATGGTTGTCCTTCTGGAAGGCTCTCTTATCTTCCTAGAGGAATTTTGGAGCTCTGTCAGAGTGACCATCGGGTTCTTGGTCACCTCACTGACCAAGGCCCTTCTAACCTGATTGCTCAGTTTGGCCGGGTGGCCAGCTCTAAGAAGAGTCTTGGTGATTACAAACTTTTTAAATTCTTCCATTTAAGACTGATGGAGGCCACTGTGTTCTTGGGAACCTTCAATCTTGCAGAAACATTTTGGTACCCTTCCCCAGATCTGTGCCTCGACACAATCCTGTCTCGGAGCTCTACGGACAATTCCTTTGGCCTCATTGCTTGATTTTTGCTCTGACATGAACTGTCAACTGTGGGACCTTATATAGGCAGATGTGTGCCTTTCCAAATCATGTCCAATCAATTGAATTTACCACTGGTGTACTCCAATCAAGTTGTAGAAATATCTCAAGGATGATCAATGGAAACAGGATGCACCTGAGCTCAATTTCGAGTCTCATAGCAAAGGGTCCGAATACTTATGTAAATAAGGTTTTTGTGTTTTTTCGTTTGAATAAATGTATTAACATTATTTTATTTCATTGCTTTGTCATTATGGGGTATTGTGTGTAGATTGCTCAGGAAATGTTTCATTTAATCCATTTTAGATTAAGGCTGTAACCTAACAAAATGTGGAAAAAGCCAAAGGGCCTGAATACTTTCAGAAGGCACTGTATATTCCTCAATAAGCTGACAGATTCCACATCGGAAATTTGGCCGGACAATATTATCCTGGAACTGTGCCAAATATGTGCAGCTCATACATGGGATGAAACGTTCACCGTAGTCACTGAAGGTGATTGCTGCCAATCTGGAAAAAGTCTGTTTCCCATACAGTGTGATAGTTAGTTACATTGAATCACACAGTTTGTAGGATCACCACAGTTATAGGCAGCAAGCCAGAACCCAACCACAGACTAATGACCAGCCAGCACTAGGATCCACAATAAACACAACCAAGGCATAAAACTGGCCAACACAACAACAGCAAGGAGAGAGCAGTGACTTACTCAATGTGATTAAATGCTGGGGCCCATCAAAACAGCACTGCAACGAAGGCCGTGTTACCAGTATGATAGCCAGGAGAGAAGCACCTTGGAGGGGATGTAGTTTCCAGTACTAGCCGGTGGAAAATCGGGAGGGTCCAAAGTGGAGTTTAATTTTGGCAGTAGTCCAAAAACATCCAAGGCGCAATGTCAAGTGGAAGGATGAATTCAACAGTAGGAAGGTGTCTGCTCAGATAACGCCACAGTACAGGACCTAGTGCAGGGTAGGGTGCCCAGGTATATCCAAGTAAGCCTCAAGAGTTTCATAGACCTGTTTTGTATGTCTCTTTAAAAACTATATATGCAATATTGTCCAATGTGTTCACAGCAGACAGATGAAAAAAAAAGGTAAATGGAGACAAAAAATCCACAAAAAACCTTTCAGCTACAAACACTGATCAGACAAAAAAGACATGCTTGCTGCCATCTTGAAAAGTGGGAGTAAGCAGTGACAGACTTAATGCCATTCATGCCTGGGTTCTGCCGCCTCAGCCATACTTTCAATCTATCATCAATAAATTCTCTCCTATCTGTGGAGTTTATCTTTTGATCTCAACCAAACAACTTTTGTTATGTCGTGATCACGAGAAAATTATCTTATGATCTCGACAAAACTCGGGCATATTTTGGGGGGATTAATATGTCCTCTCTGTATTTTTGGTATATTTTGATGCAATACTTGTTTTAGAAATGATACAATTGGCTACGTTCAGCTTTAGTAGAACTCGGCTATCTAGCTGTGCTATGTTGGAAGCGTTTGAGCCTGTCGTTAAAACAATGCAGCCCTGACGAATTCCTCTAGTGAGGCTTCACAGGCAGCTCTTGCTGTCCTCTTAACCAGGCTCAGGGACATTAGCCACATATGACTTTCCTGCCAATCCACATCCGACACCCACTGTACTCCCTATTAAAATTTTACAGGTCAAAAATTTTAAAGGCAGTTAAAGAAATGTTATTTTTCATTACAAGTGACAAAAAATGAGCAGGTCAGTCTGTAGCATAACGGGACAGTAATTAGAGCCCCTCGACTTGATAAAGTGTGACTGTAAATCAATGTTAGACTAATTAATCAATATTTTAATTATTAGACCTTATAATGACCATTTTGTCGAATTCCCTCGGATCTCTGTGACATATTGGCCTCCTCTGTCATCATTAGCAAGTATATTAAGGTTCCATCACATTGTGAAAGTGCCATCATTTTACATTCAACTGTAACATCAAAGAGCTTTGATTCTCCTCTGGCTTTAGCACTGCAAAGGCTCATGGTCTTGATCCCCAGGATACTAATCTCTGAGAAAGAAGTCTATGTCTTTGTATTTCTGATTTTTTTTACACTGTAACTCAAATCTGTACTTAATAATTAGATTATTGCATCATCGCACACTCAACATAACTTTCAGTAGTTGGACTTAACCTATTGTCATACCAGAGCTTTGCTTAACTAAGATTTTCTTGATGGCATCCACAAAGTAAACTATAACTGGTGTGGGCGGCATACCTGTCCAGTTGAGTTGATTTGTACTGAGTAGTCTGGACACTTGGCTAGACAGAGGGAGTCTGTGTTATCTGGCATACCCAGTGACCAGACACAACACAAATGCACCCGCCTAGACATAAATAAGCCATCAAAAGACCCACAATACTTTGTTTCAAATTCTTGGTAGTGTGTGTCAAACTGATTTTGAGAAATACCATGTATATTGTACTTGAACATATTGTATTGGTGTAGGTTCATTGTTTTGAATGAGACCGACATGACATGTTCTTACTAGATCATAAAGTGGAGTCTATTATCGTCCAACAGCTCTCTGGAAATGAGTGAACATGTGCAATTATGATTTAGCAGTCAAAACAATGACTTATGATATATGCAATCAGACAAAACCTCATACTGCAACAACATGTACAGTCTACATGATCATTTCAAAGCTTTAGCAAGGAGCATGATACTGTCATTATGCTGTCTGTTTCCTCTACATTCTTTAACAAAGCGAATTCCTCAACAAAACACTGACATGTCCTCTCAGTACAAGACTTTCACGGTTTCTCTGGTCTATTCCTTCTATAGCAGCTACGTCCTAAATGTGTCACCAAGTATCCGAACTCTAATCAATTCAGGAAAAGTGAATACATTAATCAAGTGAATTCATTGATCAAAAAAAAAATCACAGAGTCGCAGGGTGAGAGCCCCCCCCCCCCAATAGTTACATAGACTAAACTAGATTAAATGAGATAAAACAATCTGGAAGAGGTTAATTATAATGACAGCACCCGTGCGTAGCTATAAAGTTACTATAGTAACAAACTGATGAGTTAATCATGGGCAGAGATAGACATCCTTAGTGGTTAGAGCATTGGGCCAGTAACCGAAAGGATGCTAGATCAAATCCCCTAGCTGACAAGGTAAAAATATTTTGTTCTGCCCCTGAACAAGGCAGTTAACCCACTGTTCCTAGGCCGTCATTGTAAATAAGAATGTGTTCTTAACTGACTTGCATACTTAAATAAAGGTTAAAAGTTAAAAACAATACATTAAATTAAATCCTGAGGTGTAGCTACTGAAACTCAATTTTGTCTCTGGCCAAATGTTATGTTCTGCCCACCAACAAGAAAATGATGTGTTCAGAAGAAGATTAAATATAAAATAGGCCTAATATGAGAATGGAGAATGATGATAAAAGTCATTTCTGGCCAGAATCTTGTCACTTGTTTATAAACCCTTTGCTGATTATCATTAGATAACGCTTACTTTGTTATTCAATTATAATGTTACAGTATTAACAAAACATATCCGTCAATGTAAAACATTTGGTAATCTCAAGATGCATTGCTTTACACATAAGCAAACAGAAAGAAACGTGGACTGGGGTACCATGGGGAGCTTGGGTGTTGCTATATATTCTTAACTATCTGCCTCACTCTCTTTAGTCATTTATGGGGATTTGTCTTCTAAGAGTTAGAGGGGGTGTATTAGCAGGGCTATGAAGTGGAAGAACAAGCAAGGTTAATGAGCAAAAGTAGAAAGAGCAGTGCTGACATTGGTGAAAAAAATAACACAAAGAGGGGTGAAAAGGGACTGGCTTTGGTTTTATACAGCTGAAACAGAGATACGAGATTGTCTTGTATTGATGTCCCCTTACTTAGCCAAATCCTCCAAATACCCATTAAAACAGTGTCTTTCTAGAATATAATGGTTTATGTCCTTTAAAAGCTTAATTTAATTATAAAATGTTTAGTTACTATTTATAGTATATGTGTGCATACTGTCACTCATATATTTTCTGACACCATAGTAAAAAAAAACTGAGGGCAATACAAATTGTAGATTTGTCTCAATCCATATTTTGATATGTGATAAATGCATAAATGTCCACTGTTGGATTGATGATTTGCTTATAGCTTTTTGCTCTCCCAATGTGATTATACACCTCATCTCAGAGCAACCAATGTGTCAAACTACATTTTAACCACGACTGACAAAACTGTGCGCAGCTCATCTCCGCTGAGGCAGAACTAAAATCTGGAAGTAATCAGCAAGCAGGGAACATGAGAAATTCTCCAGAAAACACTTTAACGCCACTGGAGCTCACAGCTCCTCAAGATTGGATTCAGGTACCTAATCCCAGTCGGCAGCTGGCCTCCTCCCCCGCACCTCTCTTTCATAAGGAGGAGCAGAGCAGCCACAGGGTGTAGGAGGGGGCACAGAGACTGCAGTGGCTGACACCTGCTGGGCGCTATAAATATAAAAAACTGGAGCTGCCATTGTTCGTTTGTGCTTCTTTCCCAGGCCGCTCTACCTCTCAGGCTCACATGTACTTTAATACAGGGTGAAGGCTTCTGCCATCACCACACCATTTGATAAGCAAGGCATCCAAAGGACAGGGAGAGATTTGTACCTAGATCAGAGGCTGTTGCTACCACTGGCTACCTACCAAGCCACTTACAGAATCACAGCTATTTGTCATGCCACACATGATGCAAGCCAATAAATGTTCCTGTGAAATGTTAGAAACCCTTATATAGCAGAACATCTTAATGTGAATGAATAATAAAGGAGAGGGCTATTAGCACTTGATATAAATTGGTTCTCATACGTACACCTACATTCAATGGAAACATCAGGCAAATTCCTGTAGATAAGTTATCAAAAGAAATGTGTTTTCAAAGGTTTAGAGTTAAATAGAAATACAAATAACGGGAAGGGGAGAGGTAGGCCTGTATTTTTAACTTAATACTAGTTGTTAATCTTTGTACTCAGACAAAAATGACCTGGTCAAATTCCTGGCGGTAACGCAATTTGCCCCATATGTTTTAATAAATACAGGGGGGTTCTGGTCAAACTCAACATCTAAGCAGATGTCAGTGGGATTGAAGGTTTCTGTTTGAAGGCTCCCTGGATGGGAACCACACGCCTCTGAAAAGAGGTTGGATGTTACATGTATTTAAACATGACACAATGCATTACCTTCCCCTCAACGCATACTTCACATTCTCTGGCTAAAGTGTGTCTCAATGGAAAACGGTTTGGAGTGAGGCTCAAATTAAGTATTGTTTATGAACTGTTACATTTGAGATATATTGGACGGCTCCCCCACCCCCCTCCCTCATCTCTCTCTGTGTTTCCCAAAAACACCAGTGGACTTGCTCTTCACAGATGATCTCCTCTGGATTTCCAATTTGCAATGCTTTGACTGGAGCAGGCAGCAGCATTGCTTTAGCAAGCCGTCAGAGGCTCGCTGCCCCCTCCACTGTCTGCAGTGTGACACCTCCATTCCCTGCTCTTGTCAGTCTGCTGAAGAAAAAACGGATTACTGTCAGTTTCAGGGAGGCGTCACAAAGCGGAGCGGAGCACTGACCACGGCTGCTGTTTCTTCTCAAGGCACTCGGCCATCCAAAGCATCTGAGGAGCCCAGAGTGTTTCCATTACACAGGCTCAGGGACATCAGGGACACACGCTGCACCAGGGTCATGAAACGCAGTCACATATAGTCACACAGCCTCTCTAAGAACCTTGCTCTTAATCACATGTACGCAGCATTAGAAACCTGGCATCTCATGGTGTTTTGTAGATTTGATGGCTGTGTGTGTTTCCTTCCGGACCCTCCCCCAATTACTTCCCCTTCATTTTCCAAAGAGACAAACGACAGGGCAGCAAAAATGTACAAAACCAGCTCTCTCTGGCTGACACTACCTTTCTCCTCTCATATAGAAAATGTGTGAGCTAGGGGATAGTGACATTTGAAGAGCCATTCTGACTCCCACCCCATCATTTTGAGTCACATAACATGGCAAAACATGACTGTGCATTAAATTAAACCCGGTTTACAGTGGTTCTTCCTTTAAAAGTTTTGAGCTTATTCCGCGACCATTTGTGGTAGATGGTGGCAGATGGTGGTAAATTGCGTCATTCTGGCAACAATGGCTGACACTTAAGTAACGTGCCATAGAACCCTGCAAGCTGTGTTGCAGTACGCCACAACGTTTAAAGGAAGAACCACTGTATGTTCCCTTGTGTGTCCTTCTCCAATTGTGTAAAATGTTTATGTTGATATGTCATTACAGTGGGTTGCAGATGTAAATATTATTTTATTTAGTCCTTTTTATTTATGATTTGAAAAACATATTGAGATTAGTTTATATTATTTAGGGAGAACAGGGAGAACAGATTCTTGTTAATGATACCAACAATTTTGGTTGTTGTTGCAATTGGCATTTTGAGATCAATGTTTCCAATACTGGACCAAAGCCAAACCACATTCAAGACTGAGGCTAACATCGTTATCCTGGTTTTAACATAAGCACGCTAACAACGTGTCTGTTTACTGGGCTTCATTCTCTTCTAATTCTGAAAAACAAAACATGGTTATATTGAACGTCTAGTGTACAAGAGCAGCTGAATGACATGCAGCAGATTAATAAAAGAAGCTGACAGACGTCGATAGATGTTGTGTTAGTGGAAATAGCCTATTAGGGAGACACTTCACGTTAAGTACAGGATTTGGGCATCACCATGAAAATGAAATGCAAGTGATTACCATGTAAAGGCAACTCACACATTTAACATTACAGAAACAGATGAGAGTGTTTCATATTATTAGCTACCATGAACCTTGAGTAAGACTTAACATTCTGGTGGACTTAAGATTGCCATTTAAAGCTCAGGTTTGCTGTCAGCAAGACGAGGGGGTGAGTTGTGCCAATAAATATGTATACGCTAATAGATCAAACGTGCACTTGTGTTTAGGCCCTCTACCGACAACTTACTACATACGGCAGGCCTATTTATATCTGACACTGAAGCCTGTGTGACATCAGCAACAGCGGTGTAAAGATGGGGATTTATCTGTAGTTGATATAACATCCATTCTGTTGAAACGTAACAGTGACACAACTCTGACACAATAATATTGTATACTACACTCATAAAATACATTTCTATACGTCCTACAAACACATATGTGGTACTGTTAAGAAAGGTAAGAACTATGGGATTCTGATAAAGGTGTCAGAAACAATGTGACTATTACAGAGCCTGAGATACAGTAGGCCCCCCAAAAACTGAAATGTAAGTGTAATGTTTTGAAAGTTTAGGTTTGACATAAAATATGTCACCAATTACTGTTCCAAAATAATTTTTTAAAAGTCAGATCTTTTACCTAATGGTGTAGATCTAAACATGCCCAAATTCCCATAAGACCACAGACATTTTAAAAGTGCAGGGCTAGTGCAAGGTCATTTTTCTTCTTAAAGGAATACTTTTTCATCTTACAGAAATATGTTTTGTCTTACTGGAATGGTATACATACAGTTGAAGTCAGAAGGTTACCTTAGCCAAATACATTTAAACTCAGTTTTTCTTCGGCTTGCAATCCTCCCCCCTTTTCCTCCAAACATAACAATGGCCATTATGGCCAAACAGTTCTATTTTTTTTCAACAGACCAGAGGGCATTTCTCCAAAAAGTACGATCTTTGCAGTTGCAATCCATAGTCTGGCTTTTTTATGGCGGTTTTGGAGCAGTGGCTTCTTCCTTGCTGAACGGCCTTTAATGTTATGTCGATATAGGACTCGTTTTACTGTGGATATAGATACTTTTGTACCTGTTTCCTCCAGCATGTTCACAAGGTCCTTTGCTGTTGTTCTGTGATTGATCTGCACTTTTCGCACCAAAGTATGTTCATCTCTTGGAGATAGAACGCGTCTCCTTCCTGAGCGGTATGACGGCTGCGTGGTCCCATAGTGTTTATACTTGCGTACTATTGTTTGTACAGATGAACATGGTACCTTCAGGCGTTTGGAAATTGCTCCTAAGGATGAACCAGACTTCTGGAGGTCTCAAATTTTTTTCTGAGGTCTTGGCTGATTTCTTTTGATTTTCCCATGATGTCAAGCAAAGAGGCACTGAGTTTGAAGGTAGGCCTTGAAATACATCCACAGGTACACCTCCAATTGACTCAAATTATGTCAATTAGCCTATCAGAAACTTCTAAAGCCATGACATAATTTCCCGAAATTTTCCAAGCTGTTTAAAGACACAGCCAACTTAGTGTATGTAAACTTCTGACCCACTGGAATTGTGATACAGCGATAAGAGAAATAATCCGTATGTAAACAATTGTTGGAAAAATGACTTGTGTCATGCATAAAGTAGATGTCCTAACCAACTTGCCAAAACTATAGTTTGTTTCCAAGATATTTGTGGAGTGGTTGAAAAACGAGTTTTAATGACTCCAAGATAAGTCTATGTAAACTTCAGACTTCAACTGTATGTGGACAAAGCTGACTTCTCTGCCTGTCCTCCATTGATGTAAATATATCCCCAGTCTGATTCCCAGTTTGTCCACTAGATTGCAGTAGGAGATCACATGATGGCTCTTGGCCACTTAAAACTAGTTGTGTCTGGTTTGGGTAGTGAGTCACTGTGCCAAAATGGCTGAACGGATTTTCATGTCTGACATCCCAGAGTCGCCTCTTCACTGTTGATGTTGAGACTGATGTTTTGCTGGTATTATTTAATGAAGCTGCCAGTTGAGGACTTGTGAGGCGTCTTTTTCTCAAACTAGACACTGATGCTCCAAAATACTCAACTAGTCTAATGAAGGCCAGTTTTATTGCTTCTTTCAGCAGAACAACAGTTTTCAGCAATGCTAACATAATTGCAAAACGGTTTTCTAATGATCAATTAGCCTTTTAAAATGATAAACTTGGATTAGCTAACACAATGTGCCATTGGAACATAGGAGTGATGGTTGCTGATAATGGGCCGCCGTATGCCTATGTGGTTATTCCATAAAAAATCTGTCGTTTCCAGCTACAATAGTTATTTACAACATTATCAATGTCTACACTGTATTTCTGATCAATTTGATGTTATTTTAATGGACAAAATGTTTTGATTTTCTTTCAAAAACAAGGGCATTTCTAAGTGACCCCAAACTTTTGAACGGTAGTGTACATTTTTAGCCCATTATCTTCAAAGGCACATTCAAAACCAGGTGAAATGTCCTCTCAGTGCAGTAATATAGTCACATAATTTGTCATCCCCACGCTGGGTAGGATAGCTTCAGAAGAGCTCGATTGGAAGTTGTGAGAGTTCAAGGGAACAAGGACCCATAACATATTCAAAATGGTCCAGAGCAAGGTCAGTGTTCCAATCCCTCTCCATATCTACGTGCCATTCAGCAGGCAAGGATGCAGCACATTTCATTTGGGCCTGCCAGAGAAGACAATGTAGAGCCATGACTTGTCTAGACACCTGACACTCGTCCTTAGGCCAGAGCTCAAATAAATCTGTAGCTGTGTCAAACACCCATACTAGCGTACTACATACTTAAACTGCATACTATGTACTCATCGTCACATACTATTTAGTACATACCTTTCAGTATGCCACGGCCGCAACGCAGTAGCAGCTCCTGAGTAGCAGCTCCTGAGTAGCTGGGGCAGGGCTGAGTACGGGTGGATTCTTCCAAATTCAACAGACATGCATCGCATTAATAGCTCGTTTCAAATTCGATTAATATCTCTAAACTCTGAGCAGAATAGGAATGGAGTTATAGGCCTACTCAGGCTGGTTATAGGCAGACTATCACATTCAAACTATACTGTAGTCCATATAGCCCATCTATCCTATTTTAAAAGGACTGAAGACAGAAACAGATCATTTGGTTCCATTTCAACATATTTAATTGTGAAACCAAAGTGCTGTAACATACATACATTAAATCAAATAGCCTAGTATACACACCAAAACGTTTCAAATGTTCAAATCAGAAGGCTATGGCACTAAAAAACATGGACAGTGGGATGCATCGCAAATTCAGAACCACCCGACAGCAACAGAGTAAACTAAAGCACTGATCACTGGGAACATGATCAGATGGACTGCTTAGTCTTGATCCATAAATGAAATAGGTAGCCTATAAAACTGAAACAATCCACGTGTTCAAATCAAAAGGCCTGATTAACATGACATCAATAACACAGCAACAGCCCACGTCCCCGTGAGGACACATTCAGAAATCAGAAGATGTTTTAGTATTTAGTTTAAAAGCTCTGATGAAGGCCAAGAGAACAATAAACAGAAATCCACTTAAAAAGAAAATACTTCTGTTGTCAATGATGTAGCCTACGATGCAATACTCATGATTAAGCGGAACAAAAAATACTGAGTCTGCATTTGAACACCACCACAGAAGCTTCACTATTGTTTGGCTACTTGAAGAGAACTAGGGCCTGTGTGCATCGAATTCTACTAGATGAAGAACCAAAATGAGTATTACATCCTGGCATTTAAACCATACTCGATTTTGGAAAAATCCCATACTATAACACATTCTAGTTTTGCATACTGAGAATGCATCATGCGCGATTGCGTTGTTTCCCGCTATTCGTTGGTTTTGATAGCGCATCCCCATATCTAACCGATCAGCTGCCAAAGCAGAAATTACTATGACATCCAGGCATTTAAAGTATACTCGATTTTCGAAATGTCGCATACTATTAAACTACATTTTTTTCGCATACTCAAACGGCCAACTATTTAAGACACAAGTATGGGCATTCGGACACAGTCTGTGTCTAAATCAAAATCCCAGCGATTCTCCCCCAATCCGGCTGCAAGAGCATGGACTTCATCTGCAGTTTAATACATACACTTATATACATTCGGAGATAATATTGGCTTAGGCTTGGCTGATTGAACTGCATTCTGGAATCAACCCCCTCTGCCTGACCACACCTGGGGCTGGCGTGTGGCTTTCACTGGCCATAGCCATAGAGCGGGATTGATGACAGCCATTCACTGATGAAGCTGTATTCATCATTCCTGTCCAGGGCTGCACTGACCAGATGGACCCTGACCATCCATCCACTGTCAGGGACACATCTGTTCCCGTTGTTGCTTAGAGTACTAACAAGTCACTGGCTCCCTGAAAGCCTCTGTGTCAGCCAGAGAAGGAGGGACATTGATGCATGCTGCCTGTTAAAGACATAGCAGTGCTTTACAAGGGGCTGAGGGAATCATCAGATCCCTCTTCCACACTGCTGGGAGAGCTTTGTCCTGCATAATCACTCAGCAGACGCCTGACTGTTTACTGCTCACTGTGCTGTTGTGTTTAGACTCTGCTGGCGCTTAGAAGGGATATTTCACTCTTTGTTTCTTCATGTTTTGTGATGTCTGCCTTTAAAATCATCTGCTCACAATCTGAGTTTTGGCATGGAGTCCTTTCTTCCTGGCTGACAAGGACACACAGACGTGTTCCTCTCCCTCTGTCACTGACAAGCAAATCAAATACAATTGTATTTGTCAGATGCTTCGTAAACAACAGGTGTAGACTAACAGTGAAATGCTGACTTACGGGCCCTTCCCAACAATGCAGATAGAACACATTTGAAAAATGATTTTTTTTAAATAACACAAAGAATAAATACACAATGAGTAATTATAACTTGGCTGTATACAGTACAAGAGGTACCAATACCGACTTGATGCACAGAGGTATGAGGTAATTGAGGTAGATATGTACATATAGGTAGGCGTGAAGTCACCACACAAAGAGACAGTCGCAGAGAGCTCTCTAATCGTTGTGTCAATCTCACAACCACAAATGGTATCAGTGTGGAATTTTCACTCAACATCTCAATTAGTATCTTTTTTTATGTCTTTGAGAAAAATATTTCTACCCGACTTCAAAAGCGCACAACACCGCAACCTTGAAATAATGTAACTGCCCTCACTTGATGATCTAAATCAGGGGTATTCAACTCTTACCCTACGAGGTCCGGAGCCTGCTGGTTCTCTGTTCTACCTGATAATTAATTGCACCCGAGTGGCGCAGCGGTCTAAGGCACTGCATCTCAGTGCAAGAGGTGTCACTACAGTCCCTGGTTCATGATTGGGAGTCCCATAGGGCGGTGCACAATTGGCCCAGCGTCGTCCGGGTTTGGCCGGGGTAGGCTGTCATTGTGAATAAGAATTTGTTCTTAACTGACTTGCCTAGTTAAATAAAAAATAAATAAAATAAATAAAAAAGTCCCAGGTCTAAATCGCTGATTAGAGGGGAATAATGAACAAAATGCAATGGAACTGGCTTCGAGGTCCAGAATTGAGTTTGAGCAGTCCGAAATGAATGCGGTGAAGGAAAGAACCCCTTTCATTCCATCTTCTCCTGCTGCTTTTGCCCATTCAACCTCCCTATAACACATAGCTTCCCTCTCCAACGCCTCACACTAGAGAGAATGGGATATGAAAGGGCTCGGTGTGAGTTTCCGATGGGAATCCCTGCGGTTGATTATTAATCTCTCTGTGTTGTATAATAAAAGCTTACAGCTCTGCTGCTCCTGGTCTCTGTGTGTTTATGTGTGTCTGTGAGAGGTAGGTGAGAGGTAGGTAGTCTGCTCTGCAGGACTGCTCTCTCTGCCAGTGTATTGGGTGGTGGATGTGAGTTCATTAGGCTCCTCACAAGGAGTCTGCGAGCACCAGGAGGAAGCCCTGTTAAGTTATTCATTATCTTAAGACTCAATTCTAATCACCTCACTCAGCGTGACTGACAGGGCTGTTCTCCAGTGTGATTGAGAGTATTGATCTCTCCATCGAGTCTTTCTGGCCACGTCGGGGATGCACAATCATAGCCTTCACTTTCAAAAAAATCTCTTCATCTGCCTTAATCATCTGATCGATAATTAGTGTCAGGAAAGTGGGGTTTTGACAGAGCCGTGTTAGAGAGTGTTTTTATTCCCTGCCTCTACTCTTCTCTCTTACTGTACATTCCCACTGGGAGCTAGAGGAATGTGCTGAGTCAAGCTGATCTGTTAGATTGGGGCAGTAAGGGCGGGGCGACGGAAGCCTTGACAGTGTTGAGTTTTAGATCCCCTAGCCCCTCCTCCCTGTGTTGTGTCCACCCCGCTTTCCTGTCGTGCAAGATCTGCAAGATTTCTGTCACCTTCAGGGATGGCAAGGGGCCAAGAACTCTTGGAACTGAAATCCATTCTCAAAGCATCCCCTCATAGCAGCTTGAACTTGTTAATCTTTCGATAATTGCAGTCTTAAAGGGATATCATAACTCTTCTGGCGGAACAGTCGGTGTGCAGTTTTTGATCGCACTGTCATGTGGACATGATCGACATGAATCTGGTCCTATTGCATCTAACCATACTGAGTATTCAGAGTGGAAATGACAGGCAGTGTTGCATTGATTAAATGGATAACAAAATGCTAGTGTCCAGCCAGTGGGTTTGTCCTTCTACTCTATCCATATTCACGTGGTAACATGTGCCAGAAGTCTCCAATCACATGCTCAAGTTAGCAGAGCTACACTGAAGTGTGAAGGACCAAGCAAACTGGTTTCTGGATCGGTCATGAAAAGTGTTTTTCTCGCTTCTTTGTTGTCTTTTCGGGTCAATTGATTCAGATCCAAGAATTGATGATGCTGCATTTTCTGTCTGCATGATCTGAAAACATTATCCACGCTATTATAACAGTTTATCAGCAAAGGTTAGCTTGCTGGCTACGTCTGCTGAGTTTATCTTTTACACGCTGTAGAAAGTTACTTCCCACTTCCTCTCGCTCTTTAGCAATGTCATTTGAGTGGGCGGAACTTAATGCAAAGACGCACCTTGCCCAAAAGGCCAGCCCAGAGCGGCTCAGGGCCCAACCCCCATGTTTTGTTGACTCTTTCACTGGCTGACAAACACCACAACATGCACAGTTTGTACTGTAGATTTGCCTCTCTCCACTAACTGCCGGATGTCTTCATAGTGTGACTGATCTAGTACTACGGGACAGCAAAGCACAAGGAAATCTGCAATCCGTTATCAATGGCTTTGTAGCGTGACTCGGCCATTTGAATAAAACTGGTCAACTCTATTACGAACTCCTAATCTCTTGTGTAGATAATGATGGGCACAATTTACGGGGTGCAGGTCAGTAAGTTGTTTCACTGGCACCTTCTCTCTCTCTCACCCTCGCTTTCTCTTTTTCCCTCTCTCTGCCTAGGGGCCAGGAACCTGGGAGTAAAATGATTGGGCAAATTCTTCAGGAGGGAAACAAAAGATCATCATGGTTTGTGGTGTGGTGGTTTAGAACAAATGGCTTCAGTGTGAGGGTCGACTCCCTCTCAGAGCCAAAAAATCTCCAAGAAACCAAAACATGTTCCAACGGACAGGCAGAGAGAGAGAGATCCATAGATCTGTCACAGAGTAGCCTGTCAGAGATGATCATTTCAATGATCATTTTACACTGGTGTGTCATTGCAAATCTAGCTTTTTGTTTGTCATATGCCTGTCTTTCATCAAAAGCCATTTAATTATTGTATTGTAATTACTCAAAAGTAGACTACTAAGGCAAGGATTCCTAAATATCTCGCTAGCCCCTCTTATCCAATGCCTCAAAGTGTTTGTGTTGATTACAGCCCTATAACACTGACCCAGTCCAAAGAATAACCCATCAGCTAATTGGTGTGGGTATATGTCCAGGTCACCAAACAATTAAGTCAGTTTGATCCCCCAATTTGCTGTGACGGCTATAAGGCTATAAGCTAGATCTTACAAATAGAGAAGAAGAGAAGCTGCCAGCTAAAGCTTAAATCTTTTATACTTCCGTAAAGAATACGCCATTCTCTGGCTTACAAAATAATACTTGTATATCCCTCAGAGATAGTGTTAGCGTTTTGGGCATTTTGGGTAAGCCGATTTTTGCTTGGAACAAGGAGGAAGGACAAGTATGCTCCATTAGTCCTATAGAGAGAGCTGAACACAAGTCACGCTGCGGATGCTACAAAAGCAGCTCTCACCCGCACAATGGATGTTATGAAGTGTTTCTGAATGAGATTCAACTTTACGCAGAATGTTTTATTAATTCACGTTAAAAAAAACCTTGTCACATTGTGTTGAACACAAGAATAGCATTCACCTCTCCACAGGGGCATTCAACATCTCATTGTCAGTGGGATGAAAGAGGCATATAGCCAGAGCCGCATCATCCTATATGCAGACTATGTTCTGCGCATAGGGCCCGCAGCTGCTAGGGGGCTGCCGACCAAACATTTTTATTATCATTTCAGTTGGGGTCTCAACTTATTGTTAGTAGTGTAGTTTCAACTTGTTCAACTTGCAGTTTTGAAATTTGGTAGTGCATCAGCAGTTTTCTAGTTGTTATCTCAGTCACTTAATTAGCCCATGTCAGCTACCATGTTGTAGATTGCTAAGGAAGGTAGTCTAGCCAACTATCTAACCCTTGTAGTAGGCCTAATCATCACCAAATTACCGACCAGGCACACAGGGCATGTGCCCAGGTACCCTGACCTCAAGGGGGCCCCCATTGATTTTGTTATTCATTCTAACACAGATATCATATGAACATGGCATGAGTCATGGAAAAATTTGTAGAATTGCAGGAAATTAACTTTAACACTGCAAAAAAAGTATCCACTGCCTAGAGTGAAGAGGGTATGGTTTTTCCCCCCAAAAAACGACTGATTGACACGCCCTGATTTGTTTCACCTGTCTTACTCTCCACCCACCTCCAGGTGTCACCCGTTTTTCCCATTAGTCCCTGGGTATTTTTTCCGGTGTTCCCTGTTTGTCTGTTGCCAGTTCGTCTTCTCAAGTCAACTAGTATGTTTGTCCGTGCTCCTGCTTTTTCTTCTCTCTTTTGCTCGTCCTCCCGGTTTGGACCCTTGCCTGCCTTGACTCTGAACCCGCCTGCCTGACCATACTGCCTGACCTGACCTCGAGCCTGCCTGCACTCTGTACCTCCTGGACTCTGACCGTGTTATGAACTTTTGCCTGTCCACGACCATTCTCTTGCCTGCCCCTTGGATTATAATAAATATCAGAGACTCGAACCATCTGCCTCCCGTGTGCTGCATCTGGGTCTCGCCCTGTGCCCTTATACCAAGAAATGTTACGAATTAAATGTCTCCATTCCAATGCATTTGTCATTTAATCATGATCTGTAAGAACAACCTTCAATGTTTTGTGTATTCATTGTACTTCGCACTCCATACAATTGTTGGGAAGTCAAATCACAAAGGGAAAAATAAGAAATATTGAAATAGTGGCTCATACAAGGCCATCATTGTCAATAAGAATTTGTTCTCAACTGACTTGCCTAGTTAAATAAAGGTTAAATAAATGAAATTAAAAATACAATCTTCACATTGAGGGATACTTTCTATCAAATATTGTGACATTTTCACATCTCATCCACCTATAGTAAACCTAACATGGCCACACTCACAATACTTGTGGAAAAAACACAAGGGACGTGCCTCTTTTCCATTATTGCCAATTATACTTCCAACATCAAGTCCTGCTTTTTGAGAGCCATACACTCCAAACACTTACTCATACTTGACGGAACATTTCAATTCAGTAAGAGCCTGTTCAAGTTTGAGAAAACCAACTATTCCAGCAATTGATTATGTAATGCTAGAATCCATCAAGTCTCCCCTTTTCTCTGCATTCATCCATCTCACATCCATCTCACATAAGGTCAATCCCAAATATTGAAATAGGCTCATGCATTAATGAATTTTTCACATTTCCCATTTACAAATGCATTACTTACATGAGAGTTGTGCATACATCTGAAGTTACTTTTCACATGATAGATCTCAACAAACAGAATATCGGAGACAGTAGTACCTGCTTGTGTGTTAAGATCAACTCCAACTAGTCCCCCTTACTCTCTCCCTCTCCTGCTCCCTTTCTTTTAGAAAATATCACAAGTTTACAATTAATATTTGACCAGCTATGTTCTGTACAGTATCATACTTAATGTGTGGTTTATCATCTGAGTGCTATAGCCCTTACATTTACTAGTCAGAGCTCATCAGATCATTTGATGATGTGTTTCAATACACATTTACTCAGGGCAACTGCATAGAGTACCTACCTTCAATTAAAAAAAAAACAGGTAAAATCCAAAAGCAGGTATGTTAGTCAAGCTGAATGGCATCAGACATTACCTATTGCAAGGTGACAGTCTGTGTAGAATCCATGTGACCTTCTTGTCTTCAGACAACCTGCTTCTTCAGGGGAAGCATTCAGAAAGAGGCAGTTTCACAGTATTGTGGATGACAAACAAGGGAACCAAATCGTTTTGTAAGTTGTGAGAAAGAAAAAAAATCTAACCTTTGGAAATGTTATGATTTTCCTCCAGGAAGCATTTTGCTGAATTTTCTTTGTTTGCTTAATTGTGAAACTACTGTAGCACTGCCTTCCCTGGGGGTGTGACTGGCTGGATCCGTGCCAGTTCTGCTTCATGTGTTCAGTCTATTACGTTTGCATTAGTTTAAAAACAAAAGGAGAGCAAAGAGAGGAGCTGGTTGATGCACCGACAGCGACGTCTGGGGGACCATAAGAACTACATAGTTATTAACTATTCAATAACAAAGATGGCTGCCATGCAAACCATGAGTATTGGCAATTTTCCACTGTAATTCTGTCATGATCTTTACATTTCTAAAGCACTCAAAATCTACATCCAGTTTCCATCAGGGAAATACACAGGGCCGGCCCTAGCCTGTTGGGGGCCCTAAGTTAAATGTTGTTCTTGACATGGGCTAATTGAGTGAGTGTCAGTGACTGACTTAACAAGAGAAAACTGCTGACGAACAACCACATTATGAAATTGCACATTGTGTATTCTACTATTCTAAGTCTCAACAGTAAGTTGAGGCTCCGACTGAGTTCTTCAAAATATATATAAGTGGTCGCTTATGTCGCTATTGCCTACAGCAGGCCCTGGAAATACAAGAGGATGAGTGTTTACACAAAAATATTTGCAATGTGGGATGAAGTTCTTGCATATGTTATCTTAGGTACATTCTGAATTCCCTGAGTGAAGGAAATTAAGAGTTCATTTCCAAAACGCTATATCCACCAATTTTTCGCGTTTTTTTTTCATCAGAAATATTTGCTTAGTTAGGGGTACCTTCATGTGTGAGTAAAATATTACTGTTTTTAGATGTGTATGAATTAATTAATAGTTGTATTTTTTGCTAAATGCTATATGCTGTATATATCCATCGTTTACCTGGAATGGAAGGTTTGTATCCTGTTTATTTGCCTGCTAAATGACCAAATATGACCCAATATTAAAAATTTAGTTTTTTTTTTACATTTGACTGTGTCAAACCTAGCCGTACTATTTATTTATCTGAGAGTGAGGCGGATATATAGCATTTGGCAAAAAATCATGATTATTGTCTCTCAATGTTATTTTCTTATTATTTATATTTGTACCTTTCTTACCTTTCACCATACATACATACATACATACATACATACATACATACATACATACATACATACATACATACATACATACATACATACATACATACATACATACATACAATACAGTCCAGTCAAATGCTGGACACACCTACTCATTTCAGGGTTTTTCTTTTATTTTGACAATTTTCTACATTGTAGATAATAGTGAAAACATCAAAACTATAAAATAACACATATGGAATCATGTAGTAACCCAAAAAAGTTTAAAAAAATACATCTTATATTTGAGATTCTTCAAAGTAGCCACCCTTTGCCTGATGACAGCTTTGCACATTCTTGGCATTCTCTCAACCAGCTTCATGAATTAGTCACCAGGAATGCATTTCAACTAACAGGTATGCATTTACATTTACATTTACATTTAAGTCATTTAGCAGACGCTCTTATCCAGAGCGGACTTACAAATTGGTGCATTCACCTTATGATATCCAGTGGAACAACCACTTACAATAGTGCATCTTAACTCTTTTAAGGGGGGGGGGTTAGAAGGATTACTTTATCCTATCCTAGGTATTCCTATAAGAGGTGGGGTTTCAGGTATCTCCGGAAGGTGGTGATTGACTCGCTGACCTGGCGTCGTGAGGGAGTTTGTTTCACCATTGGGTGCCAGAGCAGCGAACAGTTTTGACTGGGCTGAGCGGGAACTGTACTTCCTCAGAGTAGGGAGGCGAGCAGGCCAGAGGTGGATGAACGCAGTGCCTTGTTTGGGTGTAGGGCCTGATCAGAGCCTGAAGGTACGGAGGTTCCTTCCCCTCACAGCTCCGTAGGCAAGCACCATGGTCTTGTAGCGGATGCGAGCTTCAACTGGAAGCCAGTGGAGAGAGCGGAGAGGGGGTGACGTGAGAGAACTTGGGAAAGTTGAACACCAGACGGGCTGCGGCTTCTGGATGAGTTGTAGGGGTTTTAATGGCACAGGCAGGGAGTACAGTGTATGCCTTGTTAAAAGTTCTTTCATGATATTCCAAGATGGCGTAGCAGTCGAACGTGTGTTTTGTCTTGTCCCATCCTGTCCCGTGTAAATATAGTTTTCCTCTTTTTTATTTTTTGTCGTGTATATTTTTTCATCTTCACTTTCCATCTATGGACTGAATATACTCTCCAAGCACCACCTCACTCAATGTGGTACGGATCTGCTATTTTTTATACTTAGAACGGAACCTCATCAGGAGCTAGCCATCTAGCGGTCTTCACCGTTAACTCGACACCAGCCAGCCTCAGCTCGGTCAATACCTGCCAGTCTGCACAGTGCGATATCAACCTAAGGCATATCGGACTGCTTTTCTCTACCACATCTCCGCGATTCCTAACAAAAGCTCTGAACCTTTACACCGGATCATCGCAACTCACTAGCTGCAAACCGAGTGGCTACTCCTGGCTAACGTCTCTGTCCCAAGCAAGCACCAGTTAGCCTTGAGCTAGCCTTGAGCTAGGCCCATTTCCTGGCTAGCTGAGGAGGTCCACCAGTTAATTCTTGGGCTACAATACCTCTTTTGCCAATTGGCCTGGACCCTTTACTGCCACACGGAGCCCGCCGATCCATCACGACTGGTCTGCCGAAGTAATCGTCCAAGGTGGTTTCAACAGGCTCTTCCGTTGCCACGTCGCCAAAGGCCCATCTGCTAGCCCCGGCCCGCTAGTTGTCTGAATCGCTGTGTCTCCAGCTCGCCTAGCGTAGTAGCGACTACTGAATCGGCTCCCTGACTCACCTATTGCTACTCATAGGATCTATGATCACTCGGCTACACATGCCTCTCCCTAATGTCAATATGCCTTGTCTATTGCTGTTTTGGTTAGTGATTATTGTCTTATTTCACTGTAGAGCCCCCAGCCCTGCCCAATACGCCTTAGATTTCCCTTTTGTCCCACCCCCCACACATGCGGTGACCTCACATGGCTTACCTGGTGCCTCTAGAGACAAAACCTCTCTCATCGTCACTCAATGCCTAGTTTTACCTCCACTGTACTCACATCCTACCATTCCCTTGTCTGTACATTATGCCATGAATCTATTCTTCCACGCCCAGAAATCTGTTCCTTTTACTCTCTGTTCCGAACGCACTAGATGACCAGTTCTTATAGCCTTTAGCCGTACCCTTCTCCTACTACTCCTCTGTTCCTCTGGTGATGTAGAGGTTAACCCAGGTCCTACAGCCCCCAGCACCACTCCCATTCCCCAGGCGCTCTCATTTGTTGACTTCTGTAACCATAAAAGCCTTGGTTTCATGCATGTTAACATCAGAAGCCTCCTCTCAAGTTTGTTTTAGTCACGGCTTTAGCACACTCCACCAACCCTGATGTCCTAGCAGTGTCTGAATCCTGGCTTAGGAAGCCCACCAAAACTCCTGAAATATCCATCCCCAACTACAACATTTTTCGACAAGAAAAATGCCAAAGGGGGGGGAGTTGCAATCTACTGCAGAGATAGCCTGCAGAGATCAGTCATACTATCCAGGTCTGTGTCCAAACAATTCGAGCTTCTACTTTTAAAAATCCACCTTTCCAGAAACAAGTCTCTTACTGTTGCCGCTTGTTATAGACCCCCCTCAGCCCCCAGCTGTGCCCTGGACACCATATGTGAATTGATTGCCCCCATCTATCTTCAGAGTTCGTACTGTTATGTGACCTAAACTGGGACATGCTTAACACCCCGGCCGTCCTACAATCTAAGCTAGATGCCCTCAATCTCACATAAATTATCGAGGAACCCACCAGGTACAACCCTAAATCCGTAACCATGGGCACCGTCTTAGATATCATCCTGACCAACTTTCCCTCTAAATACACCTCTGCTGTCTTCAACCAGGATCTCAGTGATCACTGCCTCATTGCCTGCGTCCGTAATGGGTCCGCGGTCAAACGACCAGCCCTCATCACTGTCAGATGCTCCCTAAAACACTTCAGCAAGCAGGCCTTTCTAATCGTCCTGGAAGGATATTGACCTCATTCCGTCAGTAGAGGATGCCTGGTTGCTCTTTAACTTCTTGCCGCACGGATCCCTTTTACGGGATAATTTTCGTAAACAACCTCTGAATTACAGAGCGCCAAATTCAAAAATAATACTAAAAATATTTATAATCATGGAATCACAAGTGAAATATACCAAAACACAGCTTAGCTTGTTGTTAATCCACCTATCGTGTCAGATTTTGAAAATATGCTTTACAGCGAAAGCAATCCAAGCGTTTGTGAGTGTATCAATCACTGCTAGAACAGCTAGCCTTAAATTAGCTTGGTCACGAAAGTCAGAAAAGCAATAAAATGAATCGCTTACCTTTGAAAATCTCCGGATGTTTGCACTCACGAGACTCCCAGTTACACAATAAATGTTCTTTTTGTTCGATAAAGATTTGTTTTATAACCAAAACCGCCATTTGGTTTGCGCGTTATGTTCAGAAAACCACAAGCCCGTTCCGGTACTGAAGGGCAGACGAAAATTCCAAAAAGTATCCGTAATGTTCGTAGAAACATGTCAAAGGTTTTTTATAATCAATCCTCAGCTTGTTTTTAACATACATAATCGATCATATTTCAACCGGACGGTAAACTGTTCAATACTACAGAGAAAGAAAATGTCGAGCCACATCTCTCCTGCGCAGGAACTAATCAAAGGACACCTGACGCGTTTTGATAAATCTCGCTCATTTTTCAAAATAAAAGCTTGAAACTATGTCTAAAGCCTAGTCACAGCCTGAGGAAGCCATTGGAAAATGAATCTGGTTGATACCCCTTTAAATGGAGGAGGGGCAAGGAATGGAACAGGGATAAAAAAGGTTTTCGCCTGCAAAATCAGTTCTGTTATACTCACAGACAATATTTTGACAGTTTTGGAAACTTTAGAGTGTTTTCTATCCTAATCTATCCTAATTATATGCATATTCTAATATCTGAGCCTGAGAAATAGTCTGTTTACCTTGGGAACGTTATTTTTCCAAACATAAAAATTCTGCCCCCTAGCTGAAAGAAGTTAAAAGTGCTTTCCTCACCATCTTAAATAAGCATGCCCCATTAAAAAAAAAATGAACTAAGAACAGATATAGCCCTTGGTTCACCCCAGACTTGACTGCCCTTGACCAGCACAAAAACATCCTGTGGAGTTCTGCAATTGCATCGAATAGCGCCCGCGATATGCAACTTTTCAGGGAAGTCAGGAACCAATATACACAGGCAGTTAGGAAAGCTAAGGCTAGCTTTTTCAAATAGAAATGTGCATCCTGTACCACTAATTCCAAAAAGTTTTGGGACACTGTAAAGTCCATGGAGAATAAGAGCACCTCCTCCCAGCCGCACACTGCCCTGAGGCTAGGAAACACTGTCACCACCGATAAATCTACGATAATCGATCATTTCAATAAGCATTTTTCTACGGCTTGCCATGCTTTCCACCTGGCTACCCCTACCCCGGCCAACAGCTCTGCACCCCCTGCAGCAACCTGCCCAAGCCCCCCCGCACTTCTCCTTCACCCAAATCCAGACTGCTGATGTTCTGAAAGAGCTGAAAAATCTGGATCCCTACAAATCAGCTGGGCTAGATAATCTGGACCCTCTCTTTCTAAAATTATCCGCCAACATTGTTGCAACCCCTATTACTAGCCTGTTCAACCTCTCTTTCGTATCGTCTGAGATCCCCAAAGATTGGAAAGATGCCGCGGTCATCCCCCTCTTCAAAGGGGGAGACACTCTAGACCCAAACTGTTACAGACCTATATCCATCCTGCCTTGCCTTTCTAAAATCTTCAAAAGCCAAGTTAACAAACAGATCACAGACCATTTCGAATCCCACCGTACCTTCTCCACTATGCAATCTGGTTTCTGAGCTGGTCATGGGTGCACCTCAGCCATGCTCAAGGTACTGAACGATATCATAACCGCCATCGATAAAAGACAGTACTGTGCAGCCATCTTCATCGACCTGGCCAAGGCTTTCAACTCTGTCAATCACCTCATTCATATCGGCAGACTCAATCGCCTTGGTTTCTCTTATGAATGACTCGCCTGGTTCACCAACTACTTTTCAGATAGAGTTCAGCGTGTCAAATCGGAGGGCCTGTTGCGCGGACCTCTGGCAGCCTCTATGAGGGTGCCACAGGGTTCAATTCTCGAGCCGACTCTTTTCTCTGTATACATCAATGATGTCTCTCTTGCTGCTGGTGACTCTCTAATCCACATCTACGCAGACGACACCATTCTGTATACATGTGGCCCTTCTATGGACACTGTGTTAACAAACCTCCAAACGAGCTTCAATGCCATACAACACTCACATTAAGCATTTCCAATCCAAAATTAAATCTAGGGGGCCTCCCGGGTGGCGCAGTGGTCTAGGGCACTGCATCGCAGTGCTAACTGCGCCACCAGAGTCTCTGGGTTCGCGCCCAGGCTCTGTCGCAGCCGGCCGCGACCGGGAGGTCCGTGGGGCGACGCACAATTGGGCTAGCATCGTCCGGGTTAGGGAGGGTTTGGCCGGTAGGGATATCCTTGTCTCAACGCGCTCCAGCGACTCCTGTGGCGGGCCGGGCGCAGTGCGCGCTAACCAAAGGGGCCAGGTACACAGTGTTTCCTCCGACACATTGGTGCGGCTGGCTTCCGGGTTGGAGGCGCGCTGTGTTAAGAAGCAGTGCGGCTTGGTTGGGTTGTGCTTCGGAGGACGCATGGCTTTCGACCTTCGTCTCTCCCGAGCCCGTACGGGAGTTGTAGCGATGAGACAAGATAGTAATTACTAGCGATTGGATACCACAAAAAGAAAACAAACAAAAAAAAAAAAAATTAAATCTAGAATCGGCTTCCTATTTCGCAACAAAGCCTTATTCACGCATGGTTCCAAATATACCCTCGTAAAACTGACTATCCTACCGATCCTTGACTTTGGCGATGTCATTTACAAAATAGCCTCAGACACTCTACTCAGCAAATTGGATGTAGTCTATCACAGTGCCATCCGTTTTGTCACCAAAGCCCCATATACTACCCACCACTGCGACCTGTATGCTCTCATTGGCTGACCCTCGCTACATATTCGGCGCCAAACCTGGCTCCAGGTCATCTATAAGTCTTTGCTAGGTAAAGCCCCGCCTTACTGTCACAAAGCTAACTAAAAAGCAGCATTCCCCAAGAGAGGATGGCTTTCACTTCAGCAGTGATAAATTCATGAACTTCTTTGAGGAAAAGATCATGATCATTAGAAAGCAAATTACAGACTCCTCTTTAAATCTACATATTCCTCCAAAGCTCAGTTGTCCTGAGTCTGCACAACTCTGCCAGGACTTAGGATCAAGGGAGACACTCAAGTGTTTTAGTACTATATCTCTTGACACAATGATGAAAATAATCATGGCCTCTAAACCTTCAAGCTGCATACTGGACCCTATTCCAACTAAACTACTGAAAGAGCTGCTTCCTGTGCTTGGCCCTCCTATGTTGAACATAATAAACGGCTCTCTATCCACCGGATGTGTACCAAACTCACTAAAAGTGACAGTAATAAAGCCTCTCTTGAAAAAGCCAAACCTTGACCCAGAGAGCCTATATCGAATCTCCCATTCCTCTCAAAAATTTTAGAAAATGTTGTTGCACAGCAACCCATTGCCTTCCTGAAAACAAACAATGTATATGAAATGCTTCAGTCTGGTTTTAGACCCCATCATAGCACTGAGACTGCACTTGTGAAGGTGGTAAATTACCTTTTAATGGCGTCAGACCGAGGCTCTGCATCTGTCCTCATGCTCCTAGACCTTAGTGCTGCTTTTGATACCCTCGATCACCACATTCTTTTGGAGAGATTGGAGACCCAAATTGGTCTACATGGACAAGTTCTGGCCTGGTTTAGATCTTATCTGTCGGAAAGATATCAGTTTGTCTCTGTGGATGGTTTGTCCTCTGATAAATCAACTGTAAATTTCGGTGTTCCTCAAGGATCGGTTTCAGGACCACTATTATTTTCACTATATATTTTACCTCTTGGTGATGTCATTCGGAAACATAATGTTAACTTTCACTGCTATGCGGATGACACACAGCTGTACATTTCGATGAAACATGTTGAAGCCCCAAAATTGCTCTCGCTGGAAGCCTGTGTTTCAGACATAAGGAAGTGGATGGCTGCAAATGTTCTACTTTTAAACTCGGACAAAACAAAGATGCTTGTTCTAGGTTCCAAGAAACAAAGAGATCTTCTGTTGAATCTGACAATTAATCTGGATGGTTGTACAGTCGTCTCAAATAAAACTGTGAAGGACCTCAGCGTTACTCTGGACCCTGATCTCTCTTTTGACGAACATATCAAGACTGTTTCAAGGACAGCTTATTTCCATCTATGTAACATTGCAAAAATCATAAACTTTCTGTCCAAAAATGATGCAGAAAAATGAATCCATGCTTTTTTTTGTCACATTACTCCAGTGCTGTGTCACTGGCTTCCTGTTAAGGCAAGGGCTGATTTCAAGGTTTTACTGCTAACCTACAAAGCATTACATGGGCTTGCTCCTACCTATCTTTCCGATTTGGTCCTGCCATTAATACCTACATGTACGCTACGGTCACAAGACGCAGGCCTCCTTACTGTCCCTAGAATTTCTAAACAAACAGCTGGAGGCAGGGCTTTCTCCTATAGAGCTCAATTTTTATGGAATGGTCTGCCTACCGCCGGTTCCCCTCTCTCCGCTGGGATTCTCTGCCTCTAACCCTGTTACAGGGGTTGAGTCACTGGCTTACTGGTGCTCTTCCATGACGTCCCTGGGAGGGGTGCGTCACTTGAGTGGGATCTTCCTGTCTGGGTTGGCGCCCCCCCTTGGGTTTTGCCGTGGCGGAGATCTTTGTGGGCTATACTCGGCCTTGTCTCAGGATGGTAAGTTGGTGGTTGAAGATATCCCTCTAGTGGTGTGGGGGCTGTGCTTTGGCAGAGTGGGTGGGGTTATATCCTTCCTGTTTGGCCCTGTCCGGGGGTATCGTCGGATGGGGCCGCAGTGTCTCCCGACCACTCCTGTCTCAGCCTCCAGTATTTATGCTGCAGTAGTTTATGTGTCTGGGGAGTAGGGCCAGTCTGTTATATCTGGAGTGTTTCTCCTTTCTTATCCGGTGTACTGTGTGAATTTAAGTATGCTCTCTCTAACTCTCTCTCTCTCTTTCTCTCTTTCTCTCTTTCTCTCTTTCTTTTTTTTCTCTCTCTCTGAGGACCTGAGCCCTAGGGACATGCCTCAGGACTATCTGGCCTGATGACTCCTTGCTGCCCCCAGTCCACCTGGCCGTGCTGCTGCTCCAGTTTCAACTGTTCTGCCTGCGGCTATGGAATCCTGACCTGTTCACCGGACGTGTTACCTGTCCCAGACCTGCTGTTTTCAACTCTCTAGAGACAGCAGGAGCGGTAGAGATACTCTGAATGATCGGCTATGAAAAGCCAACTGACATTTACTCCTGAAGTGCTGACCTGTTGCGCCCTCGACATCCACTGTGATTATTATTATTTGACCCTACTGGTCACCTATGAACATTTGAACATCTTAACCATGTTCTGTTATAATCTCCACCCGGCACAGCCAGAAGAGGACTGGCCACCCCTCATAGCCTGGTTCCTCTCTAGGTTTCTTCCTAGGTTCTGGCCTTTCTAGGTAGTTTTTCCTAGCCACCGTGCTTCTACACCTGCATTGTTGCTGTTTGGTGTTTTAGGCTGGGTTTCTGTACAGCACTTTGAGATATCAGCTGATGTAAGAAGGGCTTTATAAATACATTTGATTTGATTTGATATATCTCAGCTCACTGGTCACCATAGCAACACCCAACACCAACGCGCTCCAGCAGGTATATTTCACTGGTCATCCCCAAAGCCRACACTTCCTTTGGCCGCCTTTCCTTCCAGTTCTCTGCTGCCAATGACTGGAACGAATTTTTAAAAATACTGAAGCTGGAGACTTATATCTTCCTCTCTAACTTTAAGCATCAGCTGTCAGAGCAGCTTACCGATCAATGTACCTGTACACAGCCAATCTGTAAATAGCACACCCTACTACCTCATCCCCATATTGTTATTTCTCTTGCTATTTTGCACCCAGGTATCTCTACTTGCACATCATCATCTGCACATCCATCACTCCAGTGTTAATGGTAAATTGTAATTATTTTTCCTCTATGGCCTATTTATTGCCTTACCTCCCTAATCTTCTACATTTGCACACGCTGTACATATATTTTTATATTGTGTTATTGACTGTACATTTGTTTATGTGTAACTCTGTGTTGTTGTTTTTGGCGTACTGCTTTGCTTTATCTTGGCCAGGTCGCAGTTGTAAATGAGAACTTGTTCTCAACTGGCCTACCTGGTTAAATAAAGGTGAAATAACATTAAAAAWWTTTTTTAACAATTGTGGAATTTCTTTCCTTCTTAATAATGCATTTGAGCCAATCAGTTGTATTGCGACAAGGTAGGGGTGGTATACAGAAGATAGCCCTATTTGGTAAAAGACCAAGTCCATATTATGGCAGCTCAAATAAGCAAAGCTCAAATAATAACAGCTCAAACAAGCAAAGAGAAATGACAGTCCATCATGACCAGGTGCATGATGAAACTGGCTCTCATGAGGACTGCCACAGGAAAGGAAGACCCAGAGATACCTCTGCTGCAGAAGATAACTTCATTAGAGTTAACTGCACCTCAGATTGCAGCCCAAATAAATGTTTCACAGAGTTTAGTAACAGACATCAACTGATCAGTGGAGACTGCGTGAATCAGGCCTTCATGGTCGAATTGCTGCAAAGAAAGCACTACTCAAGGACACCAATAATAAGAAGAGACTTACTTGGGCCAAGAAACACGAGCAATGGAGATTAGACAGGTGGAAATCTGTCCTTTGGTCTGATGAGTCCAAATTTGAGATTTTTTGTTCCAAACGCTGTGTTTTTGTGAGACGCAGAGTAGATGAACGGATGATCTCTGCATGTGTGGTTCCCACCGTGAAGCATGGAGGAGGAGATGTGAGGGGTACTTTACTGATGACACTGTCTGTGATTTATTTAGAATTCAAGGCACACGTAACTAGCATGGTTACCACAGCATTCTGCATCTATACACCATTGTTTACATTTAGTAGGACTATAATTTGTTTTTCAACAGGACAATGACCCAAAACACACCTCCAGGCTGTGTAAGTGCTATTTAACCAACAAGGAGAGTGATGGAGTGCTGCGTCAGATAACATGGCCTCCACAATCACCCGACCTCAACCCAATTGAGATGGTTTGGGATGAGTTGGACCGCAGAGTGAAGGAAAAGCAGCCCAACAAGTGCTCAGCATATGTGGGAACTCCTGTTGGAAAAGCATTCCTCATGAAGATGGTTGAGAGAATGCCAACAGTGTGAAAAGCTGTCATCAAGGTGGAGAATCTAAAATCTAAAATATATTTTGATTTGTTTAACAGTTTTTTGGTTACTACATGATTCCATATGTGATATTTCAAAGTTTTGATGTCTTCACTATTAATCTACAATGTAGAAAATAGTAAAAATAAGAAAAACCTTTGAATGAGTAGGTTTGTCCAAACTTTTGACTGGTACTGTGTATATGTACACACATAAAAACACAAAAACACAGTCAATGGAAGAAATGAATTAAGTGATTTTAAACAAATACATGTCAATCATTGAACAACCATGCCATGGTTACAGTGAAAAAACATACAAATCTCTTTCAGAATTTCTTAAAACAATAACATTTCTGATAATGGATATATAGTGTTTTAGAATGAAACTCTTCAAGTGTCTATTCTCATTCATAACTAATGGATATGTTGTCTCCTATCCTCTACTTTGTTAAAATTGATTTGATGGTCATATGCCATTTCACGATAGCTATTTGCTAGTTCGTTTTGGTCTTTTCTTCAAGTCATTGGCATCTTCAGTAAGCTAAAAAAAACACTAAATGGGCTACTTCATTGTTTTGAGCAACTACTGCTACATACTTAGCAGTAACCTATGATTACATAGACAAAGGTTTTGTGATATCATTTTCATCAGCAACAGGAATTAGAGGACTTGTTTGACTTGTCTGCGTTGATAATACCTCAGTCAGCTTGACTCTATGGACCAACATTTTTGTGTCTGTGACTGAGGGCCAGTGCAGAGGCGCGGCAGGAGGGTGGTGGCGGGGGGTCGGAGAAGGAGGAGGGCGTGGGGAAAGGGGGTTGATTCCTGCTCTGTACTCTCCTCCTCATGCACAGGCACTCCAGAGATAATAATGGAAGCTGCAGCTATCGTGGCTGTATTGATTGCTCAGGCCTGCAGATTATTGCTGTGAAGAGTGACCAACAGCAACAACAAAGTCTGACTCTACCCAGAAAAGCAACATGTTTAATTGTTTGTGGTGTTCTCCAGTCCCTACAACTGGAGGCCCTGAGGGATAGGGGACAGTTCAGGCCCTGACCTTTTCCTTTCCACAGCCAGCCTCATGCACAGATAGACCAGGAAACATATCAATGATCCTCACTTCAACATTCCTCCAATTACCAGCTACAAACAAAGACGGAGTTAGCTAGCCCTCATGAGTTGAAATAGTGCTGGAGTTGTATTGCTCAGCATCTGGATTTAATTACGTTACATTCAGATATGATGTAAAGCATTTTTGAAGTGTGCATTCCAAACTGATAATTAAACGTTTGAATTGTATAATATAAGGTAAATTGAAGGTAAATATTCAGAAGTCAACATGTAAACATAGATTGATTAGTAGGTCTACTTGCTAGTTTGTAGAGGGTTTAATTGAATAAAGGCGAAATCTGCACTGCTGTTCTGGAGGTGCAGAGAGAAATACAATGAAAACAATACAAGCTCTCTGCTGGTGTCCACAGACACTCAATCTGCATTCATCTCCGTGTTTCCCAATCATAATGAATATTAATGGCTGTTTGTCTGCTCCATAATAATCTCATAATTACCCTACAAAGTAAATGTAGACACGCTAGAACAACCATTTATCATCACTACAGCATCTCAAAGCAGCAATGCTATCATCTTTTGCTAAGACGAGGCCATCATTGGGTTTCCAAATCATTCCAGTCTTGCAGGAATAGTTCCGAGAGACAAAAATAAAAGACAGTTGACGTGTGAATACATTTGTCGTTGGGTTGGTCATAGTAGTGAATGAGTATCATCCTACTACACAGTCTTCATGTAGAGCATGGCTTTTCATCCTACAATTTTTATGTGGGTTTCTGTTGAGGTGTTTTTTATTGTATATTTATAGGGGTGCTGGTGTTAGTGTGGAACTAAATGATTCATGTACACAGCCTCCATTCCATTGTTCAATCATTCAACCCCCCCATATAAACATTCTTCAACCGTCCAACGAACAAATGCATTTTGGCAAATAGAACAGAATGAAATTGAGCGTTGTGTGTGCTTAATAGCACTTCTTTAGTTCCCATCAAAAGTCTCTCCCATGGGTCTTTACCACATGGCCGAGGAGTCCAGCTCAATCCACACAGATATTATCTGCGAATGTCTGAACTCTATTTGGGAATTGGTAAAGCGTACAGAGAAATAGACTCGGGATAGAATACCCTGGCAAATTCCATTTCACATCTGAAGTGGTCTGCTTGTGAAAGATCATTTGGTTTGGAGTGAGTAAACAGAGAGGACTCCATCGCTCACAATGAGTTATGTGTGAAAGCTGGGGATTAGGGCTTGATCAGGAAGTCCTGGAGATTGTTTGGAGAAGCGATGCCGCTTCGCAAAATGAGACTCCAACTCCAGTGTTTCACAAGAAGCCCTCTTTCTCCTCTGATTATTGTCACACCTTGATACAGTGTGTAGTTTTTGTGGATTTGCTTTGCTGTACGTGATCATCATGTATTGCCAATGATGTAACCATCTGGCTTCGCATCACATCCTTCATTTCTGGCTTGAGGAAGATTTTTTTTTCTTTAGCGTCTATAGTCCTAAATACTAGGAATTCATTAATAGGAATGACTGCTTTCTGTTTCTGCTTTCTGAGGCAATATCCTTACTTGTATGTAGAAATAATACAATTTATATTCATTTTAGTTAACATAATTATTGACACAATCAATTCCTTGCGTCCATCAATGTCTTATACTGTATACGTACGGTATTCCCTTTATATATGTAATTTCTCCTCGATAAAAGTACATAATTACTGATATAGATAAAACATACATGAATATCTTAAATTACTTTAATCATTTGAATGCAGAAGAAGTAGAAAAACCACATGGACTCATCATGGTGGGCTTCTTTTTATTATGGACAGAGCGCTTGAATGTGATGGGCAAAGTGTGGCTCTGTCACAATGGAGCTACTAAAACTGATGAAAGGCACAGACATTAATTGAATGACCTTGGCATCACAGGTTTTATTGAGGAGATCCACTTCAACGTCAAAGGCATACAGCGGGAGACATTTTTATTTTAGGGGCCATTTCATCTCCATCTTTGACCATGTCTCTGAACACTGACAACTGTTGCCCTAAATAACATAACACCGTTTACTTTGGTGACCTTCTTCACAGTCCTGCTCCTATGGAGTTTGAAATAAATTACGACACACTGAGCAGGTAACAGTCAACAAAGAACTGGTTGGTAAGCCTTTTAGGGCAGGTGAGTGATGTCCTTCCACTGAGAAAATCACAGACTACAGGGAGTATTTCAAGATGTATCTTTAGATGTCATAAGATGTTTTAAAACTGTCTATGTCTCAAAGTCTCTTAAGATGTCTCAACTTTATGTCTCAATATGTTTCGAGACATCTTAAGACCGAGTGTGTACTGTATATTGCAGTTTTTGTTTGTCTGTAATGTAAACAAAAAAACATATCACAATATACTGCAGTAGCTAACAAGATGGAGATCACAGAGGTTATTTTAAAAGAGTGCGTCTTGCAAACGGCCAGTTTGCGTCAACTACTTCACTACCACTGCAAAGGTTTTGCCTGTAAACTTTGGTTTTGAATCACGACGTTCTGGCATGTCTGCCTTGTGATTTGCTGGGAGAGTCCCCGGAAATATTAGTATTTTCCTTATTGACGTAGGCAATAACGTAGTTCCTCAAAAGAGCCCATTGAAGCCAGACCCTAGTCACTGTGTTGCCCGGAGTTGGGTTTTCAAGACTATGATCAATGTAGAGGTCTAGGGGCTTATGTCTACTTCTCAAGACACATTTACAAATAATGTACTTATGAGTAGTATCCTGCGCTGCCGCTCAGAATAGCTGGAAAGTGACAGCTACCATCTGTCATGAACTTCAGACCTTGTTTGTTGTTTGTGAAACTTGTTTGTTATTAAAGTGAATATAATGTCCTTATTCTCACTTTGAAACATCTGACCAACAACGTATCCCAATGGAGGGTTATCAACACAGTTGTTGAACGTGGTCAAAATGTGTAGGAAATTGACTGAAATACCGAGTTTTAGAGGATATGGGGAAGGAGATGGGCTAATTCCCCACCCTGCTTTTTAATTATGTTTTAGTGGTGGTGTAACTGGCCTACCTCTAATACCTGAACTACTGAGAGTAGGGCTTAGTCTACACAGTGACAGATCCGTCAAAGCAGTGGAGGCTGTCTCACCTGATGGGGAGTCAGGCATGGGGTTCTGCCTGGCGCAGAGAGATGGGGCCCAGACTGCACTGTCCACTGGCACCCAGCCAAACTGGCCTACCTACTATTGTCCTTCACTCCTCAGGCTCATGCTGAAGCCTGCTATTCAATTAGGATTCCATAACTTTCTGTTTCAGGCTTCAAGTGATACAGTACACCATCACTGAATTTGAAGTTCAAAGAAGATGTTACATGGAAATGACATGAATTGATATGTAAAAAATTGCTAAATAATATCAACGAATATTGATAGATTGACTTCAAATAAGTCAATGTCAATAGTGACAACAGCATCTTTTTCTTTTTAAATGTCATTGTCACAATTTCTCAGACACCATATGACACACTGTATTGTGTCCAGGACAACTCTGTCTGACAATGTTGTCGTCTTTGAATCGTCTGGGGTATCTGTCAGATATGCAATAGTATTATTACTGTTTAATTCACAAGAGCGACTGTGTCAGGGTTCTCAAAACCAAACAGATGGAGCTAGTCTGGAACAGAAGGTATGTAAATCTTGGATCACACCATTGGAATTGTCATTCAATTATTTCTCCAAGTGGCCATCTTTGAGAAGTCTTCATGAGTGCTGTTTACTGTGTGTGTGTTGGCAACTTTTTATGTTGAACCTGACACATACTGCTTGTGAAATTCACTTAAGGAACGATTGATTAGATCGATTTTGAGATTGCCAGAATGGTTGATACTGTACCTATTTATTGTTTTAATGTTTTTTTTACAATAATCTGGATACAAACATATTTATTTGCAATAGTACCACAGCCACTACACCTATGGTGATGACAAACACTGACAAAAATAAATAAATTAAAGACAAAGACCAGAATAATATCTAAATAGAACTGATGCTTTTGACAAGGTATCAGCTGTCCAGTCTGAAAACAGTATAGGAGATTTACAGTATGTCACAAATATATACTGAAAAATATAGAAAGGCAACATGCAATTTTACTGAGTTACAAATTTATATAAGGAAATCAGTCAATTGAAATAAATAAATTAGGCCCTAATCTATGGATTTCACATGACTTGGCAAGTGCGCAGCCATGGGTGGGCCTGGGAGGGCATAGGCCCACCCACTGGGTATCCAGGTCCACCCACTGGTCAGCCAGTCCCAGCAAATCAGAATGAGTTTTTCTCCACAAAAGAGCGTTATTACAGACAGAAATACTCCTCAGTTTCATCAGCTGGCTCGTCAGCTGGCTCGTGGCTCGTCTCAGATGATCCCGCAGGTGAAGAAGCCGGATGTGGAGGTCCTGGGCTGGCGTGGTTACACGTGACCTGCGGTTGTGAGGCCGGTTGGACGTACTGACAAATTCTCTAAAACGATGTTGGAGGCGGCTTATGGTAGAGAAGTTAACATTAATGTATCTGGCAACAGCTCTGTTGGACATTCCTGCAGTAAGCATCCCATTTGCACGCTCCCTCAAAACTTGAGATATCTGTGGCATTGTGTTGTGTGACAAAACTGCACATTTTAGAGTGGACTTTTATTGTCCCCAGCACAAGGTGCACCGGTGTAATGATCATACGGTTTAAACAGCTTCTTGATATGCCACACCTGATAGGTGGACCTTGGCAAAGGAGAAATGCTCACTAACAGGGTTGTAAACACATTTCTGCACCAAATTGGAGAGAAATAAGCTTTTTGTGCAATGTTTTATTTCAGCTCATGAAACATGGGACCAACACTTTACATGTTGCGTTTATATTTTTGTTCAGTACATATATATACTGATACTCAGAATGCTGAAGAGCATTCCGCGACAGTGTATGTTTAATCATCTGTCAGAAGCTTTAGAGCCCCAGTTGAACAGTTTGCTCCTCAGAGCTTAGATATTTATTTCATTGAGTCCATCCAACTGAAGAGCTATTGAATCTAGTCTAAACCATTGGGGATTTTGTCCAGCCAAGCAATATTCCCCTCCACCTTGCCACAGTTACCCCTTCAGTAGAACCATGATTACTATACTCTGCTGGAGTGGGCAGAAAATAGCAGAATGTCTAAGAGTTTGAACTTGTGGTATATAGACAAATTCTATACTATCTGCATTTCACACAGAACCATGCTGTTCTTCGTAGATCTCCCCCGTGCTTTTTAAACCGACCACTTATGTCTATAAGTGAACGCATTACCAGAACTATTGTGTTGTTCAGATTCATTCATAGTTGATCATTTGGATAAACACTACTCAGGTAAAACATTAAAGCAGTGATGTGGGAGAGGAGATGACGTGATTTAGTTCAAGTGTGTATTTGATTGAGGACCTGATGGCTGCATTGCGGTAGAGAGAGAGCACACTTGAATTTCAACCACAAACACTATACTCACATCACAGTTAACCTCAAAATATCCTTACTACAAATTTCAGCTGTCATTTTCATTGCATATAGGAATTTTAAACAGACGTTAATGTCAGCTGCAGTTGTATTTAACGTCTTCACCGCACAACGCTGAGAAGTGACAACTGCTTATCTCCATGGAGATGGGGTACAGATTCACTGTGTAAAGTGACTGCAGGTTCAATGCAGATAAGATGTCATTATTGTTTTATTTCTCCTAATGACGGTCATTATGCATGGACACTGATTGAATTCCATTTGTTACCTGCGCTTGAGCCTGAGTGGAATAATTACCATTTAAGTATCTCCATTAAAATTCATACACAAATGTTCATGACCAAACCTCCTGTTAGAAATAACTCAAATATTATTTGGATCTGAATTGGATTATTACCCCAGCCCTGTTTTAAATACCTGATTAACGAATAACGTCTAACTGTATGAAATGTGTTGTCCACGTGTTGCTTTTTTGCTATGTGTCCTTTCTCAGAAGATGCACAAACGACAACAGGAAACCACTTTTAGCTACCAGCATCTTTCTCAGCATTCTCACCTAATATTTCATTTAAATGGATCTGCTGGTGAATGTAATCAATATCTAGCTCCCAGTCTAAATGTCATTTTCAACCTTTTTCATTGTAACGAGCGTTTGACAGGAATGTTCATATAGTACAGTGCATTTCTTTTCTTCTTCAGTTCAAATGACAGCTACATGATACATGTATGATTTGTTTAAAATGTAATGCAGCGTAGAGATAACACTGTTGGCTAATTCTAAAGCAAACCCCATATAATTCAGGTGTTCCAATAGTTCTGTACAACACATACGTACATTAAACAATGCCCTTTGACAATGATTGCTGTGTATTTGTGAATTGAATGTGGTTATGTTCCATTATGATAACAACCATAGCCAGCTTATACACTGTCCATTTAACGCTGCTGATACTGGAAGACTGGTCAATTCAACAAGACAACGTTACACAGGGATAACAGCTGAAATTGCTATTTTAAACATCTTGGAGTCGTTGAGCTATAATAATGTGTTTGTTTATCCCTGGGTGCATGCATTCAGCCACAACAGGAACATGTCACTTCTCGTTTCCTGTTTTATTGGCATTCACCCTGCACACATTTACTCAAGTGGAATTAAGCGTGTTTGTGTAGCAGTAAATAAGGCATGCACTTCCCTAATACAGCCATCCTGCTACTGTATCGCATTCACAGCTGGGACTGAACATTGAGGCTGCAGAGGCAAATAGGGTGGGGATCTAGTGAGACCCAATCAATCACTGACAGATTACTGGTAAAGCCACTTCCAGACCCATTAAAGAGGGACCAATGCAGAATTGCAACTGAACAACTTATAGTTTTAAGCCAACAGTGGACTTCCTGGTTATTTATCAAAGTCACTGCTGGTGAGCAGCACAGCTCGCTGCGCGATTGTAGTTCACAGCAGATAGAGCCGAGTGGCAGCACAGCATTGAAAGCAGTGTTTATGCCCTCAGCTCTGGCGCTGTCAGCCTTGTGGAATTTACTGTAAATCACATTTTTATTGCAACATTTAGTAGCTTATTCTCTGTGGGCTTCATTCACGTCAAGCTTGTCCCCATTAGGATTTTAGCCCCAGTCCATAAAGGGACTTGGCTACACATCATCAAATCATGTGAGAAACCAAACCTTTCGTTGAGTTTTTTGTGTCCCTTTCTGTTCTTTTCTACCTGGACTCTTCAGCCGTCATGGATTTTCATTGTGGAGGTTGCTATAGACTTATTCTTTACCAAGCCACTTCCTCCCGCCCAAACCCCCTTACAGTATATCAATCCCCCAGAGGACAACTTTACTTTTATTTCTATTCATGGACCTTGGTGATTTGCACTAGCTTTATTTGTTAAGATGCATCTGTGGACTGCATTTTGAAATACCACAGTACAGCGCTTACTCTAAGTATAAGAGGTGCAGACTGGTAGTCAGAGTGATAGAAACAACATTACCCCTCCCCCCCAAAAAAAGCTCAAATGTAGCTAAATATTTCATTTTAGGCAGCATATTTTGTCTACAGTCTAGACTATAAAATGATAACTACTTCATGTGTGTTTTGCTAGATTCATGCGAAAAGATGTTCTCATCTCTATTACTAGATTGATGTTACGTTGTAGATCTCCTGCATGTCAAAATAAATGTGAACAGCCTAAATACAATGAACATAGAACGAGACGTTTATCTGATTCCACAAAGCAGTGAGCCAGCGACTGAAACATGTCCTATTTGCGTAAAGCATCTCGAATAACACAATCGCCTCCTTTGATAGCAGCAGTTGGTTAGGCTTTCTCCAAAGCTAGTGTTTCATGGCACACTTAATTTCCCACCAGCAGCCACTGTTGAAGTGATCAGACGTGACACAAGAGTCTGTAGGCAGAACGTTAAAAAACAGCTAGTTACATGCCTTTGTAAATCCCTAACCTTGTTCCTGAGGAGATTTTCACTTTGGGGGACACGTGAGCAAACATTCTAGCCACACTCATTGCATCAAAGAGTTACTGCTTGTTACAGGTGAAGTGGGCCCAGATCGTAACCTCAGATTAATGTAAAATGTACTCTGATTATCATAATGTAGTGGTTTAGTTACCTGTAAGTGCATACTATTTTTCAATTCTGTCAAATCTAACCTGTTGTCTATATTATGTAAGAGACCATGTGTGTGAACTATTTAAATAAAAATTATGTTGCAATTACATATTTTGCTGATCATGTTACAGGTGATCATTAACTCAATGTGTTGTAGTTTAACATACAACGATGTCTGAATTGTAACAGCATTACTCCTGTAACAGCATTACACTGTATTCTAAATAGGGGGCGGGGGGGCAGCGAGCGTGCTTAAACCACGGTAACATCAATCCATAGCATGTTATAGTAACATATTGAAATAAAGTTATAATACCATATTTACTGGGTTTTGCGCATTGGATTTAGTGAGAATAATGCATTTTCTTTACGTGAATGAATGATCTCTGATTTGGTCAATCCAAATGAACGATTAACAGTAACAGTCATGCACGTGAGCAAAGGTGGAGAGTGAAAAAAAGATGCAAATTCCTGATCAATGTTCCTTTTTGTCTCATAACTTGATCACTGACTGTAGGAGCTTTCAGGTGGGTGATATGATAGACATGAAACTGCAGCCCTGATATGTGGGGGAGTCTAGATGATGTGCGTATTGACGTGCTGTAGCAAGAGTTCAGGGAGGCAGCTGAGCAAAATCATCTAGAATGTCCTGCCTGCTGACACAAGGACAAAAGGCACAGACAGAACATTTTCGTATGAGGGAGGAGACAATGAACGTGGCTACACCTGGAAATGCACTGAGTTTGTTTTCTCCCTGACCTCTAGAGCACACTGAGGTTATATCCCAAATGGTACCCTATTTCCTATATCGTGCACTACTTTTGACCAGAGCCCTATGGACCCTGCTCAAAAGTCATGCACTATGTAGCCTAGTGATAGGATGCCATTTGGGCCGCAGACAAATCTTTTAAGGCTGTTCTTCGGGACAGACAGAGAGAGTCTGGTAGCTATAGTATGAACTGGGCATTGTCACACTCAGCTACTAGCACTGATGAGCAGCAGCGTTTCCTCACCTAATTCCAGGGCTGGAAACATCTCAAGCAGGAGATTAATACCATCTACTGTTCTGCCTGTACTTTCTGTCTCCTCCTTCGATTTCACCTTGTCTGATCTAAATTGAAGAATGAAGCAATGAGCCTTTTCTTTATCAATATATTACATATTTATCTTGCTCATCATTTTCTGTCACATAAACAATGCCATATTACCTTGCGTAATCCTTAAGAGATGGAATAAGGAGGGAATGATTGGGGAAATTATGAGCAACACAGAACAATCGAGGTATGGCTATTCTTTCCCACAGGCTGCTAGCTATAGGTATCCGCTGTGCACCGCTGAATCAGTGCAGTAATTATTACCTTGGAGTGTGTGAGCTGGAGCTGGCATTGGTCAGAGCTGCACAGTGAGTCTTGTCTACCTATGGGTAGGAGTTATCTGAAGAGCTCAGGATCTGCTGGAAATGGCATGGGGATCTGTGGGGAGTGCTCAAGGCTGAATCAATGCATCACTCCAAGGCCCTTGCAAATGAATTTCAGAGGGCATTGTGGGACTAACGGTGCCAGGATCTAGATCATGTGTCTAACTGGGGTTCCTCCTAGCCTGCCATCCCAATGGGCTCGAGAGATACCTTTCTCCCTTCAAGAAGCTGAGAAATGATAAAAGAGAGATGGAATGGGGCATTTAGTTATACATTTTATATAATGTAATATAACGTATCATGTATTAATACATTTCTAAAGCAAGACAAGAAGGGTATATATGTTCCCCAAAAATATATTTGTCTATTTTAATAATGTAGTAATAAGTAAGTGATGTTGTACACTAAGAATCTTCTACACAAAGTATTGAATGATAATAATGATTGTGTAATAATTGTTTCATTGCAGTCACCAGTGCATTTGACTAGGTCTATTGAATTATCTATTTATAGCCTAATTATTAGCTTTGGTTTTATATTTAATTAACTAATCAATATATTCGTTCTTGATACTGAAGCTATACACTAAGTGTACAAAACATTAGGAACACCTGCTCTTTCCATGACAGACTGACCAGGTGAATCTAGGTGAAAGCTATGATCCCTTATTGATGTCACTTGCTGAATCGACTTCAATCGGTGTAGTTGAAGGGGAGGAGACAGGTTAAAGAAATATTTTTAAACCTTGAAACAATTGCGACATGGATTGTGTATGTGCCATTCAGAGGGTGAATCCGCAAGACAAAAGATTGAAGTGCCTTTGAATGGGGTATGATAGTAGATGCCAGGCACACCAGCTTGCGTGTGTCAAGAACTGCAACACTGCTGGGTTTTTCACGCCCATCAGTTTCCCGTGTCTGTCAAGAATGGTCCACCACCCAAAGGATATCCAGCCAACTTGACTGTGGGAAGCAATGGATTCAACATGGGCCAGCATCCCTGTGGAACGCTTTCGACACCTTGTAGTCCATGCCCACACGAATTGAGGCTGTTCTGAGGGCAAAAGGGTGCAATTCAATATTAGGAATATTTTGTACACTCAGTGTATATTCCATGTGAAATATAGACTACAGTGCATAATAAAAAGCAACGCAATTATCCAATGTAAACGCAACCTATAAATTGTCACATCTATGGGAGGAAGCGCTTTGAATTGGCCTCGTCCGACAGAATACATGCGCAGTGCGCCGCATGCTGCCTTCTGTAGAGCAGCTGTCCAGGGTTTGGAATTCCAATATGGCAGAGGCTTTGGTCAGTCTTCCTCTCACTAACTTGGAATGGTTTCAAATCGCAAGCAGTCGCGTTTAACCCGAGCACCCATTCATCAAGCATATCCACTGGATCGATGTTACTATAATCTCTGAAGCTACCCTGTCATATATACAGGTAAGAGTTAAAGTGTCTCTATCTTAGATATGAACAATTAAAAAGAAGCGAGGCTGCAATACGCAAGAGTAAGCGCTTTTTGTGGTATACCCCTTGAAACGTTCTCACGCATCACGCATTATGCAGCGTAGTACCTATCCAACTATCGTCTATTAAAAATGTATATATAGGCAATGTCAAATGCCAAAGTAGACTATAGCTACTGCAAGGATTTGAAGTTTATGGCACGGCTGAGAATCAATCAGGCGCTCGAGGCAATTAATGATTAAATAATCAATCATTTTAATGAGAAAGTGATGAGGGCTATACAAATTGTTGCAAAGTAACTTTCAAGTGAAAACATTATGATATTCTGAAGATACACTTGCTGCGATAACTGGTGGCAGGTGGCTAATAAATACGTTGTCATTGCGCTCTTCGTGGTGACAATTGGCTGTATGTAGTATAACAGTATTTTAAAAGTAATGGGACAACATCATTCATGCTGCTTTAGCCGCTTCCCCTAATGGGGTTGCAAGAAAATGTGTTTTTAAATCATCGTAGGGAGCGTCAGCAAGGAACAAGGAGTACTGATCTAGGCTTAACATTCATGGTCATGTGTTTTGGCTCTCTCTTCACATGTTATCAAATAGCTTTTGTTGTTTTTTCTTTCTTCTTAGTTATATGCATGTCGGTTCAAATGAATATCTGACGAAAGGACCCACGTTTCAAGGCAGTGAAATTCGATAGCTTAAAGGAAAAGTGCCTGTAATGAGAAGCAACATTTGGAATTCCTCCTCGTGAAAATTCCGTTTCTGCTGTTTTTTCCTTTCCCCTTGTTTTTAGGCGTAAAGAAGACATGATCACTAGCACCAGTATTTATGGTATGTTGGACTATTTCACTTATTGATTGATTACATGATAACTGGGAGAATTTTCCCGGTGCGTTTATGTTGTGTATGCATGGCTCATCTTAATGTTGAAAAGTTCAACAGTGACGTTGCAATTGCAGCAATAGTTTGTTTTAGAAATACCAATAATAGGTTAGAAAATATCAATCGTTTGTTAAATGCACATAGGTGGTTGTGAATAGCATGTTTACCATGTGGAGGCATTTTATTTAGGAAATGCTGTACTGTGCTAATTTAGTGAGGTATATTGGTTCAAAACTAAAAGTGAACTACTACTAATAATGATAATAATAATAACAATAGTTACAGTATAGCATAATACTGCCACTAGCCTAAAAATGGTAATGATGATACTTAGGCTATTATCAGTTTTACATTGTGAAGAACAAGTTAGTGCGTAACTTCTGTATTTTGCATTAACATTTCGTTTCACACACTATACATCTTTTTTATTTTTGCATGTGTCTGAAATGTATGTATTGTCATATTTTATGCGTCAATTTATCTTTACCAGACGGGAGCTGCTTCCCCTATCCGCATTAACAAAATTATTAGTGGTCGTTTCAGATTAACATAATGTAAAAGTAGTATTTGGGAGTGGGAGACCAGCTCTCATGTCATTGGGGAAGTGATTGCTATATGAGAGATTTCTTCCATGTATTGTTACAAGCTCCAATGTATTTTCTCTCTACTGTTTTGCCTGTCTCTGATGTTCAGAAATTCAACCAATATATTAGACCATTGGCATTAGCTCCAAATTGCACTGTCATGCATCCAGTCGAGTCCAGGGGCATTTACGACTTCATATAGACTTTGCTTATGATCATGAAAGTGTATGGGGCATTAACTCTGTTTGTGTGGTGAAATGAATGGGTAAGTGGCCCATCATGTGTCGATTTATGTATGTTTTATTAATCAGATATTACTTTGTATATGCCATTTCTGATATGGAGTTAATACATTGAAGTAATTTGATACCAGTAAATAACATGCCACATTAATGGGTTCAGTCTGCCTTTACAGACAGCAAAAGATTAGAGCTGGAACAACCTGTGAAGATTCAGTAAAGTTGTAGGCAAATGTGTGAGTTAATCAGTAAGGACAATGATCATCAGCACAACTCCCACATCCTAAAGTGCTGTTTACGACCCCTCATATCTGTCTTGTGTTGTGCTGTCTTTGTACTTTCACTTTTCAACATTATGGGAAACTTTGCTCATTCTTTATTTTATTATCAGAAAATTCACATTCAACATTTTCACATTATTTGTCTACATCAGAATTTGTTACGCTCATTCTATAGCCTACAGGGGCACATATTATGACCCGCTGCAGTCCACAGCCCACCCTGCAAGTGTTAGCAGTTGTTCAGGGTGATACATAGATTTACTCCAGATTTGTACTTAACATTATAATACTGACACATAAGAAATTCAGTTTCAGAACTTCCCCACTGGGCACAGATGTCAGTTCAACGTCTAGTTTTGATTTACATTTGGTTGAGTTTTCAACTAACGTGAATTCAACATGAAATCAACAAAAAATGTCACTTTGTCATCGGATTTAGGTTAAAAGTTGGGTGAAAAAAATACAAAATGGCCTTAAGTTGATTCAACGTCATCGCATAGATTTTCTTTGGTTGAAATGACATGGAAACAACGTTGATTCAACCAGTGTTTACCCATTGGGTCTTGTTTAGCTGTATGAAGTTTTGATACTTAAATTGAACACTTATTTTCTCAATACAAAAAATCAAACATATTTTTGTTCACACTTCTCATTTGAATTCATATGCGAGGGAATTAATAATTAACAGACAGCTGAGATTCCTCTTCAGTAAAACGTACATCACAACCACTCAAATCAAATCAAAGTGTATTGGTTGCGTACACAATTTTGCAAGTGTTATAGCAGGTGCAGCGAAATGCTTGTGTTACTAGCTCCGAAAGTGCAATAGAATGTCTCGCAAATACAATACAAATACACAAATAATCAAAAAATCGAAACAAGACATCAAGAAATGACAGAACGTGTCCAATTAATAATCCTGAGAAGATACTGTATATTAGCATGAGCATGTGTCAGAACCAGAATATAAATACGTGGTGTGTATAGACAGTATATATTTTAGAAAAGAAAGTGGTAGGTACAGTAGTAGGTATATTAGGATGGGCTATGTCAAATATACAGTATACAGTGCGTTCCACATTTTGTTACGTTACAGCCTTATTCTGAAATGGATTACATACATGTTTTTCCTCATCAATCTACACACCCCATAATACCCCATAATGACCAAGTGAAAACAGGTTTTTATATATATTTTTTAGAATGTATTAAAAATAAAAAACAGAAATACCTTATTTATGTAAGTTTTCAGACCCTTTGCTATGAGACTTGAAATTGAGCTCTGGTGCATCCTGTTTACATTGATTATCCTTGAGACGTTTCTACAACTTGATTGGAGTCCACCTGTGGAAAATTCAATTGATTGGACATGATTGGAAAGGCACACACTTCTCTATATAAGGTCCCACAGTTGACAGTGCATGTCAGGGCAAAAGCCAAGCCATGAGGTCGAAGGAATTGTCCGTAGAGCTCCGAGACAGAATTGTGTCGAGGCACAGATCTGGGAAAGGGTACCAAAATATTTCTGCAGCATTGAAGGTCCCCATGAGCACAATGGCCTCTATCATTGTTAAATGGAAGAAGTTTGGAACCACCAAGACTCTTCCTAGAGCCGGCCAAACTGATCAATCGGGGGAGAAGGGCCTTCGTCAGGGAGGTGACCCAGAACCCAATAGTTACTCTGACAGAGCTCCAGAGTTCCTCTGTGGAGATTGGATAACCTTCCAGAAGGACAACCATCTCTGCAGCACTCCACCAATCAGGCCTTTATGTTGGAGTGGCCAGTCAGAAGCCCCTCCTTAGTAAAAAGGCACATGACAGCCCGCTTGGAGTTTGCCAAAAGGCACCTAAAGGACTCTCAGACCATGAGAAACAAGATTCTCTGGTCTGATGAAACCAAGAATGAACTCTTTGGCCTGAATGCCTAGCGTTACGTCTGGAGGAAACCTAGCACCATCCCTATGGTGAAGCATGGTGGTGGCAGCATCATGCTGTGGGGATGTTTTTCAGCAGCAGAGACTGAGAGACTTGTCAGGATCGAGCGAAAGATCAACGGAGCAAAGTACAGAGATCCTTGATGAAAACCTGCTATTGAGCGCTAAGGACCTTAGACTGGGGCGACGATTCACCTTCCAACAGGACAACGACCCTAAGCACACAACCAAGACAACGCAGCAGTGGCTTCGGGACAAGTCTCTGAATGTCCATGAGTGGCCCAGCCAGAGCCCGGACTTGCACCCAATCAAACATCTCTGGACAGGTTTGCGAAGCTTGTAGCGTCGTACCCAAGAATACTTGAGGCTGTAATCCCTGCCAAAGGCGCTTCAACAAAGTGTTGAGTAAAGGGTCTGAATACTTACTGTATGTAAATGTGATATTTCAGATATAATTTTTTTATAAATGTGCAAAGGTTTCGCTTTGTCATTATGGGGTATTGTGTGTAGATTGATGAGGAAAAAATACCATCATTGAGATGTTTATACAACTAGATGTTTTATCAACATTTTTATCAATTCTAGAATAAAGCTGTAACGTAACAAAATGTGGAAAAAGTCAAGATGTCTGAATACTTTCCAAATGCACTGTACATACACAGTGAGTAAACAACAGTATATACATAGAATATGAGGTGACCAGCATTCAATGACTCTACACTGAGTGTACAAAACATGAAGAAAACCTTCCTAATATTGAGTTGCAACTTCTTTTGCCCTCAGAACAGCCTCAATTAGTAAGGCCGAGGACTCTACAACATGTCGAAAGCGTTCCACAGGGATGCTGGCCCATGTTGACTCCAATGCTTCCCACAGTTGTGTGAAGTTAGCTGGATGTCCTTTGGGTGGTGGACCATTCTTTATAGACACGGGAAACAGTTGAGCATGAAAAACCCAGCAGCGTTACAGTTCTTGACACACTCAAACCACAATCCATGTCTCAATTGTCTCAAGCCTTAAAAATCCTTCTTTAACTTGTCTCCTCCCCTTCATCTACACTGATTGAAGTGGATTTAACAAGTGACATCAATTAGGGATCATGTTCCTAATGTTTTGTACACTCAGTGTATATACACGGGGCATTAGTCTCAAGGTGCAGGGTAGAGTACCGGGCAGGTAGCCAGCTAGTGATGTCTGATGGCCTGGAGATATCAAAGCTGTTTTTCACTATCTTGGTCCCAGCTTTGAGGCATTTGCCTGCTAGAAGGTAGCAGAGTGAACAGACCGTGGCTGAGGTCCTTGATTATCTTCTTTGCCTTCCTTTGACACCGAGTGCTGTAAATGTCCTGGAGGGCAAGCAGGGTGCCCCCGGTGATGCTTTTGGGCTGACCGCACCACACTCTGGAGAGCCATGCGGTTGAGGACGGTGCAGTGTTCGTACCAGGCGGTGATGCCACCTGAAAGAATGCTCTCAATGGTGCATCGGTAAAAGATTCTGAGGGTCTTCGGGGCTAGCCGTCCGAGGTTGTAGAGGCGCTGTTATGCCTTCTTCACCACGGTGTTGGTGTGGTGAGACCATTTCAGGTCCTCAGTGATGTGCATGCCAAGGAACTTGAAGCTTTTGACCCTCTCCACTGTGGCCCTGTCGATGTGGATGGGGGCGTGCTCCCTCCTGTGTCTCCTGTAAGTCCACGATCAGCTTCTTTGTTTTTCTGACATTGAGGGAGAGCTTACTTTCCTGGCACCACTCTGCCAGCGCTCTAACCTCCTCCCTGTAGGCTGTCTTTGCTGTAACGTGTTTCCATAAAAGTTTACATGATCATACATGTGATTTAAGGCACTTTGTTTGTATGTATTTCTCAGTGCTTTTTCACATGCCTGATGGTTTTAGGTGAAACTATCTAATTGCATTCAGCACTCCCAAGATGTTGCTGTGTGGTTTTAAAACATGCTTTTTTAAATACATTAACAACTCACATTTTTAGATATAGTTATGAGTACAGTATTGCTAACTTGAGTTATTAGCAGCTGAGGATAGAATAGATAATAATAGAGGACATGGACCTAGTCCCGTTAGCTACTATGTCCTAACGCAGCGCCGGGGCCATAGGCTGCTCATAGGCAATTTTCTTTAGTCATGATTTAACCTTTTGGCTTCTCCAGTGTGTGTGGTAAATTCCCTGACAGGTCTGTTTATTCCTCATTTTATTGCACTTCTGATTGCAATCTAAGCTGTCTGGTTGACATGGATCCTCGTCTTGAGTTTTGTGGTGCGCTTGATGACAGATGCTAACCCTTCCCCTTTTCACCACCCTCTTCACCTGATGCCTGGCATGTTGTCATGTTAGCAGAGTACTTATACGCAAATACTGTAGCATGATATACCATAGCTTTTGATAATGTGACTACACTCTACTTACTACAGACTTGTCGCAATTGTTTTTCATTGCTTCCACATTTCTTGTGGCACACTTCATAATTGTTGTTTTTATATTGGGAAAAATAAAGTATGTAATTGCTGCAATTAGGCAAATGATACTTGCAGTATATATTTTTGAAATGAATAGTTAGTAACTTAATCATAAATAATACAAATGTAATGTACATGGACACACTCCTAAATAGTTTCAATACACATATTTCCATCAGTTTTCTGAATTGATTAAACAAATTGGTGTCACTTAAGAATTTTATTTTATTTTTTTATATATCTTTTTACATTACAACTATGTACATTGTATACAGTATGCATAGGAATCATGTACCAACAGTTAATTGTGCTGCTGCTAAAAGAGGAGTGAAACTGGATAACATCTTTGAAGTCCTCAAAAGGGTTAACGCCGATAAAGCTGTAAGATAGGACATGCGTTTGATCTGAACGCTGCTGACCATTTCTAGTACTGTACAATTCAAATTGTACTTTTCAGCAACCCTTAAGTGAAGAACATAGGCTATATATGCATTCTGGATGGTATACGATACGATACCACCAGTATGTGGACACCTGCGCGTTGAATATCTCATTACAAAATCATGGGCATTAATATGGAGTTGGTCCCCCCTTCACTGCTATGTCAGCCTCTTCTCTTTTGGGAAGGCTTTCCACTAGATGTGGGGTTGACGTCAGGGCTCTGTGCAGCCCAGTCAAGTTCTTCCACACCGATCTCGAGAAACCATTTCTGTATGGACCTCGCTTTGTGCATGGGGGCATTGTCATGCTGAAACAGGAAAGGGTCTTCCCCAAACTGTTGCCACAAAGTTGGAAGCACAGAATCGTTTAAAATCATTGTATGCTGTAGCGTTAAGATTCCCCTTCACTGGAACTAAGGGGCCTAGCCCGAACATTGAAAAACAGCACCAGACCATTATTCCTCCTCAAGCTAACTTTACAGTTATGCATTGGGGCAGGTAGCGTTCTCCTGGCATCCGCCAATCCCAGATTCGTCCGTCGGACTGCCAGATGATGAAGCGTGATTCATCACTCCAGAGAAGGCGTTTCCACTGCTCCAGAGTCCAATGGCGGCGAGCTTTACACCACTCCAGCAGCAATTGGCATTGCTCATGGTGATCTTAGGCTTGTGTGCTGCAGCTCGGCCATGGAAATTCATTTTATGAAGATCCCAACTAACAGTTCTTGTGTGGCCTACCAGCACTTACAGTTGACCGGGGCAGCTATAGCAGGACATACATTTAATGAACTGGCTTGTTGGAAAGGTGGCATGCTATGACAGTGCCACGTTGAAAGTCACTGAGCTCTTCAGTAATTCCATTCTACTGCAAATGTTTGTCTATGGAGATTGCATGGCAGTGTGCTCGATTGTATACACCTGTCAGCAGTGGGTGTGGCGGAAATAATCGAATCCACTAATTTGAAGGGGCGTCCACATACTTTTCTATATATAGTATATTTAAATTCCTTTCCCCTCAGTACATTGTATGATATATACCTCAACATTCTTTCGTCAAACGTTTGTTTTTTAGACAATATTTTTGTTCATCTTCACTCTAGCATTTTCATAATCAACACCATACATTATGATTTATCATACATACTGTATATGCATACGCTTTTACAAGTCATGTAGTTGTATGGTAGGTCCTAGGGATCCCAACCTGTTCTTCAGTAAATCAATAGAGAGAGAGGTGGCGTCAACCTCTGAAATCGAGTCCAGGGCCATAACATACAGTGCCTTCAGAAAGTATTCATACCACTTGACTTAGTCCACATTTTGTTGTGTTAAAGCCTGAATTCAAAATGGATTAAAAATATGTTTTTCTTCTCACGCATTTACACACAAACCCTCAGAATGACAAAGTGAAAACATGTTTTTAGAAATGCAAATTTATTGAAAATGGAATACAAAAATATAATCTACATAACTATTCACACCCTTTTGCTATGACGCTCCAAATTGAGCTCAGGTGCATCCGTTTTCCTTTGATTATCCTTGAGATGTTTTTACAACTTGATTGGAGTCCACCTGTGGCCAATTCCATTGTTTGGACATGATTTAGAAAGAAACACACCTGTCCATGTAAGGTCCCACAGTTGACAGTGCATGTCAGAAGTGTAGGGTCATTGAGGTTGGATGGGGTTTGGAAGGGATTTTTTTGGGGGGGGGATTTGGAAAGGATTTTGGGGATGGGGAGGGTCTATTAGAAGTTAGTAGTACTGAGTTAGGTAGGAGGATTTAGAAATGTTGTAAACCGTGATTAACCACACACTCCAGCACAGTAGGTGGCGACATGCAAACTATACTATGAAGTCCAATGAACTGTCCTTAGAGGTCTGAGGTAGAATTGTGATGAGGCATATATCTGGGGAAGGACATAAAACCATTTCTAGGGTGTTGAAATTTTTCAAGAGCACAGTGGTCTCCATCATTGTTAAATGGGGAAAAATATGGAACTACCCAGACTGCCTAGAGCTGGCCGGTGACCAAACTGAGCAACCGGGCAAGAAAGACCTTGGATAGGGAGGTGACCAAGAACCCAATGACCAATCTGACAGAACTACAGAGTTCCTTGGCTGGGAGATGGGAGAACGTGCCAGAAGGACAACAGACTCTACAGCACTTCACCAATCTGCGGTTTATGGGAGAGTGGCCAGACGGAAGCCACTCCTGAGAAAAAGGCGCATGCCTGGAGTTTGGTCTGATGAGACATAAATTTAACTCTTTGGCCTGAATGCAAAGCGCTATCTCTGGAGAAAAACAGTTACTGCTCATCACCCATCTAACACCATCACTACTGTGAAGCATGGTGGTGGGAGCATCATGCTATTGGGATGTTTTTCAGCGGCAGGGACTGGGAGACTGGTAGGGATAGAGGGAACAATGAATGGAGCCATATACAGGCAAATCCTTGATGAGAACCTACTTCAGAGTGCAAACAAAACTTAGACTGTGGGGCAAAGATTTACTTTCCAACAGGACAATGACCATACAGCCAAAGCAATGCTGGAATGGCTTCAGAACAAGAATGTGAAAGTCCTTGAGTAGCACAGCCAAAGCCGAGACTTGAATCCCATTGAACATCTATGGAAAGACTTGAAGATTGCTGTTCATCGCCTCTCCCCATCTAACTTAACAGAGCTTGAGAAAATCTGCAAGGAAGACGAATGGGAGAAAATCCACAAATCCAGATGTGCAAAGCTGATACAGACATATCCAAGACAACTCAAAGCATAATGAAGCAGTGGATTTTAACATTGTCTGTAGATAAGTCTCTCAGCGAGCTACAGTAAAGGGTGCGTTATGATAAGTGAGGGCTAGAATTGGCTTCAGTGGAAGATGTGACCAGAGCCATTTCCTGTGGGATGGTGTGTGAATAAGACTGACAGTTTTTGTTGTCCTCTAATGGTGACAATTAAAGCAAGCTTGTGACTAACTTAAGTTACTTCTGTGTAAACACCCCCTGGGAGGTCTGTGGGGCTGTTGTAAATTGATGAAACGCTCATCCGTTCAGACAGATACATTTGTCAGTTACTGTAACAAATCCCATTCGGTCTCTCCCATCTCAATTCTAGACAAAGCCTTGCGCAAATGAAATCAGTGCAGGCTTGTCATCTTTAAGCAAATATGTTAAGTGTTGTCTTTCGTGCTTTTCATCTGAAAAGCGAGGGAGACCCCAGGGGAGTGAGACATGCAAATAAGAACAAATCCCATCTCTTCTCAATGCAGCATTCCCCCTCTCCTCTCCAATGCCCCTCTCTCTCTCCCTCTCTCTCTCTGTCTCTTTCGTCTCCCTCATGGCAGCTTGCTATGTTATCTTTGTATGTTTCTCGGGTGCGCTGACAATTCCTCCAGTGATCTAAGTTGGGTTGCTTTAGAAAGTGGAAGCAGCTGTCTGTTGCTATACTGAGAGACGTGTGTGCTCTAATGCAAAGATGAAGGACCATGCATCCTTGACACCCCCTCTCCCCCCTCCCCTCCCACCCCCTATACCATGCCATTTAGACACAGGGACTGTGGGCTCACTGTTGTCCCTTCTTCTTCTTTTCTGACTGACAGCCTATAGACATTTTATAAAATGCATGTGTGTCCATTATCCGTTGCTTGTGCTTAACCTTCATGTCTCCTCCCTTTTGTCCTGTTCATGTATTTATGCATGCATTCTGGATCTAAAGACATGCAGTTCCATTGAGATCCTTGTAAATGTAATACACTCACACAGGGATAACACTGGACATTATCAGACACTTGGCTTTAGATCATTTTTTCCCATGTGGGTTAGTTTAGGCGTATGTTAATTACATAAACTCATAGTGGTATTCATTTGAGTTTAAAAGGCGCTAAGACCATTTCCTTTCGTCTCTCGAAGCCCGTCTTTAAGAGGTTTAACCCCAACTCACATATCTGCTTGACATTTACTGTACATGTTGTGGAAAGAGCAGCGTTTTTCAAACATTTGCTTTGTTCAGTCAATCTGAAGATTACAGTTAGGATTTGACTGTTGTGTTTAGTGTATTTAGAGCCAGATTACCTCTAACCTTACCCTCACCTTAACCCTAGCCATCACCCTTAAAGCCATAACCAGTGGATATAGAAAATAGTAAAATAAGGAACATTTGCACAGAAAATTGTAATACGCATACGTCCTTCAAGAGAATAGTAAAAATGCTTTGCTTTTAGGCATGATACCAGGTAGCAGTCAGTCATTAACCCATAAATTGTTTGACTGACCAAAATGTCCTGATTTATCCTTTTAAATAAATCTTAGTGTTGCACGGTACATTGCGCTTACTTAGTGATAACTTAAAATGCTTTCAAAATTCATACAGCAAGGGTGGTTAATTCAGGCCATGTATGTCATATGGGTAATTTAAATGATTTAATTGGAGTGTAACTCTGCCTTTAAACCCCTTTTCTTGCAATTTGAAACAATGAAATGTAGGTTTTGTTTCATCTCCTTCAAATAATCCTCGCTCTGTCTTTGGACTCATAAAGAGTGGAGGCAGCTCAGAGCCTGTTGGGGATTGGTTAGAATAGACAATCCCCAGGTGTACAAAACTAGGTTTAGCAGTAATGCTTTTAATCTGGACTTGTAGAGGATTCATGTGCATTCATAGATTTTCTTCAGTAATTATCATACCCCCAGTGGCAGCAAGAGAGACGTTTGCCTAAATCACTGATGTCCTCATTACACTGTTTACATTTTAATTAGATTTGCTAAACTTTTGATTTCTAATGGCCATAATGATTGGAGATGTTCTCCTCTTTAGTTCAAGGGAGGAGGAGGCTCCATGCTGATCATACAGTTATACTACACTCGTAGGAGGAGTCTTTTTCTGTTGACAGCTCACCATGCTAGGAAATAGTTTGGTCAAGTGTTTGTGAGGATATTAACAAATGTTTTGCAGGTTTAATCAATGACCCCTCAGCAAGACCAAATGCTTCAAATGTCAGTTTGAGGCCTCTCATGGAGTACTCTTACCAACATGTTTAGGCTAGGGGAATGATTGTGAGAAAAAAATGTAAGTAAGTTTGATATTTTGAAATAACAGTAAATTGTCATTTATTTATAGTTTTGCTCTCGCAGGGACATGTATAGGTAGCTGGATGTGGCTCCTTAAAACAGATCTTGCCATGTGAGGTTGCCTATTGTATGGAAGGAAATGTCATCATTTTGTTCATCATTTTGTTCTTGTACGTAGCTTATCATTGAACAACCTTGAAAAGAGAGCCACTTTTTCCTGCTTCAAGGTTTTCCCTGCATAATGCTGTTAGAGTTTTCTATAGCGATTGAAGCACAAGAGGATAAGCGAAAACTCAATATGTTACTGTACTCAAATTCCACTTGTCTTCTCACAAAACACATGTCGAATATTTCGAGCGAGGCCACCATCCTTGGTAGCTTCCAAGCCCATTCATTCAACAAGTCTGGAACAGAACAGATACTCGACTCAAGATTCTGGTCAAAGCTTAGAATTAACATTTTGTCTCTTTTCAGAGCTAGCTTAAATCTAAACTCACACAATAGTTTACATTGTTTTATTTACAATAATATAACCCATCCTTTGAATGTGAAATGTGAGTGTTTGAAATTCATTGTATTATTCAAAGTTCATATTGCCTTCTTTTCATCTTCGTCAACTTTGAGTTGAATTGCAAATGGTGACATGGAAGGAGTCTACTGTAATTCAGCCTCCATAACCATAATTTGTAAAATGCCAGGTTGATTTATTTTGATTAGAGATTTTACCACAAAAGGCATCAGTAGCTATGTGTAATGTTTCTTACTGACAATATTAGAATAGATTTGCATAATGCCACCGTAGTTTTATAATTACTGTATTGAAAGTAGTTTCTCAATAAAGATATACACGAATATTCAAGAGACCAGGCATGTGTTTGCGTGAATCTGAAAGTCAATGTTTTGGCTGCTTTTGGAAATTCCTTCTGGAATGATGAATAGAGTCATCACGTTGACTGGTTAATTGTCTCAAATTTATATTTTGATGTACCACTAAAGATCACATAAAAGAAGTCAGATCTTAATTAGGAAGATGATCATAGGGAGATGCTTGTTATCAGGGGTGCTCGCTAACTTCCCAATGATTCATTCATCCTCGGCGGAGCCGTGTGGCTGACAGGTTGGCTGGGTGCCAGGGACTGGCAGAGATAACCTTGAGTGCCTGGGAGAGAATGGGTCTGAGGCCTGTCTGCAGGAGAAGAGAGCCGGGGAGGGGAGAAGAGAGGAGAGGGGCTGGTACACTGCCATGGAGGTTTAAGGCGTCAGGCTGCGGGCGGGCGGGCTGAGTGTGTCTGCATTTTCACAGTGATGTTGATGTATCAACCACTGCAGGGGTGCATGGATAAAGGAAGTTGATTGCTACTGGCCCCTGGCGGGGCAGGGGAGCTGTGCTAATGATGCTATTGTAGTTGGATGGGCCGCCAGTGGGGATCTATATCTCATTCGCCTTCTGCACTAGGATTGGCACTGGGCTCTTTAGATGGCCAGAGACATACTCACACCAACCCTGTATCATCCTAGGCTTTTCAAGGAAAATGTCATACATCCGTTTTTCCATTAGCTTTTAGACTAAGTGTCAATCCCATAAGCACTAGGAGATGTATGCTGTGTGTCAAATTTTACAGTAGTTTTTGCAGAGGAAAGATGAGCAAGCGAACAAAGTGGTTTATTGCTCCTTTGTTTTCATAGGTAGAAAAAGCACAGGGAAAAGTTTTGCATGAGCAAATGAAAAGCTGGCTGCTACTTGTTGCCTTTTGATTGATTGATGGTTTATTTTTGTCGTTCCACGCAGCAATAGTATTACGGCAGTATACATGACCATCCCCAGAGGACTGACAGAGATTTATTTTTTAAGATGTTGCACACCACCTACCTCTTACCAACACATTCATCCACTGTTTAGCATGACCCTTTATGGTTTGCCACAACAGGTTACACATCAGTTTGGTTCAAACTAGCTTAAACGTTCCAGAAAGTACATTTGAGTTTCTTACACACATACTTTGGCCGTGACATTTGCTTGTATATGTCAGAATTAACAATTTCCCACTTTGAGATGAAATGTCTGGTGAAACTATAACATCATTAACCCTGGCCAATGTCCTGTGGTTATATTGTGACTAGTGTGATAGACGCAAAGCCAATGTTTATGATCAGATTTGAACAGGTGTATGGGGTCTTTGTCTCCCAACAGACTAGCAGAGTATCCCAGTCTGTTATAAAACAGATCGCCATGGAAAAGCTTGTTTTGGTGTGGCCTATTTGACGGCCCCTCTTAGTTCCACATGGAATTAGATTAATTAAAAGCTGCACTTGTTGCCTGTTGATTGATATGTTTATTTGTCGTCCAACAGCAGCAATATATTACTGACAGTATAATGACCATCCCCAGAGGACTGACATGGATTTTATTTTTTTAAGATGTTGCAAACCACCTCCCTCTTACCAACCACCTTATTCACCTGTTTAAGATGACCCTTTGTTTGCCACGAAAGTACAATCAGTTTGTTTCAAATTAGCTTGAACGTTTCCAGAAAGTACATTTGAGTTTCTACACAATACTTTTGCACGTGACATTTGCTTTTATGTATAGAATTAACAATTTCCCACTTTGAGACTGAAAGTCTTGTGAAATATAACATCTTTACCCTGTCAATGTCCTGTGGTTAGATTGTGTGTGGATAGACACAAAGCCAATGTTTATGGTCAGATTTGAACAGGTGTATGGGTCTTTGTCTCTCTGACAGACTAGCAGAGTATCCCGTGTCTGTTATAGACGATCGCTGGAAAGGCTTGTTTTGTGTGTGGCCTATTTGACAGCCCCTCTTAGTGTCCACATGGAATTAGATTAATTTAAACCTGGAAATAAAATAGTCCTCATGAAGAGTTCAGCATCATCCTGGAGCTTTATGAGGGTTGACACTTATTTTGTGTTCATTATCGGGAAATCACCTCAGGGAGTAGTGTTGACTTTGCGTTGTCTAAAATAGCTGTTACAGTGCACTGTTCCATGCTCTCTGGTTCACTTAGACTCCGGGGCTCGGGGGAGGGAGGTGGAAATACCCAATCAACGTTTTGCTGAGAAACCTTAAACATTGTTTTAATTTTCTCTCTTTCGAAAAGGGAATCAAGTCAGCTAAAGCTTATTTTGGCGGTCTATCCATCTGTAGTATGCTCTGTGTTCTGACCTTTATTCTAGTTAAAGTGGTGCCTGGAGGAAAGTATGGACTCTGAGTAGACTAGGGGACAAACTAATGCCCCCTTTTGGTGTGTAGTTGCCCATATGTGACCCACCACCTGGATTCAGTCCTATTTAGCAACATTTTAAATTGTGTTTTTTACATTGGATAAAAGTAGAGACTCAGAGCTAGAAAATGGTACATCATACTCTGCAGTTGAGGGACAATGGGAAAGTCATTCTGCTTTGAAAGTTGATAAACTTGGAAGCTCACTTTTGAGAAAATGGCCCGTGAATATTTTGGTACACCTACTGGAGAGCTCTTCTTTGTCTACACCCATTCAGCATGGTTCACACCCTTTCAAACCTTAACCCCACCCTTCTCTTTAAGGATTAACAATGTAGTAAACAACCAAAGATTGTAAGACTAAAAGTGGTGAAAGTAGTAGCAAAAGTAGTAAAAATACACTTGATCTAGTCCTTGGCCTATATCCTAATCTGACTTTGGTACAGGTCATGTTGTTCTTCACATTACCGTCTCTGGTAAACACACACTATATCAAATAAGATAATCATTTATTTGTCATATGCACAGGATACAGAAGGTGTAAACGGTACAGTGAAATGGTTACTTGCATAGTGGAGTCTTTTGTTAAGACATGTAGCTAGCTAGCTAAACAATTAACCATAATCCCAACTCTAATGCCGCATTCAAAACAACTGGGAACTCACAAATCTCAGACTACCGACTCCAGTGCGTTCAAAACAACTGGGAACTCTGAAAAAAAATGGCTCCGACTGGGAAAAATCTATTTGAACGGTCATCCAACTCGTAATACCAACTCGGGAACTCTGGCCTTTTTCTAGAGCTCCGACTTTCCGACCTGAAGATCACTGATGTCATGATTTGAGTTCCCAGTTGTTTTGAATGCAGCAATACTACCATGCATGAATCTGCTGGTAGCTGAAGCTAACAAACTAGGTTCAATGTTAGCTAGCTACCTAACATTAGGCTATAACTAGCAATGCAAATGACTTTCTGAGATACAAATAATATTACTGCACAGATCATACACGTAACATTAGCTAGTGAGCCAGGCAGATAATGGTAAAGCGTACTGTTAGCTGGCCAGCTAAAAATACACTTTAACTTGCAATGAAAACTTATTTCTGACAAAATTAGAAACGTATAATATCTGGAAAGGGTCTCTCTCCCTGTCATGGATGCCATGGTTGCCCTTAGTTTGAAGATGTAATCCGGAGACAAGTGTTTTATCTCCGCATTTGGCAATCATCTCTCTGCTTCCACCGGGCATTCCACTGATTTCAAAACTCTGTCAACTTCTTCCGTGACAACGACACCGTTTCTTCCCCACCACTGTCATCAGAAACTCAACAATGTCTGTTTTAATGAAAATGTTTTTACCTAAAACAGGGATTTCCTCATTGTCTGATTGATTTTCAGAATCAGAGAGAGTCCACATGGTACGATCATTGTCCAGAAAGTAGTCCAGCAAAACCTTTTCAGTTCTTTAAGATATCTTTCAATCAAAGCCGCGGTAGAAAGGATTATTCACACATACTGAGCAGCTTATGTTATAGACAGAAGCGAGCTACATGGCAGATCAATCCGACCTCATCTCTCGGCATGTCCAGCCTATCCATTATCTCAGCCAATCATAGCTAGCAGGAAGGTTCCTGTATTTTTCCGTGGCTAAACCAACTAGGCTCGTAATGTAACTATTTTATTCCTATTTACAGATGGCATACAATTTTGTTATTAAGGTACATGAAAGTTCACATGTTCCAGAAGGCATTTCTGCCAAAACATTATTTTTAATAAATAACATTAAAATGCCTCTCCTGTGAAGTAGTAACGTACGACATATGCCTAGCTTTTTGAAACGGGTCACATATTATAATGACCTCATGTATTCTGATATTGTTCATATTCTGTGTTTAGTCAAAAGGAGCAACATGCCAGGTATTGAGACTGGTTAGTTGACTAATCAGCTGATCGCTGTAACTGACCTGTTGTCATCAGTGCATATTGCTAGACCAAAAAGCTAGCTTCCAGTCCGGGGTCTCCAGTTGACTCTTTAGGCAAGGTTATGTTATTCACGTACTATCTCACACTACTTCACTACCTTTTGTATTGTCAAGCCTGAGTATAACCTTTAACCGTCTTTAAATGTAACATTTAAATGTAACAAATGAAAAAATGTGTTAAAATTAGGTAAAAAAACAGGAATCCGTCATCTAAGGGGGGTTCTTACACAAGCAACATTTATAGCCTAAAAATCATCATATTAATATTAATTGAACATTATTAGATTTTTATCAGAACACATGGCATATGTAGATTCAGCCCTATGCCAAACCCTGACTGCATCTGCTCTCCCGCATCTTCAACCGTATCCCCAGAGCCTTCAGCCAGCCCTGTCGTTTCCATTATTCATTCCCAAAGTTTCATGTAGTATGGGAGGCTAGGGGGGGCGAATTTTTTTAGGGTGTCTGACAAAATGTATGTAGAGCGAAGTCACTGCTTTATGCAAAATATGCTCTGCCTTGGGAGGCAGTGGTCTCATGTAGGAGGTGTGAGTGCTTGGACAGGGGATGAGGCATGCATGGTGGCAGCCTGTGTGTGCCTGTCAGTCTGTCACCCAGACCTAATGTTCCTCCCTAGAGGTACCTGAGGGAGACCCGACCAGCACCCAGTCTGCCTCAGCTGCCGGCCATTCGGTGACAATGGTTTCCCACAGAGAGGGGAAGTGTCATTGTATGTATGTAAACTAGTGACAGATGACTGGAGACATGCAGTCCGTAGACACTTGGGCTGAAAGTAAAGTAGTCTTGCTTCTTTGCCTTCTCTCTCTTTCTCCCTCTCCACCCTGGACTAGAGAGAAAAAACATCAAGCTCCACAACCGTGGTGGAATACATTGACAAAGTCAAAGATATGAATAAAAAGGATGCAAATCATTTGGCATGAAAGAGGCATACTATGTGTAGAAGGTTGTGTTCCTTTTTGAAAGCCCTTTGCTAATAATTGCAAACGAGCGAAGGTTTTGTGCGTAGGGCTTCAGGCAACGTTTCTAGGTCAGAGGTCAGGGAGGTCAGTGTTACACTCCCAGCAGCCTCAGTTCAACCCTAGCTCTGGAAATAGAACATGCAACGTCATTGAGCCAGAAGGGATGTGGATTCCAGACCTCAGTGGCCAGAGGTTGCACATGTGGAATCTGCTCGTGTATTTGACGTAAGTGTTTGAAACTTGGAATGCTCCTAGTGGGTTGTTGTTATTTCATGCATGCCCACAACGAACAGCTCGTGATAGCAGAGCACAGAGCGTTCACATATTCTAGAGACTTTATGTTGACTATTCATCAAAGGGACTTGTAGGCCTACCAGCTAAAAGCAGATTTGCTAAACATTAGGCACACTACCTGCAAGTGAGATGAAATGGAATTGATACATCAGAAATTTGTTATGAGGGAAATATATGATCTGTAAAACATTGCCCTGTTGTAGGCTAGTCATCAGAATCTAACAGTGTTTTCTCTCCATAACAAGCTTTCATTCTGAACAACAGAAGGTGAGCTTTTAAGACTGTTTATTGCCCTGGGAGTGCTGGGTCAGGGATAATGGACATAAATCTTCTTGATAAAGCAATGAGGCCCGAGAGGCCATGGTATCTCGTGAAAATGGGTATTGCTAGGGGGCGTTGTTAGACACTGAGTTACATGAACAATATACTGTATCACGGGCCCCAGTGAATTATTGCTTTATTAAAACATATCCACCCACATTTTCATGAAAGAAAGATTATGAAATGTTTCACGAAGATCCTTCTGCAAATCACTGTTCAGTTACTAAGCAAAGCTACTAACAATACACCAATGTAGGACTGCAATACGTAGGAGCGTAGAGTTTAAACAATTGCTCATGAAACCCCATCATTGCTCCACCCATACAACCTCAAATGCCCACTACCATTCTCACAGTAAAAATCATTGTAGAACGAGTAACTAGCTAGCTTCAATTCTGCTATCACTATATTTATTTGTGGCAAAATCAAATCAAACAGCAGTGAACTGTTCCACTATTGTGAATACTCTCGCAAGTAACTTATTTACATTAAGGTGAACTGCTAGTGCTGTTTTTCTGTCAGCTTGATATTATGGTTCGGAATTAATCACCATTAATGAGCAGACATCTGTTGCAACCAACATAAATGGACATGACAGAGAGGGATGGCGAGCAGTTCAAAGCCTTGGTGTTACTTAATTAGATGGCACAGCATCGTCTTTTGCATGAACAACTTTGTCTGCATTTGATCATTCTTAAAATATGATCGCACCGCACGTGATGTCTCGGGCTCACAGGCTAGGAGCCATGTGTATGTACTGTATTACCAAGGTATGTTTTCTGATGTGACTGTCTGCCGGTGGAAAAAAATCCATCAGATCTGATGAGATCCTGCACCTTCGAGCATGCCCATGCCAAGCTCTTTATATACTGCTATTGTGCTATTTTTAGGTTCAAACGATATAAAGAGCCAATTCACATTTGAGCAATGGGTGACTGTAGGTTGTGTATATTGATGATTGGGATTTGTTTCTTAATAGAACTGTGTCTAATTAATTAGCCTTTAATTGGGAGAAGACAGAACATGCAAATGCAGTACACTCTGATTCGATCGTTATTTAAACTGCATAAATAACTGTACATCGGCGTCTACTTAATGTAATATCCTCGTTCTTTGTAGCATTTTGCCTTTCGCTTTAAGTAGTAATCAGAACAGGTCATTATGGTGTGTGGAAACAATACATCCAATGGATTAAGGATAAAAGCCACTGAAAATCCTCAGAAATAAGAAAGAAACATTTAGTCTCTCAATTATTATCGTTGACCATTATTTATTTTACAATATCTGTTTTAAGTCCAAAAGCAGGGATTAGAATCAAAGTTTCACCCCGATCCATTGCTCCAAACCCTCATGTCAGAAATTAACTTAGACCACTAATTTCCCAATGTGTAAAGGAATGTTCTGGAACATTTAATTATACTGAAGCTTCTTGGATCATTTCCTCCAAATCACTGTCCTCAAAGCGGGCCGCCCCCTCCCTGTCATCAGCACCGCCCACACTGGTTGACACTGGGCCTCACTGGACAACAATCAGACACAATCAGTCGCCACCAGCAGCCCAATCAGCAGTTTATTGCCAATGGCCTCCATTTATGGCCATTAAACTGACCAATGATCAATGTAAACCAGTGAAGCCTATTGTAAATGTGCTACAGTAAGTGAGAGATACCAAATCACACCAGTTCCATGGGTTAACTTTTCTCACTTTTATTGTCTGAGATAATATTGAAAAGCCTGCAATACTCTTGATTCTGGATTCACTTGAGATTTCTTAGAGAGCTTTTGGCAAATAACACCCTAATTTGTTTTGATTGGCCACTTGATTAATTTAGATTGATAGTGTTCTAGCGATGATAAGACAATGAAGATGAACAGCACTGATGTACCCATTATGTATTGGATGTTTAGTCCACATAGGGCGCCTATCAAAGTCAAATGTGTTTACACTGCTTATCACTGCATGTTTGTCAGTTGCTTGTTTTCTCCCCTTCTTTGCTCAACTCAACTTTTTCTTCACAATTACTGTACATAGCTTAGAGTTATTTATTTAGTCTCTGTAGCCAGCAACACACCATCCTGCATCCCACTGCTGGCTTGCTGCTGGAAGTGGCGTTGGAGGGCCAGTAGGAGGCAATCTTTCCTCTGGTCTAAAAAAAATACCTCAATGCCCCAGGGCTGTGATTGGGGACATTGCCCTGTGTAGGGTGCTGTCTTTCGGATGGGACATTAAACGGGTGTCCTGACTCTCTGTGGTCACTAAAGATCCCATGGCACTTATCGTAAGAGTAGGGGTGTTAACCCCGGTGTCCTGGCTAAATTCTCTATCTGGCCCTCGTACCATCACAGTCACCTAATCATCCCCAGCTTGCAATTGGCTCATTCGTCCTCTCCCCTGTAACTATTCCCCAGGTCGTTGCTGTAAATGAGAATGTGCTCTCAGTCAACTTACCTGGTAAAATAAGGGTTAAATAAATAAATAAAACCAATACTGGGGTGACAGCTGAATCCAGGCAGTGAGATTTCATGCGCGGATAAATAGAGCTGTCTTATTCAGGAGGACCATCCAGCACAATGGGAATGCCAAGTTTTACTGAGGCTATGATGTGTTTTCACCATGAGACTTCTGATTAGCTTTGTTAGTCACTGTATTTGTCTCTCCACCCCCTGAATAACCATGACATATTCTCGGCTGTAGGAAATGAACTATATCCACAATAAACACCAGGGCAGATTGACAGACAAAATGACGTCAATGATAGGAGGTAAAAAACAGCAGTGAACTGAGTGACACATGGTACACATAGTAATCAGATTCTTTGGTACTGTAACTGTACTCCCCTCGCCACAGAGCACTTACTGGGCGGTGTTTGCCGGTGGGCGAACCAATCTCCCAGACAGAGCTCTCCTTGTAAAAGTTTCCCTTTATAGCTTCCCTACTTCACTTCAGTAACTTTATTACAGTATAGCTGAGCAAGTTCTATTTCATATTGACCTAAGATTGCTTCAGTTGTCTCATTTCACCTTTTGTCTGGCCTGTGCTGGAGAAATGACCTTCCTCCAGACCGGCAGTCGATGGTGACCATGCTTCAGGGGAAGTTAGTTGTGGCGACAGACAAAGTTCCTTTCTTGGTACGTTTAATCAGATATTTTCAATTAGTCTTCTATTTAAACCCATAATTGTCGTATAGATAGGAGGTCATTGAATAAAACAATAGCCTTGACTTCCTTTGTATTAAAGACACCCATTTTAATTGTTACCTTTATTACTGGCCCGTCTATATCAATTTCAGTACAAAGGCCTCTTGTTTGATGTACTTTCTGTAATTTCTGCATGAGTTGGATAGCAGTAACTCCCCCTACAAGTGAAACGTGCTGACTTGTATTGTTGGCATAGCTAAATGTAATTTGTTCTGTCCATCATAGAAGATAGGATCTATTCCAGCATTATCAAACTGCTTGGATGCCTTTTCCTTAAACAAGAGCAGAGTTCACTTTAAACACCCTAAGGTTGATGTCCGTGCCCCCTTGGAAATACAATTAGCATAATACAAAAATCCCTAGTTTAAGCTAGGGCCCAAATTTTTTTTTGTATTGGATGCCTCTCAATCCACCGCATTCGCCTATGTCGCACTTCCGTATCTGCGGTGAAAGGTGACAGAGCTAGAGCTGTGTGATGACCCCTCTATGGAAAGATGAGACACTCACGAACACGTACATGTCGGTTGTTTTGCTCTAGAAGACTCATCTGAAGGTCGCCCGGTACCACTTGAAAAGAATTATGGAAGTATATATGGAGACTGTTTAGTGCCGAAAATAAGGGGTTAAATAAATGTAAAAAAAAAAATGTTTCCAGATCTTTCTTATATCTTATATCTCTCAAACTTCCTTTAGATTTTTTGGGGGGACTGACTATCTGTTGTTCCGTGTAGTGAATCTGTTATTCAATGCATTTGTATGGGCTACTAGCAGTAAGACCAAAAATACATCCTTATCAAATCATTTTTAAATATTTGTTTGGATACTTCAAGTGGTCTTAAAATTCAAAAGAAAAAAGAAAAATGATCCTTGATATGACCTTCTTAAAACAATTCCATATAGCTTAGTTGAACCCCCTCCCCCGGATTAGATAGGGCTTAGACAACAACAAAAAAAGAACAACAAAAAAAAGGGGAAAGATGAGTTAGCAATGTTGTGTTACACAGTGTGGATGGGATGTGTAGCAGAGAGAAAGGGAGCTGCTGACCAGGGGTCGTTACTTTAGTCTTTAAACTGAGTTGTGTTTGCGGAGCACCTAGCAGAGAAATAACACACCCCAGTCCGTCACTAGAGAGAGGAGACGTCCTGAAATTCAGACGTCCTCTGCTGAAATGCCTGTCAAAATAGAACTACGTGGACACTGAGGACTCAGAGTACACGCACTGGGGATTAGATATATAAATATTGTTTACATTTTTTTTTACTGGTTGATAAACACAAGTAGATTAGTAGTTTGTTACTCTGCCAAGACCGCAGATAGATGTTTTACATCAACGTTACGTTAGCAGGAATCAGATTATCATTACTGGCGAGATCTGACGTCTCGCCAACAGTTTTAGTCTGTTGTAAAGTCTAATGGGTGGAAGTGTGAAGTAATCACAGTAGTGAATGGGACCAGTGAACAAGATAATCTGTTCATTTCCAACATGGCCGGCCTATTGGTTTGTGAATCAAATGACTGGCTCGTCATGCCATTAAACCGCTGAAATGCAGTAAAAATCTGCTAAGTGGTAAATGTGATAAGCACCCAGAATGCTTGCATTCTTCCTCCTAATTTTTCCACCAGTTCACAGCTCTCTTTATTGGACACATCCTTATGGGGATAGGACTTTTGGGACTGGGTATGGGGGCGTTGGTGAGAGAGTGGATTTTGGTCAATGAGCCTTAGTGTAGCAAGGTCGCCTTCCTCAGCTCCTCTCCTTTGAAGTGTGTAAGTGATCCCTTAGGAGGAGACTTGCAAAACCACTGCAGAGTACATTTTAAACAATAACTACCATTATATCATTCTTCAGCTAACAGGCCATTTGAGTATTGAATTGTATCCTACTGTAAGTTGTCCTTATTGTATTTATTCTCCATACAAGAACATTGCATTGTTCTCAGTTTCTGTGTTGAGGGCTGTTGGTTTTGCATGTCTGAGGATTTAGCTGTAGAGGTAGCCTTGCTTGTCTCTTGGCCTCAAGAGTCATAGTATAATGAGCATCTCTGACAGCTCAGAAACCCTCCCAACCCCATGATTTTGAACTACATCAGAAAATGTAAATATATTTATATGTATGTATGTAAGCAAACTAAAACTATCAAAGAATTCATTTGGAATCAATACATTTGAACATTCCTTCCTTGATAATTCAGAGTAGAAGTAGTGTTCGCACTTGGTACATTGAACCATCCTCTGCCCTCGCGCGCTCTAACAGCATGTTTGATGCCTCTAAGCTCCGGTGAGTTTGTTTACAAATGACAGATCAATATGTTGTTATTATACTGTCTGTAGTTCAGATGTCAGCCCAGATAAGTTTCTCCTGAGAAGCACCTCTAGTCTCCGTTGTTAACAGAGAGCTTTCCAGCTGTTTTCTTTAATCAGACAGCGGCGCTAATGTCAGAAGAAAATTAGAAAAGTTTCCTAATACATGTTACCAGTGGTGATTTTAGCATGAACATTTTGGTGGGGCAAATTGCCATTTTTTTTTTTTTGATGCATGCAGGCTAAGCCACTACACAACAAAGCACAACACTAAACAATATATATATTGCACTATAACGGTGACAAACGGTGCCCACGAACTGTTAGGGCCTACAGAAAGCTCTCCCAACAGCAAAGCTTTCTTTTCAGCACCTTGGAGTGAATCCTTACCACTGCTACACCTAGCTATCAGCGGAGCCTTGTCTGGCAGCGAAACGATTCATTCAGCCTCATTTACTGCCTTTAAAAAATACATAGCTGATATGGCTGACTCACTTAAACAAATGTGGTTTCTGCTGACAATTGAGATGTGTAAACTGTGGCATTAATTCACAACGAGTGGATAAGAGGCAATCCGAAATTTCGATTAAGACATTAATGATCGAGCTAGGACGGACATAGTCAATGTAACGATTTGTTCAGCACTTTTTAAATGTACAGGGACAGAATTCAGAACATGGGCCATTCTTACAGTATTCCCTCTGTACACCAAGTCAGAACCGTAGGATAATTTTTTGTTTTATTTATCCGTTATTTTACCAGGTAAGTTGACTGAGAACACATTCTCATTTACAGCAACAACCTGGGGAATAGTTACAGGGGAGAGGAGGGGGATGAATGAGCCAATTGTAAACTGGGGAATATTAGGTGACCGTGATGGTTTGAGGGCCAGATTGGGAATTTAGCCAGGACACCAGAGTTAACACCCCTACTCTTACAATAAGTGCCATGGGATCTTTAATGACCTCAGAGAGTCAGGACACCCATTTAACATCCTATCTGAAAGACAGCACCCTACACAGGGAAGTGGGATATTTCTTTAGACCAGAGGAAAGAATGCCTCCTACTGGCCCCCCAACACCACTTCCAGCAGCATCTGGTCTCCCATCCAGGAACTGACCAGGACCAAACCTACTTAGCTTCAGAAGCAAGCCAGCAGTTGTATGTACGCAGGGTGGTATGCTGCTGATAAAGGGTAAATAAAGGGGACATATAAGCAGACAATGAAAGCTCTTACAATATTCAATGATTCCATTTCCCTAAAACAGGCTATAGGCTACATGTCCACCACCAAGTCAGAACAGTAGGCTATATTATGAAGGGGAAAGTGACCAAATTATTTGGGTGAGGCACATGGGCTACTAACAGCTTACTACACAACATACACTTAGTATTACTGTCTTAGTTACAGTATACATATCTCCCTGGCATATTACATCATTTATGTAGCAGCATGCAATACATTGTTGTACTCACCTTGTTGTGCTGTGTTCGCTTGAACAGGAAGGTTTCGCAGCGGTCCTTCTTGTGGGCTCTAGAAAGAGGCCCGAAATCCTGACTTGGAATTCCGAGTTGGATGACCGTATAAAAATATTTTCTGTATTTTCCCAGCTGGAGCTAGTTTTATCCGAGTTCCCAGTTGTCTTGAACGCGGCAGAAGTCATTCTGGATTGACAGCATGGCCAACGTATTCAAACTTTTCTATCCCATGGCGTTACCTCCTTTTTCGGGATATTCAATTGGTAGTTACGATCTTGTCTCATCGCTGCAACTCCCCTACAGACTTGGCGAAGGTCGAGAGCCGCACTGTTTCTTGACACACTGTTTGCTTAACCTGGAAGCCAGCCGCACCAATGTGTCAAAGGAAACACTGTCGAACTGGCTGCAGTTGCCCGGAGTCACTAGAGCACGATGAGACAAAGACATCCCGGCCAGCCAAACCTTCCCCTAACCCGGACGACGCTGGGCCAATTGTGCGCCACCTCATGCGTCTCCCGGTCACAGCCTGGGATTGAACCCGGGGCTGCAGTGGCGCCTTAACATTCATTGTTGAATTTGTGATTTCCAACTTGTTGTGTAATGTTTATGTCCAATGGCCGATGAGCACCGATACAATTTATCTATAATTTCTTATCATATGACAAGGATTGAAAAGGATTTGAATGTATGATGTTGACATGATCGGTCCAATCAAAGCTACGTGATTTGACGTAATTTTATCTGTGGCCAATGACCTTGAGCCTTCTTGGATGGGCACTAAGTATATGGCAGCACCCAATGGTCAAAGCTCTACTTGTAGATTTTGTGGTGACGTAGTGTCCCCATGAGTGACAGAATGAGCCAATCATGGCGCAACTAGAGAACATGACCAACCCCTACTCTCCGTATTTTCCGCTGGCTGGCCCACCACCACAGAAAGCACTGAGCTAGGCTGAAACACCTGCATTTTGGAGCTGCCTTACTCAAGAAAGCAAAAAAGAGACCATGTTTGTATGCGGCTTTATTAACTCAATGATTGTTTTGTTTTTTTACATTGTTTGCAAACTTATATGTGACACGTATTAATAACATGCAAATCAGGTGGGGCAGAGAACCCCACCTGCCCTGAATGATGTGACGCCACTGCATGTTACGTAATGATAACAACATGGTATATGTCAGCACAGAATGGTTGGGAATATAGAGTAGCCTGTTTGACAATGTGTTGTCATATATATTTATAACATGATTCAGTTGATGTGTGAACATTTAAATCTTCCCATGACATCTACAGAGGAAGAATACACAGCATCGGCTGATCAGTGACTTTGAGCGTAAACACTAGCTTTATAGAGATTGGTCCTAATATGAGGACAAACTTAAGCTTTTGCTGGGTTCTGCCCTTCAGGGCCGTGCACAGACCTTTCAGTGGTAAGGTGCTCAAAATGCCCCCCCCCCACCCAATATTTATTTGAGCAACAACACAGGGTGGGCTATCAGCTGAACATTGATGTTGATGATTGATGTAAATCTGCTAGTTAACTTGCTCGATTTACTTTAATGA
>NC_036875.1:10470489-10480489 GCF_002910315.2 Salvelinus sp. IW2-2015 | reverse complement strand
ATGCCCAGCATCAGTGACAGACAAAGCACACTGCAAAACTGCATCAAATTCATTGACAGTATAGTCTGGCTGAGAAATGGATGGGTTGAAACCGTGAAAAAGACAGTGACTGAAGAAGGCATATCTTTACTAAATGAGGGGTTAAATGGTGCCCTGCGGTCTATAGATTCATCGGAATTACTGCCACATGGACCTCTAAATTGAGTTTAAATGGTCAACTTGATATGTGAGATGAATGGGCTTCAGTTGCCATGCCGATTCCCTCTACATATTGCATTAGAAAATTCTCTCCCCCTCGAAATATCTTGAGTGAATTTTTATTTGAATATGAGCTTGTTTTTAATGGTAAATGTAATTGTCTGTCGACAGTATTTGCACGCTTGTCATATCCAGTGGTCTGTGTGTGCAATATAAAAAGCAAAAGCTCTCATAATTATGTTTACATCCACAGATGAAAATCCCAGGGCTGTAATGATCAGTAATTATACACATTTTTCAGCAGGTCTACTGGCTCAGCTGTGGCTATTGTGTGCTGTGGAGAGCAGAGTGTGTGCAGATTAATTATGACATTGTACACAACTAAATGTACCAGTCTGCTTCAGCCCTGCAAAACACTTCCAGTGCACAATCACGCTCAAGTCTGACTTTAAAGAGCTCATTACAGTTCATTTTCTAAAAGGCGGCTTATTAAACACAGTTACCTAATAAGCATCTTTGGTGGTGCAAATTGCTGGAAATTGTAATGAGTCTGATTAGGCCACGTTTCAATTATGACAGTTAGCTACCTCAACCCTCCCCCACCCCAAAAGAGAGTCCAGCTTTCTATGCTTGGGAATCCTCCTAAAAGGCATTGCCCTCTCTCTCGCTCTTCTTTCCCTCTCTCTCTCACACACACACACACACACACACACACACACACACACACACACACACACACACACACACACACACACACACACACACACACACACACACACACACCTACGCACATACACACACAACTCGCACACAAAAAAGGAAAATAAAAAACGCTCTGCCACCTCTGTGCTTCCTTTCAGCAGCCCAGTAATGAATAGAGAATTGTGCAAGCGGTGGTCCAATTTACGCACTGGGAAATTGGATGGACAGAGCAGAGGCCCAGTTCTGTTTGCTTAAAAATGGCCAAGGCAACCAAGATTAATAGTTCCCAAAAAGGTCAGTGTCTCTGTTTCATTGGAGATGATCACAGTAGCAGAAATTAAACATCATACAATATCTAGTCAAAGGGTTTTGTACTTCCGCATGTAATTTTTTAACATTACGAGTGCCATTTTGAACAAAAGCAAAGAAATATGTAACTGACCAATGACATGTATCCCATAGATTTGGAGGATGCTGTTCTGAATTTGACCAACAGAGGAGACTGCTAAGTTAAACAAAGAGCTTTTTGTGAGTTGCTAATCAGCGGAATTTTAGCTTACGCCCTCAGGCTGTCTGAAAACATTCCACTAATGGAACAGTCAGTAATTATACCAGTTGCAAGACAGAAAGGAAGCTGTGGATGTTGTTGTATTTGTATTTCTATGCAGATGGGATAATGTGAATCGTATGTCTATGGGCTAACACAAGACCTAGAGAAAGTTGGCATTGTTGCCTGATTTGGTTTGAATTGGTTTGTGTGGTGTGTGTGTGTGTGCATCACACACTTTTAATTTACTGATGTAAATTAGTAAATGTTTAACCTAAAGCTACTCCCTTAAACATCCGTATTAGACTTTAGGAGTTAAGTGATAGGAGCAGTTTTCCTTGATATTTTTGTGATGTATGGAGACGCTTTAAATCAACACAGTTGTCCATGCTAATGTCATCCATGAAGTGTGTAATCACATTTCATGTAGTTATCGGGTCAGATTGACATCATTCAAGTGTCCTCACATGTCTTGACTGAAAGCCATGGCTAGGCTAGGCAAGGATATAGCCTATTATGTGGGGGGAAAACAGAATTTTCAAACCAAGTTTGTTTATAGTTTGTCAAACACCTTTCGAAGTGAAGCGGTATGCCCCTTTCTACAGAGAGAGGGATGGCTCTCTGTGTTAGCCCTCATCCACAGTTCAGTGGGTTTTCACTGACTTGCTGTATTTAAAACATTTTCTTTTCTTGCTGGCTTTCCATTTCATTAATGGCCAAGTGCAGTCAAAAACGTGATTTTCCTGTGTTTTATATACACCCCGCCACTCAGACCACTCCAAGGCAGTCCTAGCAAAATGCTTGCTTGAGAAATTGCTCTTTGCTAAGCATTTTTTTTTCTGTTTCTTTTTGACCATTTTAATTCAAATCAATCACAGTAAGGTACTTAATTATCACCCAGAAATGATTTGATATTGAGATGTGTAAGTACACTTTGCAAGAAGCGCCTCTCGGATTGTCTAAAGTGGCACTTTGTGCGGAGAGGATTTCAAAGAAGAAAGTATCTTGCTGCACTATGTATAATGGTGACATTGAAAATGATTTCTGTTGAATGTGATGGACAACAATTGTAGAAGACGGTCTCTGGTGGCCAAATATGTTTTCTATCCAATCTATTTGCTTATGCAAAGCTAGAAATTGATGTCAGATAATGTGCACAGATAATGTAAAAAAAAAAAAAACATTAAAATGAGAGGCAGAATATTGTTTGAGTCTCTTATACACTTGAATGTGTTGTTGCAGAACAAAATGTACCACTTGAAATATCGTACTTTTTTGTATTGCTATGTACCACCCACATGCATCAAGAGGACTTTACTAAGAGGACTAATGACCTAGAACATAAAGGTTGAGTAATGCTATAAATATGAAAGGTCTAAGAGTACAGTAATCGGTGAAAGTAACTTTTTCAATTCCCAAGACAGCCACAAGCAGTCCCCTGGAACACCTACAGCACTGTATGTAGCCTATTCCTCATAATCGGCTGATCTTTTTTTTTTAGGTATCTATCATCCCTATTATTTAATGCTAAGTATTTTCATATTGCCTCTTCAAGTACACTGTTACTTGGATATGTCTGTCTGAGTGTTCTCCTTTGTTTGAAGTGGTACAGACTTGTCTCTCAGATCATTGTCTTGCTCTATAGATTGTATTTACTGTGGATAGACTTGCCGCTAGCTACGGTATTTTATGGCTGCTGTGAGTGACTGGGCTCTTTGCCATGGGCTTTTCTTAACCATTAGCTTGGAAGGCTGACAGCCGCGTGAGCCGTACTGTAGTGTGGATCTCTTTGACTAAAACCTTGTAAATTAACACAATTAGCTCAGCAGCATCCTGCTAATTAGCTCCTGGTGCCTGGTTTGGCGGCTGGGCAAGCGGCTGGAAGGGAGTCATGAGGGAAACCACATGCTTCTCTGTTACTAGACAAACACTACGCTGTAATCCGCCGCTGGATGCTCTCTGTTTGTTTCTTAAAGACTTGGATGGGGACTTAAACTACTGGGCGATGTCTTATTGTGCTGCTGCACGTGTGGCTGGCCGAGGCAGACCAATAAAGCAGGAATGGATGGTTTTGCATTGTGATTCAGTGTTTACCAATAGAGTTTTAAGTCAGATTGACTTTGATAAGGACTGTGTGTGTGTGTGTGTGTGTGTGTGTGTGTGTGTGTGTGTGTGTGTGTGTNTGTGTGTGTGTGTGTGTGTGTGTGTGTGTGTGTGTGTGTGTGTGTGTGTGTGTGTGTGTGTGTGTGTGTGCGTGTGCGTGTGTGTGTGCGTGAGCGTCATGTCGATGTTTGTTTTGACACTGTAAACACAGCGGTCTGTTTCTTTCTTGAGTATATCTTTCTTTGATAATCCCATGCTGAGTCTAAGATGACAGCATATGTAATGATTTGTGTTTGCAGATGGAGTTTAGGATTAAACTTGATCATGCTTTTTGAGCCCTGGAGGCAGTGAAATAAAGTCTGGGAAGAGAGAAAGACAAGTGAGGCATGTTTTTTCCCTCTCACTCTGTAGACTGGGAAGCAGCAGCCAGACACAGGGCCGTTGTAATTCATGCTGGGCAGTGGGGTTTGTGTGATGGAAGCAACAGAGCGCTGCCTGAGAGATTGCTTTGCTGCACTCCTCGAAGCAGATTTTAAACTGTCTCGGAATGCCTTACATGAGAGTTGGATTATAGACTGACCTGCACTGTCTATGACATTCTGTTCTGTGCGGGGTGCATTATACTTTGCTAACCAGGTGTTGCGTCCCAAATCCACACACTGCCCATGATGTAACTGGTCAGCAGAGCCTGTTTTGCAGTAGCGGAAATTGGTATTTTTTTTAAAACAAAGTAATTTGTCAGTTCATTGCCACAAAGACAACATTTCCACCATGTTAAATGTACCAACTTTTTTTCTCTACACAAAATGCTGACAACTACTTGAGAAAACTGAGAATAAATAGCAACTGCTATCTGATAGTCATTTTGACCCATCTCTCTCTTTTTGTCGGGTGTTTAGGCCTAAAGATGCAGTGGACCCCAGAGCATGCGCAGTGGGCCGAGCAGCACTTTGATATCTCCTCCACCACCCGCTCCCCTGCACACAAAGTGGAGGCCTACCGGGGGCACCTGCAGCGCACCTACCAGTATGCTTGGGCAAACGACGACATCTCTGCACTCACCGCCTCCAACCTGCTGAAGAAATACGCAGAGAAGTACTCTGGGATTTTAGAGAGTCCGAGTGAAAGAGCGCTGCTCTGCTCGTATTCCGATGGCACTCCTGGACTCCTCAACGGACGTAAGTCAGAGAGTGAGTCCTGGCAGGAGGGGATTTACTCAATGAACTGCGGTCCAGATGTTATATCTGTGAACAAAGCTGGAATGACAGCTGCCCTTCCCCCTACAGATGTGTCGGCCAGCATAGGTAGCACCCCAGGGGTGGCCAGCAGCCTGAACGAGCCCAGCTATTCCAGAAGTAACTGTGGGAGTCACACGACCACCAGTCTACACTCGGGTCTGTCCTCACAGGAATACGCTACGGGCTACAATGGCTCCTACCTGCACTCTAGTTACAGCGGGCAGACCAACCCAGGCCTCCCCTCTCAACACCCTTCTCCTATGCACAGTGCTGGTCTCATACAGCCCCCTCCTCCACCACCTCCCACTACTCTAGTGCCCAGCTACAACGTGGGGTCTCCCAACATCTCCAACTACAATTATCCTCCGACGGGGTATCCCTCACAGACAGTTGTTGCCCCTGGCTATAGCCCTGGGGGGGGCCCACCACCCTCTTCCTATCTGCCATCCAGCATCGCAGCTCCCACGCCCCTACCCCCCTCTACACTCTCTGGCTATACCTACCAGTCCCATAGCCATGCACCAATTGCACCAACACCTTTGAATGGCAGCTCAGCCAACTCATTGAAAAGAAAAGCTTTCTACATGACTGGGCATGGAGATATGRACTCCAGCTATAGTAATTTCAACTACAATCAACAGCGCTCCTCACAAAGCCCTATGTACAGAATACCAGACAACAGCATCTCAGACTCAAGCAGAGGGAATGGATTTGACAGGAATGCTGATGTGTCATCTTTAGCGTTTAAGCCTACAAAGCAGGCAATATCCTCAGATCAGCAAAGAAAATTTAGCAGTCAGTCTGGCAGAGCACTTACCCCTCCCTCCTATGGATCAACCAAAAGCTCTGTGGGAAGCCTGAGATCAGGTGAGTCCTTTGGAAAATTTGGATCCCCCATCACGGGTGAGCAAAGTGAAGAGCACCTCTCCCATTCCATTGCAGGGTCGGACATTGGCAGAGCTACCTCATCCAGCCACGTTGCAGAGGAGCAGCTGAAGAACAGCGATGCCAGCGTGGTGGAGTTGGTCACCACAGAGATCCTTCAGCCCGGTCCCCCAGTGGACTGGAGTGATATAGCTGGTCTTGAGCCGGCCAAAGCAGCCATCAAAGAAGAGATTCTGTGGCCCATTTTGAGGCCAGACATGTTCAGTGGACTTGCCACATTACCTCGGAGCCTCCTTCTCTTCGGACCTCAGGGAACAGGCAGAACACTGCTGGGCCGCTGCATGGCCAGCCAGCTGGGGGCTGCCTTCCTGCAGCTCAGTGGCTCAGCCCTGGTGACCAAGTGGTTGGGGGAGGGCGAGAAGATTGTCCAGGCCTCCTTCCTGTTGGCCCGGTGTCGCCAGCCCTCAGTTGTGTTCATCAGTGAGGTGGACATGCTTCTATCGGCACATCTCAGTGAGGAGAGTCCGGTGAACATGATCCAGAGCGAGCTCCTCATGCAGCTGGACAGTGTGCTGACCACAGCCGAGGACCATGTCCTAGTGGTCTGCTCCACCAGTAAGCCTGAGGAGATCCGAGATTCCCTGAGGAGGTACTTCACCAAACGGCTCCTCATCCCCCTACCTGACAACACAGCACGGCGCCAGATAATCAGCCAACTACTCTCACAGCACAACTATTGCCTCAGTGACAAAGAGGTGTCACTGCTGGTCGAGCGGATGGAAGGCTTTTCAGGACTGGACGTGGCCCAGCTGTGCCAGGAGGCAGTGGTAGGACAGCTCCATGGCATCCCAGCTTCTGACCTCTCAGCCATCCATCCCAGGCAGATGAGACCAGTCTCCTACCAAGACTTTGAAAATGTATTTAGCAAATTCCAGCCCAGTATATCACAAAAAGAACTGGATACATACACCGAATGGAATAAAATGTTTGGTTGTAGTCAATGAAACTGAAGCATTAGAACATGTGGGTAGGAAACCCCTTCAGAGGTTTACCATTTAGAATTCTCTCCTCAGTAAACTAGGCAAGGGAAAATTACAGATAGTGGTGACCTTAACACCTGCAGTACAGTAAAGGCATAAGGATAGGACTGAGGGAAGCAAAGGCACGCTTTAGACAACAGCTGGCAATCTGCACACAACACAGAGAAACATTATTTTGACGCTTGAAACTGCTGAGGCCAAGCATCACCCCCCAAGGTGCAAGTGGGTACATTTTCCATTACATTTAACTCATTGAGCAGACACTCTTATCCAGTGACGTACATTTTTGTACTGGTCCCCCATGGGAATTGAACCCACAACCCTGGTGTTGCAAATGCCATGCTTTACCAACTGAGCCACACAGGACCTAGAGACTATAGGGTAGAGTTTAACAGAATGGAACCTCTGTGTGTATATATCATTCTGCTGTTCTTGAGATTTAGTTTCTATCAAGTGCCTGAAGTGGTGCTCTTTTATTTTGTGTTATTATTTCTTCGCCTCACAATCTACTTTGGTGGCATGCGCTAATATAAAAAGCTTTAATATGAGACAAAAACTTTTTTTTAAATGCTTTTTGCCATTGAAACACTATTCCTCAACGGTGTCTGGTTTGCGGTCTCTGTGATCAGGAGAAAGTATGTGGTATTGGTAATCTGAACCCTAATTTATAGACATCATTTCTTTTGATGTTCTCTTTTTTGAAAACTCAGGACAGTGATTGTGATATGTGCAGTACCTCTACAGATTTAGTCAAAGCACGACATACTGCTAAGAGCATTTGGTTTGCTTTTGAATTTGCATTATCGAAAAGGAGGGTTAAGGTACCTCAATAGGCAAAAAATTGACAAGAGTATGACTTTGAATGTACCAGAGGAATTCTGGAGTATTTGGAAGACAAAAAGGAGGAGTATTGTGCTTTTCTTTGCGATTTTCTAAGCGAAGAATCCCATTGTGAATATACTGCAGTTGTATTTGATATGTGGCAAAGATGTAGGAATAATTATTCTTAAATTCTATCAACTATAACACATTCGACTGGCCTTGATCCAGAGTACATGAAGACTTTTGAGTTTTTTTGTTAAACTTCGTCTGTAGGAGAAAGCATAACATATGTATTCGTCGAACATTATCAGCAGCTTAATTTTGTATCTCATCTGCAGATAAAACTGCCAGGCCTCTTGCGGCAGAATAATGGCAAGATACATTTGCTGAAGACAAGCATCATGGGGTTGAAACAGACAGCTTCCCAAGGTATTTAATTCCATTCCGCTGCTGTTTTATCATTAATAAAACCTAAGAATTATGTATGCCATAAGTTATTTTTCTACCTCAGTTGATTAGTTTTCTCTGAAAGCAAAATCTAAGGGAATGGATAGATGACGGAGCCTATTGAGGGAACAAAAAATGCTGCCTATCTGTCAACAAAATCAGCTTGAGTTAGTGTTACACATTCAGTGTACTCCCCATTCATAGACACGTATGTTATGGACTATTCATTTCTCAGAGCATGTTGGTCTTGAAAAGGGGTCTGGGGACATGTGTGCCCATTAGCCCTGTCTTTGAGCTCTTCTTCAAGTGTAATTTCTTACAGCTAGGCTTTTTTATTATTAACTATCAGTGTTTAGTAATATGCCAGAACAGAGGCAATGGCGACACAGAGGTCTGACAACTGCATGAAAGAGCCTTGTATTGAATGTATTTTTTTTTTTTTTGTTTTGTTTACTAAAGCAGGATGAAAACTGTTGCAAGGCACTAGTACAGTGGAAGGGATGCCACCAGATACAGTACCACTGAACGTGTTAGTAGTACAGTGGAAGGGATGCCACCAGATACAGTACCACTGAACGTCTAATACGTTCAGTGGTACGTGAATCTGGTGGCATCCTTCACTCGTACTACTGAAACGTTCCATGGTACTGTTCATCTGGTGGCATCCCTTCACGAACTCGTAGTGACTGTATCTGGTGATCCCTTCCACTGTACTACTCACACGTTCAGTGGTACTGTATCTGGTGGCATCTCATTCCACTGTACTACTAACACGTTCAGTGGTACTGTATCTGGTGGCATCCTTCCATGTATACTAACACGTTCAGTGGTACTGTACTGGTGGCATCCTTCCACTGTACTACAACACGTTCAGTGAGTACTAGTATCTGGTGGCATCCCTTCCACTGTACTACTAACGTTCAGTGATGACTGTATCTGGTGGCATCCCTTCCACTGTACTACTAACACGTTCAGTGGTACTGTATCTGGTGGCATCCCTTCCACTGTACTACTACACGTTCAGTGTACTGTATCTGGGTGGCATCCCTTCACTGTACTACTAACACGTTCAGTGGTACTGTATCTGGGTGGATATCCTTCCACTGTACTACTAAACGTTCAGTGGTACTGTATCTGGTGGCATCCCTTCCACTGTACTACTAACACGTTCTGGTACTTATGGTGGTCCTTCCGTACTGGACTAACACGTCATGGTACTGTATTGGTGGCATCCCTTCCACTGTACTACTAACACGTTCAGTGGTACTGTATCTGTGGCATCCCTTCCACTGTACTACTAACACGTTCAGTGGTACTGTATCTGGTGGCATCCCTTCCACTGTACTACTAACACGTTCAGTGGGTACTGTATCTGGTGGCATCCCTTCCACTGTACTAGTGCCTTGCAACAGTTTTCATCCTGCTTTAGTAAACAAAACAAAAAAAAAAAATACATTCAATACAAGGCTCTTTCATGCAGCTTGTCAGACCTCTGTGTGCCATTGCCTCTGTTCTGGCATATTACTAAACACTGATAGTTAATAATAAAAAAGCCTAGCTGTAAGAAATTACACTTGAAGAAGAGCTCAAAGACAGGGCTAATGGGCCACATGTCCCCAGACCCTTTTCAAGACCACATGTCTGAGAAATAATAATGCAACTTATTTTGCGACACCTCTCTTCCAATCCTCTCTCCCAGTACACAGTTCTAAACAAACCCGCTCTTCCAATCCTCTCCTCCCAGTACAAAACAGAAACACTACACAAGGACGCCTAGGAACACAAAAGAAAGCAACAAAAATAAGAAAAGACAGCATACATATCAAAAAGGCACAGAAAAATTTAAACCTCCTGTTCTTCCATCCTCTCCTCCTCGCCCCAGTAACACAACACACTAAACTCACCCTTTTCCATCCTCTTCTCTCCCCAGTACAAAATAACACAAGTACTAATAACTAACAACCCCTCTTCCCATCCCTCTCTCCAGCTACAATGAGACAACAAACGATTACACTAAA
>NC_036875.1:10370087-10470464 GCF_002910315.2 Salvelinus sp. IW2-2015 | reverse complement strand
CTTCCACGTGTACTTACTAACACGTTCAGTGGTACGTATCTGGTGGCATCCCTTCCACTGTACTTACTACACGTTCAGTGTACTGTATCTGGTGGCATCCCTTCCACTGTACTACTAACACGTTCAGTGTACTGTATCTTGGTGGCATCCCTTCCACTGTACTACTAACACGTTCAGTGTACTGTATCTGGTGGCATCCCTTCCACTGTACTACTAACACGTTCAGTGGTACTGTATCTGGTGGCATCCTTCCACTGTACTACTAACAACGTTCAGTGGTACTGTATCTGGTGGCATCCCTTCCACTGTACTACTAAACACGTTCAGTGTGTACTGTATCTGGTGGCATCCCTTCCACTGTACTACTAACACGTTCAGTTGTACTGGTATCTGGTGGCATCCCTTCCACTGTACTACTAACACGTTCAGTGGTACGGTAATCTGGTGGCATCCCTTCCACTGTTCTACTACTAACACGTGTTAGTAGTACAGTGGAAGGGATGCCACCAGATACAGTACCACTGAACGTGTTAGTAGTACAGTGAAGGTGCACTGAGGGATCTTGCGTTTATGTTTACTAGAATTTCAATGTGGTATTTCACCTATTTTTATTTCTTATATTTACACGTTTCTCTGCTCTTACTCAGCTTATTTTGTTTACTCCAAAACATGCACTGTTACAATTACAAAAGTTATTTGTTCAAAGACTTACTGAGCAGGTGGCTGTAGAATCACTGATTGTCCATGGCAGTTCCCTGTTCTGGTGTAGTCTCAAGAAAGACATTCACCTGGCTTTGTTAAAAAGCTTTGAACTGCTTTTTCATGAACGCTATTACAAAGAATAACAGCTGCACAAAGAAACAACACTGCAAAAAAATCAAATACTAGCTACATTGATGAATATCCCCAGAATCTAAATCTATACTAAATCTGCTTGTTTTATTGTATTTGATCTGTGTATCTTATATTGCTATATGGCTTTTAGTGCCTTAGATACATACATAGGATAAAAGTCCCCTGAAGTTCAAGTGTAGTTAACCAAGTGAAAGCTTTGTTCTGTCATACAAAAATGTGTTAGTAAGCCTCCCTTGATGCCAAAGTGAGATCAACAGTTTAATTTTGACATAAGCTCATTAAACTCAAAATGGCAAGTATTTATTTAACAGCGACTTAAGCAGATTTGCTTGTGCAAGTAGGATACATTCATGAATTTCAGGGAAACAATTCAACGTAAAGAAAATAGCTTTTGAACAAGTTATACATTATTACACTACATTACACTAACGATAAGAGCAGAAGAACAGGGAAAGCAAAGCGATCAGAAATAAATGGCACCACATTCAAACACATATGATACTCTTTCTTGAGGGTAAGGATGTTCACTGAAGTAAGTCATTCAGTCTGGAGGACAACAATGTGAAGGATCGGCCTATATAGGAAAATATGTGCAACAAACTAGCTAGGTTGATAAGCACTTTTATTTCCCCTCATTTCTGACAATGTTTAAACAAATTCAGATAGAAGTATAGTTATAGATCTGTCATTCTCATTGAAAGCAAGTCTAAGAAGTGGTACAGTAGATATGTTCAATGTGCGCTATTTCTATGCTTCCCATGCTTATGCTTTGTTTTTGTTTTTTTTACTTTTGGTTTTGTACACCAGCTTCAAACAGCTGAAAATACAATATTTTGGTTATGGAAACAATATTTCACAGCGGTTTAGATGGTACAATGATTCTCTACACTATACTTGCTTGTTTTGTCACATAAACTGAATTTAGGCAAACAATTAGAATTCTAGCAACCAGGAAATGGAGGATGCGATTTCTTCATAGTGCATCTTTAATCACTTGAATTTTGTTTTCCATACTCTATCAGTGTCCCCTATAGGTGGGTTTTGTACAGAACTGCTATAAATGTTACCGTCATCTTTATGTAGTCTTATCTGTTTTATATTTAAATGTTGTTCTTTATAACCATTTCTACCTCATTGCTACATATTGTACATGTAGTACTTATGTTCTGTCTTTTTGAATGTCATGCATTTGTACAAAAAAAATTAAATCTAAAATAACTAAAATAATTTAAAAAATGAAATTAAAGGAACAGCTTGCCCTTGAATTCGAACAGTCTACCTCAGAAAGACTGAACAGTATTAATAGCAAAACTGATAAGACACATTTATGAGTGTGAAGGTGACGATAATGCACACACACTTGAGATACTGACTTCTATGGGCTATATAAGTACTCATAATGCCACATTTCCGCAAGAATATTGTGGGCTGTATAGGTCTTCTCCAAGGTCTCTAATGCAAAATCTGTTTTTAAACTATAATGACTCGCTTTAATCCTTTGTGAATTGTTGTAGTGCGCATGTTAATGTGTATGTGTGTGCACTTACAATTGAACGTGTAAGTGTGAGGGGGTTAACATTAAGATATGTGAAATTCAAATGGATACATTTCATACACATGTACAGGAAATAAACATGCACATATGTGTACTCAATGTACATTTGCTATTGATATATACATATTAAAATGCACCACATACATGTATATACAGTACCAGTCAAAAATGTGAACACACCTACTCATTCCAGGATTTTTCTTTATTTTTACAATTTTCTACATTGTAGAATAATAGTGAAGACATCAACACTATGAAATAACAAATATGGAATCATGTAGTGACCAAAAAAGTGTTAAACAAATCAAATATATTTGAGATTTGAGATTCTTCAAAGTAGCCACCCTTTGCCTTGATGAACGCTTTGCACACTCTTGACATTCTCTCAACCAGCTTCATGAGGTAGTCACCTGGAATGCATTTCAATTAACAGGTGTGCCTTGTTAAAAGTGAATTTGTGCAGTTTCTTTCCTTCTTAATGCGTTTGAGCCAATCAGTTGTGTTGTGACAAGGTAGGGGGGGTATACAGAAGATAGCCCTATTTGGTATAAGACCAAGTCCATATTATGGCAAGAACAGAAACGACAGTCCATCATTACTTTAAGACATGAAGGTAAGTCAATCCAGAACATTTCAAGAACTTTGAAAGTTTCTTCAAGTGCAGTCGCAAAAACCATCAAACGCTATGATGAAACTGGCTCTCATGAGGACCACCACAGGAAAGGAAGACCTAGAGTTACCTCTGCTGCAGAGGATAAGAAAGAGCCTCAGAAATTGCAGCCCAAATAAATGCTTCACAGAGTTCAAGTAACAGACACATCTCAACATCAACTGTTCAGAGAAGACTGCGTGAATCAGGCCTTCATGGTAAAATGACTGCAAAGAAACCACTACTAAAGGACACCAATAAGAAGAAAAGACTTGCTTGCGCCAAGAAACATGAGCAATGGACATTAGACAAGTGGAAATCTGTCATTTGGTCTGATGAGTCCAAATTTTAGATTTTTGGTTCCAACCGCTGTGTCTTTGTGAGACGCATAGTAAGTCAACAGATGATCTCCGCATGTGTGGTTCCCACCATGAAGCATGGAGGAGGAGGAGATGTGGGGGTGCTTTGCTGGTGACACTGTCAGTGATTTATTTAGAAATCAAGGCACACTTAACCAGCATGGCTACCACAGCATTCTGCAGCGAAACACCATCCCGTCTGGTTTGCTCTTAGTGGGACTATCATTTGTTTTTCAACAGGACAATCTCCCAATACACCTCCAGGCTGTGTAAGGGCTATTTGACAAAGAAGGAGAGTGATGGAGTGCTGCATTAGATGACCTGGCCTTCACAATCACCCAACCTCAACCCAATTAAGATGGTTTGGGATGAGTTGGACCACAGAGTGAAGGAAAAGCAGCCAACAAGTGTTCAGCCTATGTTGGAACTCCTTCAAGACTGTTGGAAAAGCATTCCAGGTGAACCTGGTTGAGAAAATACCAAGGGTGTGCAAAGCTGTCATCAAGGCAAAGGGTGGCTACTTTGAAGAATATAAAATATATTTTGATTTGTTTAACACTGTTTTGGTTACTACATGATTACATACTGTATGTGTTAATTCATAGTTTTGATGTATTTACTATTATTCTACCATGAAGAAAATAGTAAAAATAAAGAAAAATCCTTGAATGAGTAGGTGTGTCCAAACCTTTGACTGATACTGTATGTGTGTATGTATTGCCATACCTGCAGTCAATGTAAATATTTGAAATTATTCCAAGGTACAGTACAAAAGAACAAAATACTGAATAAATATGTTTTTTCTAGAAACCACATGTGTTTTCTTATATCTCCACTCATTGGTTAGACTTGATTGTTGTCCATGTTTGCAATGTGTGTTTATAATTTCACTTCTGACATTGATAACGTTATTCAAGAGATATAACATTTGGAAACTTAAGTTATTTCCTATGAAAGACCTATACAATGCACAATACAAATAATGCTCTCTGAGACAGTCATACTATTTATCTGTCTTTAAGACTTTGTCTTATTAGAAAATTGCTTTCACTGTATAATTGTAATACTACCCTTAACCAAATGTGTTGTTTTTACAGTCATTCAAATGTTATGATCAAGTTCAATCTTTACTAAAAACATCGAGGGAGGATTATAAAACCGCACGCCTCAGTTCACAGCTCCACATTGCCTCTGATTCTCTTTATGTAAATTGAACATTTATGCGTAGATTTCCTTTTTTTTTATCGTATCATTATGCAGTTGATGGTATGTGCGTAGGACGCTGCTGTACAATTAACATTAAGGAACAAAGTCCCAGTGCATTTTGTTCCCAGTGCTGTTTCATTTGTAATGCTGTGTCTCTCTTTTTTCTGCAGTGTGCACATATAAACAATCTGTGATTTATGGATGCATTCCAACAGGCTTTCTCTCCATCATAGACAGAACAACCCTGGGCCTAATCCCAACAATGAAGGTTATCAAAAGCAGAAACAAAATGTGAAATATTTTTATTAGCTGTTTCCACGTGTTGACATTTGTAATTTATGTCTGTGGTACTAATTGTGGAGGACAAAGAGAACAAGCATACCTCAAATAAAAGTCTGAATTAAACCTTTTACCTCAGTTCATGTCCATTATCTTGTTTTAGTAAACATGTGTTGAATGCAGTTACTATACATGGATATATTGCTCCCTACCTTTCTTTTTGACCACCATGGTTGATATACGTGTTCAAGATACAGTAGACTTGAAAGGTAAGCTTCCAATTTTACAACATAGAACCTATGCATTTGTACTCACAGTGCTACTGCAGACCTTTATTGGAGTGAAAAGTATCATCCCTTTTATAACGCATCATTCTTTATGTTAGGTCACTTAACCTTTTGCTTAACGAAGTCAATGTGCAATCCCCCACTTTGCCTATCTTGAAATGGGTAAGTTTCCATAGTGCTACAATAAAGATTTTAGTATCAGATGAATGTCTTCTATATTGTAGCTAGGCATTTGCTTGTCAAAACTTCTGCAAGAATAGTAATTATAGTAGTAATAATTTAGTATTTAAATATTTGTTCTATCTCATTTGCCACCACTATTAAGCTACTATTTCAACTTATCTAAATAATGGTCCGTTTATTTATCCTGTTTGTCACCCACTGTGCTTCACTGTTGAGGAATGGCACGTACTAACTATCTTAGGAACTTCTTATTTTTCTTCTTAAGAAGCTTCTTATGTTTTTGCGTAAGTATTTTGTGAATCTGGGCCCTGGTTATCTGCTGCTACACCGCCAATGTTACCATTCATCAAATTAATGTTTTCTTTTAATAATTATTTACTGGTAAGTTAACACATACACATTTGGTAGACAGTCTTTTTGTGTCCTTTTGTGTTATTTTTTTTTTTACATATACAAACATTATACATTCTACTCTTTTGTTTCCCCCCATTCAGGGGAAGGTAGCCGAGCGTTGGGCCAGTAACCAAAAGGTTCCTGGTTCGAATACCCAAGGTGAAAAATCTGTCAATGTGCGGTTCAGCTCCTGTAAGTCGCTCTGGAAAAGAGCATCAAGTCAAATGTCATAGAATTTTATAACAGGAGCATTTGACGAGGAAAAAAACCTCAATGTTGATAAGAGGAAAATAAAGTTGTGTCAAATGAAGTACATTCAAGTTATTAGTGGGTATTTTATAAATATCAAAGATCCACTTGTCTCAGTGTTCTGTGGTTCATTTGCATTCTGATGAATCTGTAGTGGATGTGTGTGAACTCAGGGGTTATCTGCGGCGCTGCAGCACTAAGCAGCTGAATCAGACAGCCCAGCAACCACGTGGCTCGAGAGGATGAGCCACGGACCTTTCTCAAATCACTTCCTTCATAACAATTAAAATATGCAAAGTGATAATTTTCCTTAAGTAGCCTTAAATGTGCAATCTATTTAGATGTGAGAGAAATTGGCTAAAGCTTGTGGTGGGGGGAGGGGGGTGAATAAATTATGCAAATAACAGAATGGACTCTTGAAAGCCACATTTTTCAGTAATAAGCATACTGTTTCATTTAATATTTTGCCTCTTATTAAAAGTGACAGTTCTTTTGCACTGTCTGATGGCTATATCTGACACAAGCCCATGGAAATTACTGCTAGACTAAATGCTAAAGCATTTTGGTAGCTTTTAGATGATGGTTACATTCACAAAGTAATTATGCGCTGGCGAGTCCAGAAATAAGGTTTAATTACACAGTAATCGCCTCTGATGGACACTGGGAAGTGTAAGCACTGCCAGACTGCAATCCATCAATGACAAACCCCTGGCCACTTTTAATTCCTCCTCATTTGCATCATAACCTCCGCACCAAGTTGAACAAATGCTGTTAAATGTTAATAGGACCTGTCTCTCTACTCAAAATGAATGCTTAAGCCATTTCATCTCTCCCCCTCTTTCTCTCTCTTCTCCCTCTCTCCCCTCCGCCTATCTGTTTTTCTCTCTACCCCCTCTCTCTCTCTCTCTCCCACTCCCACACTCTTTCCATTCTCACGAGCCCCCCCATAACTAGCTCCTCTTCAGGAGGAACGTTCAGCAGATGAGACAGTGCATGGTCACTGCTGTGCTAATTGGGAGCAGCATGTAAAGTTTTATCTCTCAAGTGCTAACAAACCGTAGAGACAAGTCTAATGCTGGGGCTGTGTGTGTGCGTGTGTGCGTGTGCGTAACCACCCTCATAGAGCAGGAAGTGTTGTCCACAACATGATTTGGCCCTGAAGTCATATTTAATCCCTATCCTAAGGGACCAGGCAAAATTACATTTTTATTAATTGAAACATTTTAGTGGTGCTGTGTGTGTGCAGCCGACACATTACCGTTCCTCTTTAGAGCTCTGTGGGGTTGATTAGAACTAGGCTGTCTCATTATCAGTGTGTGTCAACCATACATTAAAATAACACCATTATATTAGGGACTATCTAGTGTACTGCTTGAAGCATCGCTCCCAGGGAGGTGGCATTCACCCCCTAGAGTCGATGTCCTCGCCCCTGTGGAAATCTAATTAGCGTAATAAAAAAATCCCCATAAAAATCAGTTTAAGCTAGAGATATGTTTTTTTTTGCATGGGCTGCGTCTCAATCCACTGCATCCACCGATGTTGGCCTTCCGCAGATACATAAGTGTTTCTCAGACCAGGAGATATCCCCAAAATAGGTCTTCTCCATGTAGCGTCTGAACAGTTTTGGACTAAACTACTATGACCTCTCTATGAAAAGGTGAGTATCTCACGTAAATGTACATGTCGGTTGTTTTGCTCTAGGACGCCCACAAGCCTCACAAGACTGGTCTGAAGGTAGCACGGTACCAGTTGAATAAAAATGATGGAAGTATGCACTCAGTGGCCAATTTATTTGGTACACCCATCTAGTACTGGGTCGGACCCCCTTTGCTCCAGAACAGCCTGAATTCTTTGGGGCATGGAAACGTTGCTCAATTGGTATCAAGGGACATAATGTGTGCCAGAAAAACATTCTGCAAACCATTAAACCACTGCCACCAGCCTGTACCGTTGACACCAGGCAGGATGGGGCCATGGACACTAGGCAGGATGGGAAGCAACAGGAACGGTGATTCGCCAGAGCAGGCAATCTATTTCCACTCCTCAATTGTCCAGTGTTGGGGATCGCATGCCCACTGGAGCCGCTTCTTCTTGTTTTTAGCTGATAGGAGTGGAACCCGGTGTGGTCATCTGCTGCAATAACCCATCCGTGACAAGGACTGACGAGTTGTACGTTCCAAGATGCCGTTATGCACACTACTGTTGTACAGTGCCGTTATTTTCCTGTTTGTTGCACGCCTGTTAGCTTGCAAGATCCTTGCCTTTCTCCTTCGACCTCTCATCATCGAGCTGTTTTCGCCCAGAGGACTGCTGCTGACTGGATGTTTTTTGTTTGTCGTACCATTCTCCGTAAACCCTAGACTAGCGGTCACCAACCTTTTCTGAGTCAAGATCACTTTCTGAGTCAAAATGCAAGCTGAGATCTACAGCTCAGATTTTTTTTTAAACATGACTTAAAAAACGTAAGCCTATGCAACATTAACCAATTAAAAACAGTTCTGTAGCAATGAGGTTTGTGCAGTAATTTATAGGCCCAATACATTATCACTGCATATTGGCTATGCTTGAATTGCCCTGCCAATGTTGTTCTACTCAGACCATTTTGAAATTCTATTTAAAAATGTAGGTATATGATCACACTGGTAATAGACAATTTGTTTTATTACTTGTGAGGCACAGCTGAGTGAGCGTACTAATATATATATTTTTTCTTCTTCTGATGGTCAGTCTGAAGGAAGGGAGGGAGCAGCGGTGAGGCTCTCTCATCCGACTCACCGTCCCTCCGCTCTCCCTCCCTTCGCTGAGAAACGGGGACAGTCTTCCAGCTGATGGCGAAACTCATGTCGCACTGCATTATTTCTGCCTCATTCACCAAATCATGTTATTACTCCTATGACCAGAGAAAGTGAAATATTCCTTCATTTAAAAAAAAAAACACAAGCTGCTAATAACTACAACGCAAGCTTATCGGAACACTTCACTACTCATTGCAGCTGCAGTGCTGGTTGTAGTGTGAGTGGAAGTAGGGAGAAGGCTCATTTTATGGCTTATAAAAGTGTTGAACAGTGTTGACAGTGCTGAATAACAACTTAAACATAAACTTACTCATAAAAACAGCAGCTCTTTGCTGTATTCGTTGAGTCTCTCTCTTGTCATGGTTTTAAACATTTTGAAATCCCACAGTATCAACTTTGTTGTGTGTTCAAGGTTATTTTTTTTTTAATAGTCTGGTCGAGTTTCTTACAGTCGAGGAAACTGTGCAGACACAAACATCTGAGCTACCTGATTGGCCTGCGGTAGAACTATAGGTGCACTTGATTTGCTCTCTTGGCCTGCCGGTTAGGCAGAGTTCTAACTTGAGACACATGAAACACTTTGCCTTCCCGGCGCTAGGGCTGCTGAATGTACACCAACACTCTAAAAAGAAAAGGTTCCTGGAGTATCCTTTAGGGGTTCTTCAAATTGAAACTGTGGGGGAACCCCTATAAGTTCTTCAAAGAACCTTTTAAAAGGGTTTTTCAAAGAACTCATTTTAATGTATCCTCAAAGAACCTTTAGAATAAACTTTTGGGGTACATTTTTGAACTACCCCCCTTCTCTATTATTATTATTATTAATAATAATATGCATAACAATAACACAATATTTTAGTTGTCAATGTTCATTATGATTTTAGTGGCAAAGCAGAATAAAAAAATCTAAATATGAGGTAAACTCTCAGTCCAATGTGTATATCCTCTGGCTTGTTGATGTTAATGTGTTGATGTTCTCCGTATCCATAGCCTGAATGATTTTGCAGTGCTTGGTGATCAAACAGGTTTCCTGTTATATTCATCAGAGGTATAGGGAGGGTGAAGTCCGTGACTCCAACAAGTAGTAATTATATAAATAATGGACGACGCACCGGGACGAGTTGCCAAAGAAAATAATATAAAAGCACACATTTACCAGTATAAATAATTGTTGTTGTTGAATTATTCATTTTTTTATAAGCAAATTCATACTTTCTCAACTTTTGGTTACTAGAGATGTGACCCAGTCGTTCGTTCGATTAGTACGATATTTACCTACGCGATCCAGTCGTTCATTCTTTATGTTCCGTTGGCATGCTCACTGGCTGTGTTCTTATCCCTTGTTTGCTGCGAGCTAGCCAGCTAGCTATGGCTACATACTCACAACCTCTGCAGCCAGAATAACAGCAATGTTTCTTCCATTGTGTTTAAGCTGTTTATCCCCCTTATACTGTACCACAGTTGCCAAAGAAAACAATACTAAGCACATCCATAAAACATTATTCGTTGATATTTCCATTTAAATAAGCAAATTCATACTTTCTCATCTTTTGGTTGCTAGAGACGCGAGCGACCCAGTCGTTCATTTGATTGGTTCGATACTAATGGATGCAACCCAGTCGTTTGTTCTTTAGGTTCCATTGTCATGCTCGCTCATCACTCGCCACGTTAGGTCATCCGATGCACCCCCAAAAAATGTGTCTCTGCAAAACAAATCAATGCTAGCTAGCTAGTTAGCTACATTTTTTCCCCCCTTGGACCTGCGTTTACAACGTTTCCAATTTCAGTTTTTTTAGCTATTGGTTTAGCGTTCTGTAAGTATGGTCTGCATGTGTAGGCGCATACTGCGTCATGACTGCAAGATGTACCGATACCTTTTGCAACTGTCCTGATATATTTTCCAACTGTCCCATTATCTGGATTTAATGTCCATTCTAGAATGCCCTACTAGCCAATCAAAAACGAGTATTTAACAATGCTGTGTGTCACGCCCTGACCTTAGAGATCCTTTTTATGTCTCTATTTTGGTTTGGTCAGGGTGTGAGTTGGGGTGGGTATTCGATGTTCTATTATTTGTATTTCTATGTTTTGGCCCGGGTAGGGTTCTCAATCAGGGACAACTGTCTATCGTTGTCTCTGATTGAGAACCATACTTAGGTAGCCCTTTTTCCCACCTGTCTTTGTGGGAAGTTGACTTTGTTTATGGAACTTAGCCTTTAGCTTCACGGCGTATTTTCATAATAATAAAGAAAATGTACGCTCACAACGCTGCACCTTGGTCCAGTTCTTTCAACGACCATGACAGAACTTCCCACCACCAACGGACCAAGCAGAGTGGTAAGGAGGAGCAGCGTGTTCAGGATTCATGGACTTGGGAGGAAATCCTGGATGGTAAGGGACCCTGGAGGCAGCGAAAGCAGAGCGGCAGCGTTATGAGGGAACACGGCTGGCAAGGAAGCCCGAGAGGCAGCCCCACCAAAAAATTTGGGTGGGGCCCACGGGGAGTTTGGCAGAGTCAGGTTGGAGACTTGAGCCATCTCCCCGTGCTTACCGTGGCGAGCGTCGTACTGGTCAGGCACCGTGTTATGCGGTGGAGCGCACAGTGTGTCCAGTACGCGTTCTTAGCCCGGTGCGCTACATTCCAGCTCCCCGCATCTGCCGGGCTAGGGTGAGCATCCAGCCAGAACGGGTTGTGCCAGCCCTGCTCTCCAGACCTCCAGTGCGCCTCCTCGGCCCAGTATATCCTGCGCCGTCTCTGCACACTGTGTCTCCGGTACGTCTGCACAGCCCAGTGTGTCCTGTGCCAGCGCCCCGCATTTGCAGGGTGAAGATAACCACCCAGCCAGGACGGGTTGTGCAGGCTCGAAGCTCGAGACCTCCAGTGCGCCTCCACGGCCCAGTGTATCCGGTGCCTCTGCCAAGGACAGGGCCTCCTGTATGTCTCTCCAGCCCGGTGAGTCCTGTGCCTGCGCCCAGAACTAATCCTCCTGTATGTCTCCCCAGCCTGGTGAGCCCTGTGGCAGCTCCACATACCAGACTGCCCATAGGTCTCCTCACTCCAATGATGATCCATGGCAAGAAGCCTCCAGTGATGATCCATGGCACGAAGCCTCCAGTGATGATCCATGGCAAGAAGCCTCCAGTGATGATCCATGGCACGAAGCCTCCAGTGAGGATCCATGGCACGAAGCCTCCAGTGAGGAGTCATGGCACAAAGCCTCCAACAAAGGCCTCCAGTCCGGAGCCTCCAGCGACGTTCTCCAGTCCAGAGCCTCCAGCGACGGCCTCCAGTCCGGAGCCTCCAGCGACGTTCTCCAGTCCGCAGCCTCCAGCGACGGTCTCCAGTCCGGAGCCTCCAGCGACGTCCTCCAGTCCGGAGCCTCCAGCGACGGCCTCCAGTCCGGGGCCCGCAACGAGGGTGCCCAGTCCGGGGCCCGCAACGAGGGTGCCCAGTCCGGGGCCCACAACGAGGGTGCCCAGTCTGGTGCCCGCTACGAGGGTCCACGCACCAGAGGTGCCACCAAAGTGGGGTGAGCCAGTGGTGGTGCGGGGTCTGCGTCCCGCACCTGAGCCACCACCGCGGATAGATGCCCACCCAGACCCTCCCCTATAGGTTTAGTCCGCACCTTTGGGGCTGTCGGGGGGGGGGGGGGGTGCTGTCATGCCCTGACCTTAGAGATCCTTTTTATGTCTCTATTTTGGTTTGGTCAGGGTGTGAGTTGGGGTGGGTATTCTATGTTCTATTATTTGTATTTCTATGTTTTGGCCGGGTAGGTTTCTCAATCAGGGACAGCTGTCTATCGTTGTCTGGTTCTCTGCCCCAGCTGTCTATTGCTGTCTGGTTCTCTGCCCCATGTGGTTCTCTGCCCCACCTGCCCTGAATGATGAGTCGCCACTGATTACAATGAACAAAAATATAAACACATGAAACAATTTAAAATTTTACTGAGTTATATAAGGAAATCAGTCAATTTAAATGATTGGTTGAGAAAACCAGTCAGCATACACACTATGTGCTATCTGCCCAGTACAGTTGAAACCGGGATTCATTTATGAAGAGTTCACAACTCCAGCGTGCCAGTGGCCATCGAAGGTGAGTATTTGCCTACAGAAGTCGGTTACAACGCCAAACTGCAATCAGGTCGAGACCCTGGTGAGTTCAACGAGCACGCAGATGAGATTCCCTGAGACGGATTCTGACAGTTTGTTATTTGGAAATTATTTGGTTGTGCAAACCCACAGTTTCATCAGCTGTCCAGTGGCCGGACTCAGATGATCTCGCAGGTGAAGAAGCCGGATGTGGAGTTCCTGGGCTGGTTACACATAGTATGCGGTTATGAGGCCGGTTGGACGTACTGCCAAATTCTTTAAAACAACGTTGGAGGCGTCTTATGGTAGAGAAATTAACATTAAATTCTCTGGCATCAGCTTTTATAGATATTCTTGCAGTCAGCATGCCAATTACACTCTCCCTCAATACTTGAGACATCTGTGGCATTGTGTTGTGACAAAACTGCACATTTTAGTGTCCTTTTATTCTCCCCAGCACAAGGTGCACCTGTGTAATGATCAGCTTCTTCTGGATGGATTATATTGACAAAGGAGAAATGCTCACGAACAGGGATGTTAACAAATTTGTGCACAAAATTTGAGAGAAATAAGCTTTTTGTGCGTATGGGCCATTTTCGGGAAACTTTTATTACAGCTCATGAAACATAGGACCAACACTTTACATGTTGTGTTTATATTTATGTTCACTATAATTAGGTACACAAGTAATAAAATAAATCAATACATTTTAGATTCTTACTATCAACATTGAACATTTTACAGAGAACAATAGAGGTGATATTTCTCTAAATTCAACTTAAAGGTTTTGAACATGAGGTTACAAATCATATTCTTACAATTTTTTTACATTGTGTATGCTAATAACGTTTATAAAAACAGTCTGTAATAGAAGGTTAATCAAGATGATCAATACTGTACATGGTTCTCCCTTTATTGCAACTTGTTGACTATGTTTCAGTAGTGACAAATGTAGTGGGGTGGTAAGGAGTTCAGGTAAATATTTCAAATATGCATTAATATATATATATATTATATATTAACAAAGTGTGTGAGTAGCAGATATGATACCCGACATATGTTGTAAGACGTGTGCTGAAAGTTTAGAAAAAATTGAATATAAATTATATATATTTTTCCAACCCCCAATTTCCACCACTTCTGTAGAATGACCTATACATTAATTTGATTGGCTAATCATATCTGAAATATCCTAAAGAAATATCCTAAAGATAATAAGTGTATTTGATCAGATTCCATCCCCTCCAGAATGAGATTCAGCATGTTTCGCCCTGACTTGACCCCGTTTCCCCCAGACAATTCTAGCAATTCTTGATTTGAATAATCAGATGAGAGGAAACAAAGATCATCACTGATCAGAAACACTGAGGTAATTTAAGAAGACAGTAAACACAGAGGATGATCACTTTAAATGTAATGATTTTTTAAATGTAATATTTCACTTTGTTTAATTTTTTTTAACACACGTTCAATCTGTAAGTAAAACTGCCAGTAAACATGCATTTTTCATTGCATGAGATTATATTTGAAACATACATCTTTGAAAAGGCCACATGTTCACTGTTACCCAACTCCACTGAAGAAGAAGAATGTGTTTTACACATTTTAAACCCAACATTTATATGCATCAAACAATTCCAAAAGCAATCGATGCATCCTAGCTGCTTCAAGCACCTACTGTATGATCTGTGAGTGGAGCTGAGCTCCCGGAGCTGTAGAGCTCTATGGCTGAATTCGCTTCTATCTCCAGGCTAAACAGAGAGAGAATCACAGAGGCTTGATGACTCTGATAGCCTTCGGCGTGCCTGCCACTGCCCACCTCCAATTAACAGTCAGGTGGGCCACACAGAGTTAAGAATCCACAACTTTTCCCTCTCCATCTGCCCATCACCAAGGAGGATAACTGTCTGACTAGGGGTCCAGGAGTCAGCAACGGCAGGTTTAGCAGCCCCAGATAGGGATAAAGTGAGGGAGTCTCAGTGTATCACCTGTAGTGTAGGCTCTGCTAATGGTCGGTGTGTTTTTTCTATGGATGCAGAAATGGGAATATCCCCGTTTCTCTGATACGATAACAAGCAGGTGATGATACCATCCAAATTGAAGTCAAGGTGCCACCACCGACCATTTCTTATATATTTCCTACATTTATAACCAATTCTGGGTTTGGACGCTATGATTATAGCCTTAAAGTGTATACCTATATACAACTACAGTATATGATGCTCCACATTTCCGCAAAGTTGCCAAAGTGTCATGAAATGTGGTGCTGAAGAGAGATTTAATGATGTTGTATTCAGAGAGGATACTTAATTTTATTTAATTTTTTTACCTTAATTTAAGTGCTAGGATACCTGCACTAATGCTCCTATACAATAAGTACTCTTGTAAACGTCAGCGATCAAACCCAAGAATAACCCATTATTTAAAAGCAATGTTTTAATCATTCATTTTGGGATGTCAGAGTAATAACACCATATTAATGTTCTAATTCAGTGGCAATTACACTTTTTTTTTAGGGTGCCGAATATCCACGTAACATTTTAATTAACAACAATAAATTAAGATGTTACACCAGAGTGACACAAAAGTCTGACAGTTTGATTTCTTAGTAATATTTTAATTACTATTTGGAAATCCCTAATTGAGTGTAATACTTAAAGCTGTTATTTCTTGCAGGTCATCTCAAATGTAGTCAGAAATCCACAAAAGACAGAAAAAGGGAATAATAGGGAATCATTTGGGTTATTGTTCGTCTTTCTAATGTATTGTCCTTCTAGCTGAAATGCCATGGCTGAGGCTGACTTGGCCAGCTCTTGGCACTAGGACCCAGGCTTCTCTTTAGTCTGTCTTAACCCTTGACTGAGTACAAGTGGTGCTAATGGGGAGCAAAGACAGAGGAGAACATGTCCAATAACCACACATCCTGTATCCAAGGCAATCATTGGAAACACAGAGCGTCACTTTCAATTTCATCCTTTTTCCACCAGAAAGCCTCCCTTCTATAATGTCATTATCTGCACCAGATCTGCTGGCTCTTTTGACAGGGGCCATGGTATCCAGGAACTAGGGATATGCAAATGTCTTTTATATCGGCAATGGCATTTTTAAGGCTTCTACATATTACACAGACTGTCATTTCAGGCCTAGATATGAAACTCATAGGGAAATAAATGTCAGAGAATGGGAGGACTCTGTGTCCTGGGGTTTGTGTTTCCTGTGATCATCAGCTAGTGAAACGAGCCACTCTGAGATGCTTCATGTTACAGGAGACTGCTTAAGAGGTCTCCCTTATTCCTTTGACCTCTATAAGAGTGGATTTCTCACACGTATCATAGCTGACTAGAGCGCCTGCCATACAGGCCTACGAAATTCCTGTTTGTCAAAGGATACTACACTACGAGACAGATTTACAATGGGCCCTACTCAATCAAAACTGGTTTTCAGGTTGGTTCAACTATATCATTTTATTTATTTTTTTACGCTCTGTTGAAGCATCTGTACGTTATGGTATACAGTAAGGCACAGATTTTCATTCACAACTGGCGAGTACTATGTGTATGTTTTATAAATAGGATACAGTGGCTTTTTTAAAGGTGCAGACCATCCTTGCAAGCACTTTGAAATAGGAGTAAGGGGATTCTGCGGTATTCATCTCAAAGGATCTGATAGCACTGGAAGGAAAAGAGAGGGAAAATAAATAGTGGAAAGCAGATGGCTAAAGATAAAGGTCAAATCCGATTGAGAAGTTTGTCAAAATGTGATGACATAAGCAATCTGTAAACTGTTATTGCACGAAGCTTGAGGTGCAGAGAAAGATATTGAAATTACAAAAAAACACTGCAGCTGCCAGCATGCTGCCAGGAATGATTGCCCCAAGTGTTTTTTCTTTGTTGCCTCTCTCGCTCACTCCCCTCTACTCCCTCCCTCGCTCTCTTGCACACGCATGGCTGACTGCCAGATGTGAAGAGAAGCATATCTGGATTTAATGATATTACAAATGCCTTTCTTTATGCTCAATAATAACTAAATTATGATTGATACTAAACTGCCAACACATCTAATACAAATGGACCTGTCTGTCACCCTGTATTGAGTCATCAACTTCCAGTGGTGATGAGGCTTGTTCGCTGTACCTAATCATGTCTCTTTGGGATGTCTCTGAGGCTGATCAGATAGCACTTTTGAATAGTGGTGCAACAGCCGTGACAACAGACCCAATCTCTAGAGATTGAGAGGGTCCCATTATGGCTTTTACTCATGGCAATGTTTGAGCTTCCTTTGTACATAAAACGTTGACTCGTATAAATCACTCAGTAGAGCCACATTTTATTGATTAAAGACACGTCCATGTCTCTGTCTGGTGAGTTCTCCACAGAATAAGAGCCCGCTTTATATTTTCTCCTGTCAAAATGTTAGGGCTCTCTATCAAGACCAATCTGAGCCACACAAGCGCTCTGTCAAAAAAGCATCAAGCATCAGATTGCGACAATAAGTTACTCTGTTTTCAAAAACTGCATTGTGAACCTGTCAGTGAATTGCCTCATTGCTTTACCATAATTGTTGAAATTAGTCTAAATAATCTCTATTTGCAGAAACAAATACGGACCAGTGGGCGGACCAGGGCAGGTACATATTACCTCAATTATCTCGACTAACCGGTTCCCCCGCACATTGACTCTGTACCGGTACCCCCTGTATATAGCCTCGTTGTTGTTATTTTACTGCTGCTGTTTAATTATTTGTTACTTTTATTTTCAAATTTTTACTTTTCTATTTTTTACTTAACATTTTTTCTTAAAAAACGTCTTAAAGCATTGTTGTTTAAGGGCTTGTAAGTAAGGATTTCACTGTAAGGTCTACTACACCTATTCTATTCGGCAAATAAGTGACAAATAACATTTGATTTGATTTGACTAGTTTATGTTTTGGAAGGCCCCTTGCAGTAGTGCAATGATCAACTTCCTATACAATCACTGTGATGAAAACTTAAAAGAGGTGTCAGTTGAGGAGTGTTAAGCAGGCCTACAGACTTCGGACCCTGGTTTTATTAATCTGCCTAACTACAGGAAGTCTAGGTTTGGTGTCACTGGAAAAAGATTTTCTTTTGAAATTCTCCAGGCAGATCTACAAATTACTCCCCAGACCTAGAGTACCAGTCAAAAGTTTGGACACACCTACTCATTCAAAGTTTTTTTTTTTTTGACTATTTTCTACAACAATAGTGAAGACATCAACACTATGAAATAATACGTATGGAATCATGTAGTAACCAAAAAAGTGTTAAACATATCTAAATAAATGTGATTTTTGAGATTCTTCAAAGTAGGCATTCTCTCAACCAGCTTCACCTCGAATGCTTTTCCAACAGTCTTGAAGGAGTTCCCACATATGCTGAGCACTTGTTGGCTGCTTTTCCTTCACTCTGTGGTCCAACTCATCCCAAACCATCTCAATTGGGTTGAGCTCGGGTAATTGTGGGGGCCAGGTCATCTGATGCAGCACTCCATCACTCTCCTTGTTGGTCAAATAGCCCTTACACAGCCTGGAGGTGTGTTTTGGGTCATTGTCCTGTTAATTAAGCAACAGATTTCCACCGGTCTAATGTAAATTGCTTGTGTTTCTTGGCTCAAGCAAATCTCTTCTTATTATTGGTTTCCTTTAGTAGTGGTTTCTTTTGTAGCAATTCGAACCATGAAGTCCTGATTCAGGCAGTCTCCTCTGAACAGTTGATGTTGAGATGTTTCTGTTACTTGTGAGGTGCAATCTGAGGTGCAGTTAATTGCCGATTTCTGAGGCTGGTAACTCTAATGAACTTATCCTCTGCAGCAGAGGTAACTAGCGCTTGATGGTTTTTGGGACTGCACTTGAAGAAACATTCATGTCTTAAAGTAATGATGGACTGTTGTTTCTCTTTGCTTATTTGAGCTGTCTTTGCCATAATATGGACTTGGTCTTTTACCAAATAGGGCTGTCTTCTGTATACCACCCTTACCTTGTCACAACACAACTGATTGGCTCAAACACATTAAGAAGGAAAGAAATTCCACAAATTAACTTTTAACAACGTACATTCAAGGTGACTACCTCATGCAGCTGGTTGAGAGAATGCCAAGAATGTGCAAAGCTGTTGTCAAGGCAAATTGTGGCTAAGAATCTCAAATATAAAATATATTTTGATTTGTTTAACACTTTTTTGGTTACTACATGATTCCATATGTGTTATTTTATAGTTTTGACGTCTCACTATTATTCTACAATCTAGAAAATAGTACAAATAAAGAAAAACCCTTGAATGAGTAGGTGTGTCCGAACTTTTGACTGGTACTGTATATCTGAGACAAATCACACTTTTCATTGTCAGACTACTCAAGAGACAGACATGGACTAAGATGGCACTGGGCTGTAAGGATGCCATCTTGCGATATCCCACCCAACTTTGCTGTTTTGGCATTTATCTTAACTTTATTGCACTAAATGTATTCGCTATCATTTCCTGGGATCCAAAAACTTTTGAACCTCAGATCAACAGTTACTAACATCAATTCTGCCTTCAACTTTGACTCATCTGCCCTGGGCTCTTTGTGTACCTCCGACCCAAGTGGAAACGCTGGTAAAAATAGAGGCAGGTGAGCAGGCAACCTGGTGAGACTAAGGCAAAGGGAAAACCGGCCACCACTTCCGTCCATTCTATTGGCCAAGGTACTGTCACTTGATAATAAGATGGATGACCTCTGATTGCGAATTTGCTATCAACGGGACTCTCGTATCTGCAATATTCTCTGTTTTTCTGAAACATGGCTTTCGGACAAGATACCCCCTATGGCTATCCAACTCAACTCCATTCACAGAGCGGGCAGGACATCGGATTCAGGGAAAACCAGAGGGGGAGAGGTATGTCTCTTCATAAAAAACAAATGGTGTGCAGACTAGCGGAGTGGAAGTCTCAACCTATTGTTCACTCATCTTAGAATACCTGATGGTCAAATGCTGACCCTTCTACCTCCTGAGAGAGTTTTATTCTGTTATCGTGGCTTCTGTATATATTCCACCACAGGACAACAATAACAAGCTGGAACTTAAATAACTCTACGAGGCTATGAACAAACAGGAAACCATGCACCAAGAGGGTGCCTTTCTTGTCACCAGTGATTTTAATTCCCCATCACTTAGACACATGATGGCCAACTTCTATCAACACATCTCCTTTGCCAGTCAGGGGGATAAGGTCCTAGACCACTGTTACTCAACCCACAAGCAAGCATATAAGGCATTCCATCATCCTCCCTTTGGCAAATCAGATCATGACTCTATATTCCTGCTACCTGTTTACAAACAAAAGCTCAAACAGGAAGTACCCATGATGTGCTCTGTAGAAAAATTGTCAACCAAAGCAGAGGCTATGCTGCAGGACTGCTTTGCAAGCACTGACTGGAATATGTTCCAGGACTCTGCCAATAGCATCGACGAGTTAACCACTTCAGTCACCGGTTTCATCAGGAAATGCATCGCCAACGTCATCCCCACAGTGAAGGTTCACTGCTTCCCCAATAAAAAGCCCTGGATGATTAAAACTGAGGTGCACACTAAGGTAAAGGACAGAGCTACCACTTACATGGCTATCGCAGCCAACCCAGAGGCAACGGCTGAGGACACGATCATGTAAAAAAAAACTCCCACCTACAACCTCTACAGAACCATCAAACAGCCAAAGGACAATATTGGAACAAGGTGGAAACCTATTATACTGGCTCTGACTCTTGACGCATGTGACAGGGGCTACAGTACATTACAGACTACAAAGGAAAGCCGTTATCTGCCCGATGATACCTCTCGGCCAGACTAACACAATGCCTTTTATGGACGCTTCGACAAAAACAACACTGAGTCCTGCATGAGGGCCCCTGCTGATCCAGAGTACTGGGTGATCATTCTCGCGCTCTGAGGCTGACATGAGAAAGGTTTTTAAATGGGTCAACACTGTCCACAGGGCCAGACAGTATTGCAGACAGTGTCTGCAGAGCATGTGCAGACCAGCTATTATACTATTACTATTATTCTTCATGGATATTTTTAACCTCTCCTTGTCCCAGTCTGTAATTCCCACGTTTCAATCTGACTACCTTCATTCCTTTTCCCAAAAACTCTGAGGAATCATGTGACAATGACTACCATCCTGTAGAACTCACATCTGTAATAATGAAGTGCTTTGAAAGGCTGGTCATGGCACACATCAACTCTTTCATCCCAGACACCCTGGACCCACTCCAATTTGCATACCGCCCCAACAGATCCACAGATGACCGAATCTCAATTAAACACTGCCCTCTCCCATCTAGAAAAGAGGAATAGCTACAGCACCAGTCAAAAGTTTGGACACACCAACTCATTGAAGGATTTTTCTTTATTTGTACTATTTTTTTTACATTGTAGAATAATAGTGAAGACATCAAAACTATGAAATTACACATATGGAATCACGTAGTAACCAAAAAAGTTTTAAACAAATTAAAATATACTTATATTTGAGATTCTTCAAAGTAGCCACCCTTTGCCTTGATGACAGCTTTGCACACTCTTGACATTCTCTCAACCAGCTTCATGAGGTAGTCACCTGGAATGCATTTCAATTAACAGGTGTGCCTTGTTAAAAGTTAATTTGTGGAATTTCTTTCCTTCTTAATGGGTTTGAGCCAATCAGTTGTGTTGTGACAAGGTAGGGGTGGTAAACAGAAGTTAGCCCTATTTGTTAAAAGACCAAGTCCATATTATGGCAAGAACAGCTCAAATAAGCAAAGAAAAATGATAGTCTATCATTACTTTAAAACATGAAGGTCAGTCAATGCGGAACATTTCAAGAACTTTCAAAGTTTCTTCAAGTGCAGTCGCAAAAACCATCAAGCTCTATGATGAAACTGGCTCTCATGAGGACCTCCACAGGAAAGGAAGACCCAGAGATACCTCTGCTGCAGAGGATAAGTTCATTAGAGTTACCAGCCTCAGAAATTGCAGCCCAAATAAATGCTTCACTGAGTTCAAGTAACAGACACATCTCAACATCAACTGTTCAGAGGAGACTGCGTGAATCAGGCCTTCATGGTCGAATTGCTGCAAAGAAACCACTATTAAAGGACACCAATAAGAAGAAGAGACTTGCTTGGGCCAAGAAACAAGGGCAATGGACATTAGACCGGTGGAAATCTGTAATTTGGTCTGATGAGTCCAAATGGGAGATTTTTGGTTCCAACCGCTGTGTCTTTGTGAGACGCAGAGTAGGTGAACGGATCATCTCTGCATGTGTGGTTCCCACCGTAAAACATGGAGGAGGTGTGATGGTGTAGGGTGGCTTTGCTGGTGACACTGTAGGTGATTAATTTAGAATTCAAGGCACACTTAACCAGCATGGCTACCACAGCATTCTGCAGTGATACGCCATCCCATCTGGTTTGCTCTTAGTGGGACTGTAATTTGTTTTCAACAGGGCAGTGACCCAACACACCACCAGGCTGTGTAAGGGCTATTTGACCAACAAGGAGAGTGATGGATTGCTACATCAGATGACCTGGCCTCCACAATCACCCGACCTCAACCCAATTGAGATGGTTTGGGATGAGTTGGACCGCAGAGTGAAGGATAAGCAGGCAACAATTGCTCAGCATATGTGGGAACTCCTTCAAGGTTGTTGGAAATGCATTCCTCATGAAGCTGGTTGAGAGAATCCCAAGAGTGTGTAAAACTGTCATCAAGGCAAAGGGTGGCTATTTAGAAGAATCTCAAATGTAAATATATTTTGTATTCTTTAACACTTTTTTGGTTACTACCTGATTCTATATGTGTTATTTCATAGTTTTGATGTCTTCACTATTATTCTAAAATGTAGAAAATAGTCTAAATAAAGTAAAACAAATGAATGAGCAGGTGTGTCCAATCTTTTGACCGGAGCTGTATGTGAGGATGCTGTTCATCGACTGCAGCTCAGCGTTCAACATCGTAGTGCCCTCCAAGCTCGTCACCAAGCTCAGGACTCTGGGACTGAACACCTCACTTTAAAACTGGATCTTGGACTTCCTGACTGGCCGACCACAGGTGGTAGAAGTTGGCAACAACACCTCTGCCATGCTGTCCCTCAACACGGGGGCCCCCAACGGGTGTGTGCTTAGCCCCCTCCTGTACCCCCTGTTCACCCATGACTGTATGGCCACGCACAACCCCAACTCTATCATCAAGTTTGCTGACAATACGACAGTGGTAGGGTTGATCACCAGCGGCAGCCTACAGGGGGGATGTCAGAGACCTGGCAGTGTGGTGCCAGGACAACATTCCGTCCCTCAACGTCAGCAAGACCAAGGAGCTGATCGTGGACTACAGCAAAAAGGGGTAGGTACACACCCAAATTCACATCGATGGGCTGCAGTGGAGAGGGTCAAGTTCCTCGGTGACCACATCACTGAGGTCTTAACATGGTCGTCTCACACCAGCACAGTCACGAAGAAGGCACCGCAGCGCCACTTATCCCTCAGGAGGCTGAAACAATTTGGCACGGCCCCTCAGATCCTTAGGAACTTTTACAGCTGCACCATTGAGAGCATCCAGACAGTTTTTTTCACTGTCTGGTATGTCAAATGCACTGCTCTCTACCGGAAGGCCCTACAGAGGGTGGTGCAGACGGCCCAGTGCATCAATAGGGGTGAACACCCAGCCATCCAGGACGTACATGCCAGGCGGTGTCTGAGAAAGGTCTGAAAAATTGCCAAAGATTCCAGCCACCCGAGACATACACTTTTCTCCATGCTGCTGTCCAGCATTCGGTACCAGTGCATCAAGGCTCAGATCAACAGACTCATAAACAGCTTCTATCCACTGGCCATCAGACTGTTAAATGGCTAACAATTACTGCATTCTCACAGACTATCCACACTGACTATGCCCATCCACAGGTCTCTACCCACTCAGACACGTACACCTTCATTGTCACTTATTCACACGCACAAATACTCACACACACACCCTCACTCACAAACTCATTACTGACGCCACACAATTAGACCCACACGCACTCACCCCCTCACACCTACGCTGTTGCTGAAATGAGTATTGATTCGATTTATTACCACATCTAAGCTGCTATTCGTTGATTATTGATTGCCATTACTATTAGTATCTATTTATTTATCCTGCTACTGATCACTATTACTCCTGTTTACATGTATATGTCACCATTAGTATATTACCATAAGTATTTATATATTCCTGCTACAGGTCAATTTTCAGCCCTGTTTACATGTATATCTGCCTATCATGCTGACACTCTTGCGCACACACACGCACGCACGCACGCACGCACACAGGCAAGCACACACACACACACACACACCACCACGTATGCTGCTGCCATACTTATAACTATTGTTATTATTTATCCTGCTACTGTAACTTTCTCCTAATCCGTGTCTACATGTACATTTCTACTTCAAATACTCCAGTGATACTGGCACTGATCTTGTATATACTGTAGCTTTCTCTCTTATTTGTTATTTCTCGTGTTTTTGTTGTTGTTGGGTTGGGCTTGCAAGTTAAGCATTTCATTGTACTTGTGCATGTGACAAATAAAACTTGCAAAATGGGAAGCCCCAGTCCTCCCAGCTCTGTTTCCGAGTACAGTAGAGCAGTGAAAAGGTGACAGTAATTTAATGTATTTATATGTTTATCTTCAGATTTTTATTGACAAAAGCCATGAATGATTAGAAAAAATGATTGAACCCCAACTGTAGGGCAGATACATAATTATATCGCCAATTTCAGATTTTGGTGTCCCAGTCTTGGATGTTGCTATTAGATAGACAGGCAACACCGCAAGTCCACATTACAAATGCCTTTTCAAATTAATACTGGCATTCACTCAAATCCTACTCGCAACTCAAATGTAAAAACTGTGTCCAAACTGGAATATACATTTCCATACGCTGTTAATCTATCAGTAAACTGTAAGTTTCACTGAGGTTTAGCTGCATTCTCACAGTTAAACTGAGGAGTGAAGAGGGTGGATATGTTCTTGATTGTGTATGGGTACAGGAAATGTGGCATTTCAATCTATAAATGCAAATACCTCTTTCCCTCATTTGTGATGATAATGTTTGGATGGAGAAAAACTGACTTTTTTAAGCTGGTGGATAGAATATATTGATTGAGGATTAATGCAGCCTGCAAGTAATACATATTCATTATGGAATATGATTTTGAAATTGAGGTGGGGACGGATCTGTTTTACCTGGCACTTATATTTAGAAAATGTTCTGTTTTAATAAGACCAGATAGTATGTCTAATGCATCTCTTCTCATGACATACTGTATTTATTCAGAAGTTCCACCTGGCAAATTCAGTGGACGTCTCTCTCATGACAAGCAATCACCCCTAATAAGATTCCTCTCCTCCTGACAGATTCTCAGGGAAAGTTTATCTGAAGCTATTCTGAGCACATTCAAAGGCAAGGGACCATGCACTCCCCTTGTGAGTTCATTATCATTCTCAGGTTATCCCAGGCCCAGCGAATCTGGAACGCAGATGAATTAGTGAGAATTAAGAAGTCTCTGTGGTCTGAATCCTCTCTAAATCTCCTCCAAGATGAAAGCTACATAGCCATGGCTCATGCACTATTGCTCTCCTAGCCTGAGCCCCTGTAGAAGTGCTCTGTCTACAGACCTAACCTGAACCCCCCATTACCCCACCCTCCAAAAACGACACAGGCAGTTAATGTTGCCTTACATCTCCTGACCGCGGGGTCTGTCGTGAGGGAGAAGTTGTGCAAGAATGCCTGGGGGCAGCCAGCAGAAAATACGGAGCGTAGGGGTTGGTAATGTTCTCTAGTTGCGCCAGGATTGGCTCAATGTTCAGTCACTCATGGGGACACTACGTCGCCGCCAAATCTAAGGGTAGAGCAAATAAATTCAAGCCCCTTAGGTGCTGCCATAGAGTTACATTAGAAGTGCCCATCCAAGAAGGCTCAAGGTCATTGGCCACAGATAAAATCACGTCAAATCACGTTATATCTTCAGTAGCTTTGATTGGACTGATGTCAACATCATACTTTCAAAATCTTAGCTAGTAGTCATCATCATGAATCAAGTTGACAATCTACTGGCAAATCCTTTTTTAGTATTGTCATATGAAGAGAAATAATGAAGAGAAATTATAGATAAAATGTATCGGTGCTCATCGGCTATTGGACATAAACATTACACAACAAGTCAGAAATCGCAAATTCAACAATGAGCGGTTTGGAAGGAATCAGTGGCTAACTGCAAGCATTGCAAAGCAATCACTAGCCTGCTATTCAGTGGAGTGGCTGTGTGGTCCCAAGTGTGGATTTAAGGGTCTCTTTTCCAAGCTTAAAATGATAAGCATTCAACATTGGCCATGCTATCAATCCAGCATGATTTTTGCCGTGCTCAAAACAACTGTTAACTCAGAACTCCAAAATCTGACTTCATTGAGTTCAACACAACTGGGAACTCAGGAAAAACGAGCTTCAACTGGGAAAATACGCTTTGAAAGGTTACCCAACTCAGAATTGTAAGTCGGGAACTCTGGCCTCTTTCTAGAGCTACGACCTGAGATCACTGATGTCATCATGATTCAACCTTATTTTTTACAGAGTTACGAGTTGTCTCGAAAGCGCCATCAATCCAGAGAGTGCCAGACTTTGATGACAAAGTTTGATGACAAAATTTGCCTACGAAGGACCGCCAGTCCACATTCCTGTTCAAGTGAGCACAGCACAACAAGGCGAGTCCCAAAATGTATTGTATGCTGCTGTGTAAATGTACTGTACTGTACTATGCCAGGTAGATATGTATACTGTAGCTAAGAAAGTAATACTAAGTGTATGTTGTGTAGTAAGCTGTTAGTAGCCCATGTGCCTCACCCTAATAATTTGGTCTATTTCCCCTCTTAATTTTGCCTACTGTTTTGACTTGGTGGTGCACATGTAGCCTATAACCTGTTTTAGAGAAATGTATTCATTGAATATTGTAAGAGCTTTCATTGTCTGCTTATATGCCCCCTTTATTTATCCTACGGTTCTGACTTGGTGTACAGGGAGAACACTGCAAGACCGGACATGTTCTGAATTCTGTAGCTGTACATTTCAAAAGTGCTGAACAAATAGTTATATTGGCTACATCCGTCCTAGCTCGCTCATTAATGTCTTATTCGAAATTACGGATTGCCTCTTATCTGCTTGTCATCCCCTTATGCCATAGTTTGTACATCTCAATTTTCAGTAGAAAACACATTTGTCAGCCATATCAGCTATGTTTTTTAAAAGGTGATAGCCAGGTGTAGCAGTGGTAATTGGTAAGGTGTTGGGACTGCTGTTGGGACACTGCTGTTGGGACAGCTTTATGTAGGCCCTGACAGTTTGTAGGCAACCTTTGTTACCATTATATTGCAATTAATGTATTGTTTAGTGTTCTGATGTGTAGTGGCTTTACTGGCATGCATCCCAAATCTTCTTCTTTTTTTGCCCCAAGATTTACATGTTAAAATTGCCACTGAATACAGAAATATCAAATGTACATAAGTATTCACACCCCTGAGTCAATACATGTTAGAATCACCTTTGCCAGCCATTACAGCTGTCAGTCTTTCTGGGTAAGTCTCTAAGAGCTTTGCACACCTGGATTGTACAATATTTGCACATATTTGCACATCTGTCAAGTTCATTGTTGATCATTGCTAGTCAGCCATTTTCTAGTGTTGCAATAGATTTTCAAGTCAAAACCATAGCCAAGCGAATCAGGAACATGCAATGTCGTCCTGGTAAGCATATTTGGCCCTGTGTTTCAAGTTATTGTCCTGCTGAAATGTGAATTTGTCTCCCAGTGTCTGTTGGAAAGCATTCTGAACGAGGTTTTCCTCTAGGATTTTGCCTGTGCTTAGCTCTATTCCGTTTCTTTTTATACAAAAAAACTCCCATGCCAATGATAAGCATAACCATAACATGATGAAGCCGCCACGCTTGAAAATAGTATACTTAATTTCCTGTCACGAACTCCTGTCACGAACGTAGATACCTCCTGCACCTCGACCTGTTGTTTCGGCCTGTTGTTTCCAAAGTTTTATTTTGTTTTATTTTTATTTTGTTCATAAGTGTTTGTGTCAAAACCTGCTACCATATAGCCAGCTAAGCTAGCTAGCTAGGTTGCAATGGAGCCTCTATGCCTGCAATAGCTAACAAACGTTTCCAGTGCTGTCGAAGCTGTGTCTATTATGCTCCTGTCTGGGACAATACAGACAATTGCTTGCGGAGGATTACAGGAATGATGTGGCTACCCTTAGAAAGCTAATTTCAATTTTGCACGAACTTTTGGCGAAAACGCTAATTGAAACTTTCTTGTTCTTAACACCTGTGACTGGACGCCGCTTGGGCCTGATGGATGTATCCCCGCCTTGTCATGTGTCCCTTTCCGAATGGCCTGTGCTACCTTGAACTTGCCTGCCAAGGAAGTTGTCTCCATTTGCTCCTCCTCCGCCATCTTGTAGTGGATTAGACTGCGAACAGAAAGAGGATTGTTCCAATCAGCGCTGGTCCCATGTCACAAGCCGTGGAAACTGAAGGCAGCGGGATGCTGCTAAGCAGACTGTCTGCGTGAGGTCCGGAGAAGATTAACATGAGGAGTAGCTTCGTTGCCCTGGTGCCTGATCTACCTACACCTTCATCGCTGTGACTCCTGCACCTTCATCGCTGACTCCAACTACGCTGACTCCTGGAGCGGCTTCATCGTCGAGCTCGGCTTGTTTCCCTATCTCTGGATCTGACGGGGCACTGACTGCTGTGGGAGCTGCTGGTGTATGCTGTCCTGCTTATCGTGGACCTGTGAAAGATTCCACAAATTGTGTGAGGGTAGGAATGAGAGGATTTCTCCATCCTCAAACTGATTGGGTCTCTGCCTGACAGCAACAAACACCCCATAATATCTGGCCCTGTGCCCTCCCTAAATCGTGGCTTTAAACGTTTCAGCAGACATTTAGCCCTCCATAACTAGCTACGTGACTATTGCAGCTCTGTGGGTGTAACATTTATTGACACTTTTGATACCTTTTGGAAACAAAGCTTGTTTTATAAGGATGGTGGGATTAGGGGTGTTTTATTCAGCTTTGTTAAATTGTATTCTTCATACGATAAAATAAAATAAAATTCTGCCAAGGAATTCTATGCAAATCTTGTCTGCTAAAATAACTAGGGTAGCCCACAGCCATTTGGCATATCCACATCAGAACCTAACATAATGTCACGTTCCTGACCTATTTTATGTTATTTTTTGTATATGTTTAGTTGGTCAGGGCGTGAGTTGGGGTGGGCATTGTATGTTTTGTGTTTAGATCACTGTTAATCAGCCTTATATGGTTCTCAATCAGAGACAGGTGGTTTACGTTTTCCTCTGATTGGGAACCATATATAGGCTGGCTGTTTCACTACTGTTTGGTTGTGGGTGATTGTCTCCTGCGTTTGTGTCTGCGCACCACACGGGATTGTTCTCGGTGTTATTTCGTTTGATGTAGTCTGTTTCCTGCTCGTGAGTTCTTCGTGTCTATTATTGTAAGTTCCATGTTAGTGTTTCGTCTACGTTGTCCGTTTTGTTATTTTGTATTTCTGAAGTCTAGTTCGTGTCAGTGTTCGTCTGTTTTTTCAATAATCATTATGTCAGCACACCTCGTGCGCATTGGTCTACCGATCCTTCCTCCTCTCTCGTCGCCGAGGAGGAGGAAGACGACACCCGTTACAGAATCACCCACCAACCGAGGACCAAGCGGCGGGGAGAGCTCAACAGAGCAATCAGGACTCGTGGACTTGGGAACAGATCTTGGAAGGAAAGGGACACTGGGCGCACATTGGGAATATCGCCGCGCTCGTGAGGAAATGGAGCAGCGAGAGCCCAACAGCGGTGGTATGAGAGGCAGCACGTAGAGAGGCTGGAAGCCCGAGAGGCTCACCCAAAAATTTATTGGGGGGGGGGCTAAAGGGGAGTGTGGCGAAGCCGGGTTGGATACCTGAGCCAACTCCCCGGGCTTGCCGTGGAGTGAGAGAGCGTTGTACTGTGCAGACACCGTGTTATGCGGTAAAGCGCACGGTGTCCCAGTACGCGTGCTTAGCCCAGTGCGGGCTATTCCACCTTGCCGCACTGGGAGGGCTAGGTTGGCATCGAGCCGAGTGCCATGAAGCCGGCCCAACGTATCTGGTCTCCAGTACGTCTCCTCGGGCCGGCGTACAAGGCACCAGCCTTACAGGTGGTGTCCCCGGTTCGACTGCATAGCCGGCAGTGCGGGGCTATTCCACCTCCGCCGCACTGGCAGGGCTACGGGGACCATTCACCTGGTAAGGTTGGGGAGGCTCGGTGCTCAAGAGCACTGTCCTCCTTCACAGTCTTGGTCTATCCGGCCGCACCTTCCCACCCCAGCTCAGTACCACCAGTGCCTACACCACGCACCAGGCTTCCAGTGCATCTCCAGAGCCCTGTTCCTCCTCCACGCACTCTCCCTATGGTGCGTGTCTCCAGCCCAGTGCTCAGTCGGCACCTAGCACCAAGCCTCCTGTGGTCTCAGAGCCCTGTACGCACTGTTCGCCTTCTCCCCGCACTCGCCCTGAGGTGCGCCTCAGCCCGGTACTCCAGTTCGGACCCGCACTCAGGCCTAGAGTGCGCACACGAGAGTCCAGTGTGCGCTGTTGTTGTCCCCGCACGCCTGAGGTGCGTGCCTTGCTAGCCGGTACCTCCAGTTCCGTACACGCACCAGGCCTATAAGTGCGTCTCGCCGGCAGAGTTCTGTCCGTCCTGCCGCACGTGGCGCCTGAACTGCTTCGTTCTGCCTCAGCGGCGCCTGAACTGCCCGTCTGCCCAGGCGGCGCCTGAACTGCCCGTCTGCCCAGCGGCGCCTGAACTGCCGCGTCTGCCCAGCGCGCCTTGAACATGCCCGTCTGCCATACGCCGTCTGAACTGTCCGTCTGCCATGAGCCTGCAAACCGCCGTCTGCCATGACCTGCAAAGGCCGCCGTCTGCCATGAGCCTACAGAGCCGTCCGCCAGATCAGGAGCCTGCAGAGCCGTGCGCCAGACAGGAGCCGCTAGAGCCTTCCGCCAGATCCGCGATCAGCAAGCTCCGCCAGAACCGGATCAGCCAGAGCCTTCCGCCAGACCGGGATCAGCCAGAGCCTTACCGCCAGACCGGATCAGCCAGACCTTCCGCCAGACCGGATAGCCAGAGCCTTGCCGAGACCGGATCAGCCAGAGCCTTCCGCCAGACCGGATCAGCCAGAGCCTTCAGCAGCCGATGACCGCAGAGCCGTCAGCGAGCCATGACCGTCCAGAGCCAGTCATCGACCATGACCGTAGACTTCGCAGAGCCGTCAGCGACCATGACCGTCCAGCAGCCGTCAGCGAGCCATGACCGTCCAGGCGAGACTGACGTCAGAGCCTAGCCAGCCATGACGTCCAGAGCCGTCAGCCAGCCTGACCGTCCAGAGCCGTCAACCAGCCAAGAGCTCCAGAGCCAGCCAGCCAGGATTCCGCCAGTCATTCTGGTGTTGCCCCTCATTCTGGTGTTTGCCCCTCATTCTGGTGTTGCCCTCATTCCGGTTGTTCCCCTCATTCGGTGCTGTCCTTATCCTGGAGATGCCCCTTAATTTAGGTGGGGTTATTTGGAGGGTGGTCATTGTGGGGAGGCTACAGAAGCGGGGATTTGATTATGGTGGGGTGGGAACCACGCCCGGAGCCTAAGCCCCCACCGTGGTCAGATGCCCACCCAGACCCTCCCTAGACTTTTGGTGGTGCGTTCGGAGTACGCACCTTGAGGGGGGGTTATGTCACGTTCCTGACCTATTTTATGTTATTTTTTGTATATGTTTAGTTGGTCAGGGCGTGAGTTGGGGTGGCATTGTATGTTTTTGTGTTTAGATCACTGTTAATCAGCCTTATATGGTTCTCAATCAGAGACAGGTGGTTTACGTTTTCCTCTGATTGGGAACCATATATAGGCTGCTGTTCACACTGTTTGTTTGTGGGTGATTGTCTCCTGCGTTTGTGTCTGCGCACCACACGGGATTGTTCGGTGTTATTTCGTTTGATGTAGTCTGTTTCCTGCTCGTGAGTTCTTCGTGTCTATTATTGTAAGTTCCATGTTCAGGTTTCGTCTACGTTGTCCGTTTGTTATTTTGTATTTCTGAAGTCTAGTTCGTGTCAGTGTTTCGTTTCTGTTTTTCAATAAATCATTATGTCAGCACACCTCGCTGCGCATTGGTCTACCGATCCTTCTCTCCTCTCCTCGTCCGAGGAGGAGGAAGACGACACCCGTTACACATAAGGGCAACTCAGAGTATGCTATTCTTTTTTTCTGAAATAGACTACATTTTCTTCATATCATGCTTCTTTAGACGTGTCTAAAATAAATCAAGGATTTATTGTGATGGTGTAGGCCATATTACATGGATTTATTCGACTTTTTAAAATGTAGATGTTCCAAAGGTCCCACGACTTCTACCGAAGGTGGCTCCTCTTCCTGACTGTTTGGTGTCCTGTTTTGGGTCGGTCTTTATTTTGCGCCTATTGTTTTTGCGTGACCATTTAAACCGAATAAATACGATTTTCCCTGAAACCTCTTCTCTCTGCGCCTGATTCCATACCACTCCTAGCTACGTGACAAAAGGTCTGCATCAGTGGCTTGTAGGCTATGGGTCGAAGCCAGGAGATGCTAAATGTGTTTATGTTCATTAACGGTCAATTACCGTGAGACCGGCAGTTATGTGCTTGACAATCACCGGATCCTTTCACTGCATTATAAGGCACAATGCCTTATCAATGACCCAAGCTCAGCTCAGTTAATCCCTACCATTGTGTCGCTGAGTTGTCATAATGCTTCAGCAAATGTACATTATCCTAGGGGCGTTGGAAGACACAATGTAAGTAACCTGATTTATGTACAACTAACTGCCCAGAATGCCTCTGCTGATCCTACAGCTATTGTATTCAGTAATCATGTGCCTATGAACCAGAGTTATACTGTCAACACTGAGGCGGTGTGCCCTATTAGGAAGTTCACGGTGTGCAGCTCACCCTGCGCTAACATAAATAACATGAGCATATCTACTTCTGCTAAACTTCCCAGTAAAGCAATGAAAACAATCAAGCATCCCAATAATTTGCTTGTAACAGATGACATTCATATTCTGACAATCTCTGAAATTCACTTAGATAATACCTTTGATGATACAGTGGTAGCAATACATGTTTATAACATCTACAGAAAAGACACAAATGCCAATGGTGGAGGTCTTGCCGTTTATATTCAGAACCACATTCCTGTAAAGCTAAGAAAGGATCTCATGTTAAATACTGTTGAAGTAATACGGCTACAGGTTCATCTGTCTCACCTAAAGCCCATTCTGGTGGGAAGCTGCTATAGACCACCAAGTGCTAACAGTCAGTATCTGAATAACATGTGTGAAATGCTTGATAATGTATGTGATATCAACAGAGAGGTATATTTTCTGGATGATTTCAATATTGACTGGGTTTCATTAAGCTGCCCACTCAAGACAAAGCTTCTAACTGTAACTAGTGCCTGCAACCTGGTTCAGGTTATCAGCCAATCTACCAGGGTAGTTACAAACAGCAGAGGAATGAAACCATCAACACGTATTGATCACTGCAGAAATTTTCTTTAAAGCAGTATCCAAATCCAATGATGACAATATAGTAGCCATAACAAGGAAAACCAAAGTTCCAAAGGCTGGGCCTAATATAGTGTATAAGAGGTCATACAATACGTTTTGTAATGATTCCTATGTTGTTGATATAAAGAATATTTGTTGGTCTGTGGTGTGTAATGAGGAGCAACCAGACGCTGCACTTAACACATTTATGAAATTGGTTATGTGGAACTCTATTCCACATCAGATAAGTGATGCAAGCAGGCACAGACACAAGTACACATGATATGACTTGCACTCTACACACACATACACATGGGTTTGTATTGTAGATGTGTGAAATTAGAGTAGTGGCCTGAGAGAACACACTTAATGTGTTGTGGAAAGTGTTATGAAATGTAATGTCATGTAATATTTTAAAATGTATATAATGTTGCTGGACCCTGGGAAGAGCAGCTGCTGACTTGGCAGGAACTAATGGGGATCCTTTGTCACGTCGTGTGTGTAGGTGGCAGGGAAGTCAGGCGCAGGAAAATCAAACTTGGTATAAATGGAGTAGTTTAATGACGTAAAACAAAAACTCCAAAACCAAAGTACATAATAAAATAAATGTGGGTACAAGAACCCGTCGCGCACCAATCCATAATCACGAGCATAACAACAAACAATCTCTGACAAGGACATGAGGGGAAACAGAGGGTTAAATACACAACATGTAATGAATGGGATTGGAACCAGGTGTGTAGGAAGACAAGACAAAACCAATGGAAAATGAAAAATGGATCAATGATGGCTAGAAGACCGGTGACGTCGACCGCCGAGCACCGCCCGAACAAGGAGAGGCATCGACTTCGGCAGAAGTCGTGACATCCTTAATAAATACAAATACAAATACTCAGTGATGTGTTGTGTTGGATTTGCAACAAACATAGCACTTTCTATTCAGGACATAACATTTATTTCTTTGTCAATTTTTTTGCAGTTTTACTTTAGTGACTTATTTCAAACAGAATGCATGCTTTGGAATATTTGTATTCTGTACAGGCTTCCTTCTTTTCACGCTGTCATTTAGTTGTGGAGTAACTACAATGTTGTTGATCCATCCTCAGTTTTGTCCCATCACAGCCATTAAACTCTGTAATTGTTTTAAAGTCACCATTGGCCTCTTGGTGAAACCCCTGAGCGGTTTCCTTCCTCTCTGGCAACTGAGTTAGGAAGAACACCTGTATCTTTGTAGTGACTAGGTTTATTGATACACCATCCAAAGTGTAATTAATAACTTGACCATGCTCAAAGGGAAATTCAATGTCTACTTTTTTATTTTTACCCATCAACCAATTGGTGCCCTTCTTTGCGAGGCATTGGAAAACCTCCCTGGTCTTTATGGTTGAATCTGTGTTTGAAATTCACTGCTTGACTGAGAGACCTTACAAGATAATTGTGTGTGGGGTACAGAGATCAGGAAGTAATTCAAAAATCATGTTAAACACTATTTTTGAGTCCATGCAACTTATTATGTGACTTGCCATAACAAAGGGGTTGAATTCTTACTCTCTCAAGTCATTTCAGCTTTTAATTTTTTATTAATTTCTAAATTTCTAAATACATAATTCCACTTTGACATTATGGGGTATTGTGTGTCGGCCAGTGACACAAAATCTAAATGTAATCCATTTTAAGTTCAGGATGTAACAGAACAAAAAGCGGAAAAAGTCAAGGGGTGTGAATAGTTTCTGAAGGCACTGTAGGTCTAGTATTTGTACAGGAATTGACCAGAATCACGCTTTTACACTTCATATTCCTGTAGTAAGACTCTCACTATTAGACATCGCCAATGCATGCAATGGGTTGATAAGAGGTCTCTATAAACTAGTAGTGGCATACCACTAGGTTTTTGGAACAGAGATGATAAAATATTATAAAATACCAAATTTTTAACTGACATATTTTCAAAATGCCATGAACTGAAATAGAGTTTAGGGATTGACATTGATTTTCATATGTTTCGAAAAAAGGACACGGCTACAGTATATAAATAATATACAGTACAATTTGTCAATTTGTTGTCCTTAAAAAAAATTCTCTGCCAAAATCTCAGAAATACAGTAATGGTGTGTCTATGCTGAGTGCTTATTCCCTTCTCTGACTGGCTGCCAGGCAGCCTTTGTAACAGACTGCAGAGAGAGGCTGCCTCTCTCCCTAGATCATTCAGCATCACACCCTTCCCTTGTGCTGGACATCAAATGACCAGCCGACCCCCTGAAGAGCTCTCAAGTTTCTTCATTTCAGCAGCCCTGAAGAGCTCTCAAGTTTCTTCATTTCAGCAGCCGCTCTGCTCTCCTCCTGGTCTCTCCCTCGGTCAGCAGCCCATCTACTTGGGTCGGGGACATCTGCCTGTCTGAGGATAAGGGACAGACTGGCCCCCTGTCCGTCTGTCACAGGATCAGATTGGGCCCTCACGTTATCTCTCCGACTTCTTATTATTCGCACAAAAATGTTTCTGATATCGGCTTTTGTTTGTGCCTTGTGCCAGACTGCCCAGATAAAGACAGACGGTAACTAGCTACCCGCACAACAAGCTCCCCCAATTGACCTGGTAGACATGTTTGAGATTTGGTTTAGAAGATCATGACTGATCGCAAATAATATTGCTCTACAATATTACGTGCATTTCAAACTTGTATAATTTTCATAAAACTTATTTTTTTACAGTGTCACCTATTGGGTGGGACATCCCTTGTCAAATACAAACACAGACATACACAGCAAATTGGGCAGTGTTTATTTTTCAGTGTAAAATTTCTAGTGTTGATTCAGAAAATTAACACTTAGTGGTGTAAAAAACAACAACAGTGTTGGTGTTAATAACAAGAGTTATTTAAACAGTCCCATCAAAACCATGCCCATCATTATCATATTTCCCAGTGTACTCTACAGCAGGTAGATTTTTTGGGATTGTTTTTATATCTGTGTTTTTTCATGTACAGTACATTCATTGATTCATCTTATGCTACACAAAGATAAATAACATACATTTTTCTCAACTAATCCAATCAGTTTTATTGCACCATTTACTGAAATGGTTGTTCCAGTTTAAATGGTTTAGCTAGTCTTCTAATAAACTTTCCTAACCCTGACAGTCATTCCGAATGCAGGTTGCGGGTGAATAAAAATTCCAACTGTTGGATATCCTAAGTCTAGCTGGATTCCAAAAGGAATTACACATCACTTTGCAAGGCAACATAATGTGACTTGCAGGCTTGATGTGGCCTGGAAACCAGTAGTTTCCTAAAGCCACTGTTTGGGTAAGACTAGGCCATCAAAGTAAGGCCTTTTGATATATGTATTGTATTGTATATGAATTGTAATGATAGCATTTGCCTAGGTACTCACTTGCTGAAAGCCACAGGCCTTTAAAAGGAAAGATTTCAATAACCGTGTCTCTGTCACTAACAAATACCGTCATGTGCGGTAACTACAATTTACTCTAAAATAAAAAGCACCCTGGGAAATATGCAAATTAGGCTTTACACTAGGGCTGTTACGGTGACCGTATTACCGCCACACCGGCTTTCACTAGTCAAGAAGGCAGTCAAATTCAACGTGACTGTAACGGCTTTCTTCTTCCTCCTCTGATGAGGAGTAGTAGGAAGGATCGGAAGACCAATGCGCAGCGTGGTGCGTATCCATAATGACTTTTAATAAGAATGAATATGACAAAATACAAACTAACAAAATGAAACAAAAAGGAAAACCGAAAACAGTTCTGTCTGGTGCAGACACACAAAGACTGAAAATAACCACCCACAAAACCCAACAGAAAACAGGCTACCTAAATATGGTTCCCAATCAGGGACAACGATTGACAGCTGCCTCTGATTGAGAACCATATCAGGCCAAACACAGAAATAGAAATCATAGAAAATCTAACATAGACAACCCACCCAACTCACGCGCTGACCATACTAAAACAAAAGACAAAACAAAGGAACTAAGGTCAGAACGTGACAGTGACGGTTTAGTCACAGTAATTGGGCTTCTCCAAGCTCTGATGCTGCTGACAGTCATAAGTAGCCTACCAAACGTGCTAACTGCCTGGTGCTCAGCACTCAGTTGTCCCTCTAATCACTCTGATATCAAATCAAATGGTGTTTGTCACATGGCCTTATACAACAGGTGTAGACCTTACAGTGAAATAATAAAAGCATTACATGCATAATCACATTTCGTTCCCTTTTGAGAATGCTGTTTTGGGGCTAATTGATTGTATTTTGGAACATTCACACTTATAGCCTACTGCCATGTGCGCACAGAAAAAAATAGCCTAATAGTTTATCAACATTTTAAACTAAATATTCTGATCTGTTGTGTCAGCCTCATTGCTTTAAAAAGTTCTTTTGATGCTAGTGGCTTTATTAATTTGGGATCTATCGCATCCCACAACTGTCCCAGACTGTGTTAGAGATATTTATCTAGCACAGAATAGGTCAAATGCTTTGCTATTGGGGACAGTAGATTGACATAGGCAGCCTAAGTCAATCTACTATAATCCATAGTAGAAAAGTTGATAGCTAGTGCTTTTGCTGTCTGCTGCTTTTGCTGTTTGTTAGACTTACTCATCTTGAAGGTATTGGACAGTTCTTCCAATACCTTCAATGCCTAGGAATTGACCAAGGACTCACGCAGTTGCGTCCCCGTTGTGTCTGTCATCACTTGTAGCCTGTGAGAAAGACCGGATCACTTGACGGACATTGGCAAATACAAATTTAGCTATCTGAGAGAGACGTGTGTGAGAGGTGCTTCGGAGCATGCAGCTGGGAGATGGGAATTATAATGATTATATTCAGTCCAAGGGCACAACGCTCACTGGCCGCAAAAGGCAGAGCTCATGCCTTTCATGCTACTTTTTTCAAATCATCATTAACGTCTCACCATGCAGCCTTAGAATGTATTAAAAATCAAAACATATAGCCCAACGTTTGTATCACAACCAAACTTGCATAAATAACTCTAAATTAAGCATATAGGAGGACCTGTTTCTTTGTTAACCCCTCAACACAAAATAGCCACGTGCGCACTCCCTCAAATCTTTGGGAGAAAATATCCTTTCTTTTTTATTCCTTTCTATTCTATTTTATTATGTTCAGTTGTATTCTTCATACTATAAAATAATGCCATGGAATTCTAAGCAAATTGTGTCCGCTAAATTAACTAGTGTAGCCCACAGCCGTATGGCATAGCCAGATCAGGGCCTAACATAGGGACAACTCAGAGTATGCTATTCTGTTCTTCTGAAATAGACTACATTTTCTTCATATCATGACCTGTCTAAAATAAATAATGGATTTATTGTGATGGTGTAGGCTATATTACATGGATTTATTAGACTTTTTAAAATGTAGATGCTCCAAAGTCCGCATCAGTGGCTTTTAGGCTGTGTGGAAGCCAGGAGATGCTAAATGTGTTCATGTTAATTAATGGTCAATTACCGTGAGACCGGCAGTTATTTGCTTGACACCGGCTGACAAAATGTCATGACCGCCACAGTATCACGGCACAAGGCGAGACCCAGATGCAGACACTGGAGGTTGTCTGGTTGGAGTCTTACAATGTTTAATAATCCAAAGGGGTAGGCAAGAGAATGGTCATGGACAGGTAAAAAGGTCAAAACCAGATCAGAGTCCTGGAGGTACAGAGTGGCAGACATGCTCATGGTAAAGGCAGGCAGAATGGTCAGGCAGGCGGGTACAAAGTCCAGAAACAGGCAAAGGTCAAAACCGGGAGGACTAGAAAAAGGAGAATAGCAAAAGGAGTACGGGAAAAACACGCTGGTTGACTTAACTAAACATACAAGACGAACTGGCACAGAGAGACAGGAAACACAGGGATAAATACACTGGGGAAGATAAGTGAGACCTGGAGGGGGTGGAGACAATCACAGGAACAGGTGAAACAGATCAGGGCGTGACACAGCCCCACTTTACACCAAACATTAAAACAACACCGCAAAATGATTTACTTTAACACTACAGGTGTTCATTTCTCACACTGAGAAAGTGTAACAGCATCAGCACTAAGCAGAGTGAGTCCGGTTAACTCTAAATCAAGTGTTTTACACTGTAGGTGTTTGTACAGTAGAGCTATGTAAACACCACAATCAAGTTTCATATTAGAAGACTTTAAGAGTTGAATGGGGAACACTGCAACAGCGTTAAATCTTTAACACTTTCAAAAGTGTTATTTTAAAGCCAGTTCAGTGGGACTCATATGTTCACTGAAAAGAGATTATATCAGTGTTAAATGTACAACCATTGAATTTCTGTGTACATACATAAATCAAAGCCATGTACTTAACATTGGACACAGGTAGTCTCTCACTCTCTCTCCATGTTTATTTTGTAATGATTATCTCTATCTAATTACATGCAGATTTCTTCTACATCCCATTCTGTCGAATGAAAGCAGCTATGTTCGATATAAACATATTTGTATAAAAATCTATTCCACACAGTGATATGCACCCTTTGAAAATGAATGAAAAGAGAACTGTAATGAAAAATAAATAAATATACATTTGATCAACAAGCATTTTGTCATCTCCATGTTTTTTCTGCATGATAAAATCGATTTCTGAACTAGTACTTCCCAAATTTGTGGTGATCTACTACAAAATGTGCAAGGTGGCCAGCGGAAAGCAGCCTTGCCTTGTGTCTTTCTCCCGCCCTTCAAACTCCAAACTCAATGCAAGGCATTGACAAAAAACAAAAAAGAATCACCTTTATTTAACACCAGGTGGTCAAATGTGTAACAGTCCCGGCACAAGCACCTCCCCCAACAGAGACTGGGATTCAATCTCCCTCTCCACCCTTCCTCATACAGTGCCTTCAAAAAGTATTCACACTGTGTTTGCTTTTTGCTCATGAAACTGACGCGCTCTTTCGTGTTCTGCAGAACAAAGTGATGGATATGGGTTTCTGCCGTACCCTCATCAGCGACACAATGAAAGCACTGGAATGGGATCAACAAAACTTTGATTGTTTCTAGGAGTGATTTGGGCCGAAATGTAATGAACTGGGCCTGGCAAAAAGCGAAACAGAGAAGAATCTACTACAACATTGTTATGATCGTTATATAGTTCCTGTTAGTTTGTTGTGTGGGTCTTTTTACTCACCGTATTGTTATCCTGAAGGTATAGTTTCAGTTTGTTGTTATGCTAGCTCAGGAACGAAAGCATTGTAACGACCCTGGGTTTATAAGCGCGGATATCGACTCTGCCGCTTGATCATGCTTTTGGGGCACAGTCGATAGCGCACTGGACTTCGGGCTAGAAGGTCGAGGGTTCGAGGCCTGCTTCCCTGCCTGTTTCATTATATTGGTGTCAGAAGTGATCAGACCTTGCATCCACGACAGTGCGTGTGCTTGGCCAGTGAGCGCGTTCCTATAAGACGTAGACAGGCAAGCTAGCGCGAGGACGCACTCTTTGAAGGGAGGGAGTAGTGTAACGACGGATACCAACCCTGCCGCTCGAGCATGCTTTTGGGGAACAGTCGATAGCGCGCTGGACTTCGGCTAGAAAGTTGATGGTTTGAGGCCTGCTCCCTGCCTGTTTCATTACAGTATGTTAGAGTGAGAGCTAATAAACCCGAGCCATTTATAAAGATATGCCTCGTTCTTCCAACACAGCATTGGAAACGAGGATGGCTGATCCTGCACCCGTCATCCCCACCATCTCTCTACCTCTTTGGGACCTGTTTCTGCCTCACCCAGGTGATCCTGTCCTTCCCTGGGTGCAATGGAAAAGCTTGTTTGAAATGTACCTTTTAGCCATAGGACTGGACACTGTTGCCGGCGCCAGGAAAGGTGCTCAAAACGTTCTACTGATACGGTTTCTGTTGAAAAGACGACTTCAGCGAGCTGGTGAGACAGCAAGCCAGTTTGTAGCTGATTTGAAATCTCTAGCACAGTCATGTAATGTTTTTGCGATACAAGACGAACAGGGTTGGGTAGGTTACTTTCTAATTGTAATCCGATACAGTTACTAGTTACCTGTCCAAAATTGTAATCAGTAACGTAACTTTTGGATTACCCAAACTCAGTAACATAATCAAATTATTTTCAGTTACTTTTAGATTACTTTCCCATTAAAAGGCGCAGGTTAGTAGCTGGCACAGCCACAAAGTAATCAAATCTAATTTTGACTTTGCAGCTGGCCCATCTAGTGGTAATCACTCAGTTCTGCCTCAAAAAAATAAAAAAAAATAAAATAAAAAAAAATAAAACATTAAAAATAATAAATAATATAAAAAATAAAATAAAAAAATAATAATAATAGATTAAATTGTATGCACTCTACTGTAAGTCGCTCTGGATAAGAGCGTCTGCTCTTGGCCGGTAGGGATATACTTGTCTCAGTATGTAAAAATTTAATAAAAAATGTATGCACTCTACTGTAAGTCGCTCTGGATAAGAGCGTCTGCTCTTGGCCGGTAGGGATATCCTTGTCTCAGTATGTAAAAATTTAATAAAAAATGTATGCACTCTACTGTAAGTCGCTCTGGATAAGAGCGTCTGCTAAATGACTAAAATGTAAAAAAAAAAATGTAAATGTAAGGACAACACTCTTAATAAATGTCGACCTGCTTAAGAGGCTTAAAACTTCTTAGGGATCAAATTTTGACAAGATTTGACAACTTCCGGTGAAATTGCAGAGCGCCAAATTCAAATTAAATTTCTATAAATATTTAACTTTCATGAAATCACAAGTGTAATACATCTAAATAAAGCTTAACTTCTTGTTAATCCAGCCGCTGTCAGATTTCAAAAAGGCTTTACGGCGAAAGCAAACCATGTGATTATCTGAGGACAGCATCCGGCATACAAACACATGAAAATCAGATTTTAACCAGGCAGGTGCGCGACAAAAGTCAGAAATAGCGATATAATAAATGCCTTACCTTTGAAGATCATCTTCTGTTGGCACTCCAAAATGTCCCAGAAACATCACAAATGGTCCTTTTGTTCGATAATGTCCTTCTTTATGTCCCAAAAATGTCAATTTATTTGGCGCGTTTGATTCAGAAATACACCGGTTTCAACTCGCCCAACATGCCTACAAAGTATCTAATAAGTTACCTGTAAACCTGGTCCAAACATTTCATACAACGTTCCTAACCCAATTTAGGTACCCTAAAACGTAAATAATCTATAAAATTTAAGACGGGATATACTGTGTTCAATACCGGATAAAAACAACGTGAAGCGCATTCCAGGTCACGCGCACCAAAAGACTTGAGTCCATCTGAGTGACACTTAGAAAGAACAGGACTACTTCTTAATTTCTCAAAAGAAAAACATAAACCAATTTCTAAAGACTGTTGACATCTAGTGGAAGCCATAGGAACTGCAACCAGATTCCTATTAAAATGGGCTTCCCATAGAAACCTAATGGAAAACACATTGACCTCAAAAATATTTTTCCCTGGATGGATTGTGCTTGGGGTTTCGCCTGCCAAAACAGTTCTGTTATACTCACAGACATAATTCAAACAGTTTTAGAAACATCAGAGTGTTTTCTATCCAAATCTACATGCATATCCTAGCTTCTGGGCCTGACTACCCTCTCTCCGGAGCCTATGGGTGCCCTATGCCTGCCTACGGTGCAGCAAGGAGCCTATGACCCCTCTCCTCCACCTGTGGAATATTTTCTCAGCACCAGGTGGGTCTGCATCCCCAACAACCTAACGTGTGGATTATTCTTCTACCTTAGAGTACCAGGAAGTTGCATTGCTGTGGACATCGCTTCAAAACGTGCTTGCTGTATTAGAGTACAGCAAGCACATGTTTTCTGCATTGAGCAGAATACAGTCTCACCTGCAACAGAAGACCAGATCCCTGGGGAAAACATGGGACAGTCATGTTCTCTTCGGCCCCTGCACTGTTGCCAGGTGAGACTGTGACTGTCAGGTGTGACTATATTGCCTCCCCAGCCCCGGCACCGTTGTCGGGCACGGCTGCGTCTGAGACCAGGCAAGGACACATCATGTCGTCGGCCCCTGCTGGTCTTCGGGAGTTGCCTTTATACGGAGACTGAGCCCACACCAGATGTCATTCCAGATCCCCCCTCCACTGCTGTGGAGTCTGGGAGAACCCTCTCCTCGGCTCGGGCAGCCTATGCGATTCCAGCAGCTTCGCCACGCGGTAGTGAGCCTATTTTGCTGACTCGACCCTATTCCTTACTGCCACCAGATCATCACCAGCCAGGGCTACCTGGTGAGCCGTTGCCGGCAAAAGAGGCCCCACCTGCCTATGACTATCTGCCTGACTCTGCACTAGGGGACCCTCCAGAAGCACTGGACCTGTCTGCTGCTACCTCCGATGACCCGTCCAGCCACATCACTGTCACCAGTTACTGACAGTACAGCTTCACCTGACCCAGCCACAGCCCTGTGTCCTGTTTGGGGTGTCCAGAATTCACCTGCCCAGCGTGTACCACCTGACCCAGCTCCAGTCCTGGTCCTGCTACCACTGGACTCAACCCCCAACGTGACTGTGTGGGACACACCAGACCTCACCGGGGCCGAACACCCAAACTTCGCCCCCCAATGTCCTGTCCCAGGGGCACTACCTATTCCTGCTCTTGGGGTTGGAGCTGATCCACCATCTGCCCTGGACTCACCAGCACTGCATCCAGATCTGGACCTGACCCTGGGTCTACCGTTGGGGCCTGCCCCGGGCCCTCCTCTGGTTTTTGCACTTTGGGACTTGCCTGCCTCAGTTTGTGTACCGCCGCACCTGCTCTCCTCTGCTGGGGCACGGCCTGCCTCAGAGAGCTTACGCTGCCAGGCTCCTCTGCTAGGACACAGTCTGCCTCAGAGAGCTTACGCTGCCAGGCTCCTCTGCTAGGACACAGTCTACCTCTGTGAGTGAACCACTGCCGTGCCTGCTCTCCGCTGCTGTGGCCTGCCTCAGTTGAGGAGCCACCGCCACTGGGCCTGCTCTCTTCCGCGGTCCTGGACACATAGGGGCTTGCCTGGGGGCCTGGCTCATCTCTGTAGGGGAGAACCCCCGGCACCTGACTTGTTACAGTGGGCTGGCCCTACTCCGATGTTCCACCCACATGGACACCTTAAGCCCTCTGTCCCCTGGCTGCTCTTGAGCTGCAACTGATGGTGTGGCTGCATGGGGTAACTACACAGGGTGACGCGGACCACCACTACTCACATTCCGGCAGGGGAATCCTTTATATTTGTAAATATGCTGCACATACGAATTTAGGGGTGGCTGTTACAGAATCCGCCTGCCGATGGCGCTGTGGGACTAATTTACAGCATGTGTGTTGTTGTTTATAGCTGGCTGGCGCTGCGTAGTCTAGCTCCCCCTCACATGAGCGATATCAATCCCCCCCAGCGCGTGACTTCAGCCAATCAGACTCTCCCCATGCCACCCCACACTATGTCCAGAAACTGATCACGCATTCTCTGATTGGTCAGATGCTCATAGCTAGATCGGCACAGGTCAGACAGGTCCGTGGCACGCTCCCGCAATGGTATAAATATTGCACTGAGCCTGAAAGTGTTATTGTGGATGGAGTTATATGCATGGGATATGTGAACAAAGTAAGTTGTAGTTGTTGTTTAATTTGGCTTTGTACGCATCTATAAATAGTCATAATATAACAATGACTATGTTATGTATGCATGCTGTCTTCCTGACCTGCAGCTCTGCTCTAGGTAACTTACAGTCAGCCTTTTTTTACACTGCCATTGTTTATTCCTTGTTAGCAAACATGTTAGTCATTGGCCTATATAGTATATGTGTATTAGATACAGTCTTTGTTATTGAGTATTGCTGTGTAATAGCCTACTGTTTATTGTTGCGGTGCATGATTATATAGGGTCCTTCATATTGTGCTATTGTAGTTCTGTGCCATTACATGGTTCTAGTTCATTCATGTCCATCCACTACTCTGCTCTAGCCATTGTAGCCTGTATGTGAATATTTATTATTCCTTACTCTACCTTTGAGAACCATCCCCATGTACAGCCCCATGTTCATCTTCTCCTGTGTGTGAATAAAGTTCCCTGTCTGTGTTAACTTTTGGACTGCCTTAGACCCCTCTAACCGGGGGCGGTGTCAGGGGGTCTCAAACCAGAAAAATATGTAGAGCTGGGTCGCTCTCTTTCACGTTTGGTGTGTCATCATAAAGGTCTCCGACTTGTGGTCGGACTCGCTCAGGCAGAACAAGCTTAAACGTGTACCTTTTTTCCATGCCTGTTTGAATGTCATTGAGTAAACAAAAAGTTATCACAAAAAATGTGTGCAAACATCCCTTCTAAATTGTACCCCCAGGTACAAGAAAGACTGTTACTTGTAAACCAAATTCATTCACACTTGCTCTACAAATTAAATCAGCCACTGAATGTGCTGCAAAAAATAGCTGAAACACAAGCTTACCCTACAAGTGCTAGCATTAGGGAGCAGTCAGTGAGGAGCTACATACTAGCTATGACGTGTGAGACACAGACTCAACCGCAGCGAATATAGCTAGCACTGGGCGCCAGCGAAGGCGCAGTGGAAATTGTGGGTGTACCTGTCACGCTACAAGGGCTCCAGATTGCCCAGCTAAGGACCAGACAATAAAGACGCTGTCAAAAGTTGAACCATTTTCCAAAATGGTGCCGCTCCACACCCACTGACGCATCAGCGCAACCACGTGCTTACGACAGCCACAACACACAGGCAGCGATCCATAGAGTGGGGCCCCACTCAGAGAACTTTACTATACGTCTTCTCTACCTGGAAGAGAGCTGCGTCCACGCTCTCTTTGACACCGGTGCCAAGGTGTATTTGCTAAATGCAGCAACATACAATCAGTTCTTCCAGCACATGCCACTGCAGCCTATATGTGTGTCTAATGGTTGCACCACTTACCTGCTGCTGTTTGATGGTTGATTGTGGTTGTTTGATGGTTATCTTTTGGATCGTGTCATACCGATAAACATCGAAAGTGCCCTACCAAGCCTGAGACCTCACTGCACGTCACTGATTTCACAGCAACTGCAGGATCAAGATTGAGCCTCCTGGGTAAGAATGCCTTTGGCCTCGTTGCGTATCTAACCTGCTCACTCATTTGTTCGCATAAACGTAATATTGGTGTGTCTTTACAAAAGGGGCTTATTGTGATTTATGTACGATGTGTCAATCTTATGCTATTAACCTGCCCATGTCTGTGTGTGAGCCCAAAGCATGTTAGGTTGACTATGATTGCCTGAACGGACGCACCTGCTTGGCTCCCCTTATAATGAGCGATGTACGCACCTTTCTCCCTCTCTCCTCCTGCACTCGCTACCAGATCCACACTCTGGCACAGCCACGCCGAAACCACACGTTACCACTACAGCCACAGACAGCTAACTACCAATTGAACAGAACCAGCGATGAAGGATGAGAAGAAGACGAATAGAAAGAGACGTAAAGAAGCAGAGGCCATGTATACTCCACAGGGCCCGTCGCCTCCTAGGCCTCCGGTGCCCTTGTCCAAACCTTGAGTGTGTGTTGAAGTGTGGAGGTGAACGTAATTGAAGACGAGGCCAAGAATTGCTGTAGTAGCATTATTGTAGCTAGCTGGTGGTAGAATTACTGGTGTGTGCGTTTTGTGTGTGCATGTTCCTTGACTAGCGGAGCTTGTGAGCACTAGAACGACAGTGGGTTTTAGATGATGTTCTTAATTGAATTGTTTCTTTCTTTTGTGGTACCCTTACTATTTTGATTTGGTTTAGTCCTGACGATTTAAGACCGATATAGTTATTCATTATCCAGCCACCATGTTGTCACCAGTCTTCTCTGTCTTGCAGTTCTTATGTGGATGTTGTGGGTGGCCTTGACGCGACTCCCCTAGAACTTTGAACTCTCGCCATGGCCCATTCCTCAAGTGCACTACTGCTAATCTGCACTATAGGCCTAAACTACTGTTGGGAGCCTCAACCAAGGACGTATCTTTGTTGCATTTTACAATGTATCTTAATTGTTTTATTGTTCACTTTGTTATTTTCATTGTTATTTTAAAATACTTTGTACAATTATAAAGAGACCATAGTCCGTATTGTATGGTTAGGCAGAGCTCCCCATGCTCTGGTTTAAACCTGGGGTGGCGTAGAATCGGCAACAATTATTTTCTCTACCGCCTCGCGGGTGTTCTTTCTCCTGAGATTTTCATATCACCTTTAACCCATAACAGTCTAAGCCCTGTCTAAGCCGGTGGGGAGGGGAGGCGTTCTACTAAGCTATATGGAATTGTTTTAAGAAGGTCATACCAAGGTTCATTTTGCTATTGGATATACAATTTTAAGTATAAAAATGTTGTATTTGATGAACATATTTATTTGGCCTTACTGCTATTAGCCCATGCAAATGCATTGAATAACATATTCACTACATGGAACAACATATAGTCCCCCAAAAAAAGTTTGTTCTGAAGTGTCTGTCTTATATGTGACCTTGATTCGGTCTTATGTAGCAAAATTTGAAATTGTGTTTTTTACATTGGATAAAAGTAGAGACACAGAGCTACAAAATTGTATATCATACACTGCATTTGAGTAACAATGAGAAAGTAATTCTGCTTTGAAAGTTGATCAACTTGTAACCTTACTTTTGAGAAAATGGCCTTTGAATGTTTTGGTACCTACTGGAGAGCTCTTCTTTGTCTACACCCATTCAGCATTGTTCACACCCTCTGTTTTTATGTTAACCAGAGCGTTGGTGACTGCAACTGTGCTGCTGGCAACAATTTACGCTTTTTTGCCAACGTTTACTGACTTCAGCCATATTCAACTGGAGTGTTGATCATTCGTAAATGTGTCAGTTATTCTGTAATCTCGCACACTCAGACGAGAGTGCTCTGAAATCGGAGTAGATAGTGAGAGTGAATTTACCAGCTACGTCTATCAACAGTTGACACAGTAACATTCTATTGAAATGGTTACTTGCATAGTGGAGTCTTTTGTTAAGACGTGTAGATAGCTAGCTAGATAAACAATGAACCATAATCCCAACTCATAACGTTACTACCCTGCATGAATCTGCAGGTAGTTTACCAACCAATGTAGTAGTGACCCGCAACATACGCCTGGTTTCCAGAAAGGAATCACATATCTGAGAGACATAAGAAAGATCAGGAAATGTAATTTATATATACTTCCATATTTTTTTTTCAACTGGTATCGGGGACCTTCAGATGAGTCTTGTGAGGGCTGTGGGCACCCTAGAGCAAAACAACCGACACCTTTATACAGAGTGTTCATATTAGTGTGCAGCCCACACTGTTTGAATGCTACAGACAGAAGTTAACAGATCGGCTGTACTGACTTCAGATGAGTCCCAAGACTCTCGTGGGAGTCGGTGGATTGAGATGCATCCAATGGAAAAAAAACAGATATCTCTATCTTAAACTGACATATTTTTATGGGGATTTTTTAAATTATGCTATTTACATTTCCACAGGGCCGCGGACATCAGCCTTAGGGTTTTTTAAAGTGCAAGCAAATGTGGTGGAGCAAGAGACGTACCTTACAAAAATTACATACAAATGCTTGTTAACAATTCATTTCTAGTTAAACTGTAATGTTTTTACTTTAATTAGATTTAAAGGTTTCTAAATGCATTTACACATTATTGCTTTATAGCTGTTATAAATGGTGGATAGCTGCTTTTACTTCATCCCGATTACGTGATTAAACCTCGATTATGCCTCATTACTTGTCAGGCAGTGGCCATTACATAATGATACATGTTGTGTCTGACACCAGTGTGGAGGGAGACACCGGGGAGGAGGACAGATCTAGTGTAAGGGATCCTGATGGAGTGACTGCTAGCCAGGAGCCATGGCCATGTGAGTAGCAGAGAGAGAAGGACCAGTATGAAGAGGCTGCCTCATGGCCTGAGCTGGAGGTGAAGAAGAAAGTATCACACTCCCCTTGTCAGCTGCAAGGGTAATTACTGCTGGCTGAAATTACTCAACATTTGTTTATTAGCTCCCCAGAGCACACTGTAAATAGATTGTCTGTTAGCGTACGATCACATTAAAACCCTGCTACCTCCTCGCAGCCAGGCAGCACAGCAAACTCCCTGCCTCCTGTTTGCTGTAAGCTAGCCTGCCGCTCACTTATTGAACAGCTAGAACCAAGCAGCCATGTTAAATGTGATTGTTTTCCCATTAGCTACATCCTGTCTAATACCTCACTTGTGTGTGGCAATTACTGAATTCTGCCATGCAACATCAGCTTCATTAGCACAATGCATACTCCTACAACACTAGCAGTCTTCTGCTCAAACCCTGTGTAATTATTTTTATCCATTCTGTTTTTTATTCATGAGCTTCGGGTGTTTTAATTCAATATTGATTTCCATGTACACTTGGTGCTGTGTGTGTGTGTGTGTGCAGTTGCTATGCATTTGTGTGTGTATGCATGCAGTGATTGAAAAACGTTGGAAGGCCACGTCCGTCCCTGTATTCATTGTGTTGGATGGTTCCTGTCAAAGATGACATTCTGAAACACTTGACCCACAAAAATGAATTCTTGGCCGGGGCCCAGTGACAGTGGAGAGCAATTCATTCTCCTAAAATGTGAGGAGATAAAAAGCAGAGGCATGCAATAGTGCTGTCAATGAAAGAAATGGGGGTATTAAAAAAGAGAAAGGGAGTACATTAATGTAGAAAAATCTGAATTACATTTATAAGCAGAGCTAAAGAGAAATCCTACCATTATTCAAACATTTCTGCATCAACAATCATACAGGTAATTTGCTTTAAAATGCATAAAACAGGAATCCTTTCTGTCTGTGCCAGGTAGAGCATGGCACCCTACAAACCAAAGTAATAAAATCCCCTCTTTGTGTGGCATCCTCCCTTCCTCTGTCTCTAATGTCCTCCTAATAAAAGCCACCGCTGAGGTGACTGTGCACAAATAGGTGCTGCTGGACATCTATCATATCTCTCTGGACACACACCTAATCTGCGCTCTTCGCTTCATTATGACTTTCACTCTGCACATTTCTGAAGTGATTCCATCTTTAATGTGACAAAGACTGGCTGCTGGCTACAATTTGTATGTATGCCCTCCTCCTCCTCTCCCCCTTTAACATATTGGTATTCTTATAGTGCCCCTGTCATAGGTCTTCCAGGGAGCAGAAATCTGATAATAGTGGATCTCCTTTGAGATAGAGGCCAGTGGAGCAACTCTAAGCACTGCCAACAACGTACTTCTGACCGGCGGACCAGATGGTCGCTTACACCTGGGGTCTGTGAAACAAGCAGCAACACAAACATTAGATGTCATTTTACATTTTTAAATACATATCAAGTCCTCCCACCCGCAGAATGTCAAAAGCACATAATAATGGATTTACTTCTAAAAGACACTTTTGAGAAAGAGCATGTCAATTCCGAAGTTAAATGAGGACAAATAAGTCACATTGTCTTTGTGGACTAAATTAATACAGTGGCTGTTATATTATTTGGGTTAATTAATTTGGCATAATGAACAACCTGAGATACTCATTACCTCCTTGTAAGCCTTTAAAGGCCCAGTGCAGTCAAATTTCTGTTTTTCCAGTGGTTATATCATATTGTACAACAGCTGATGAAACTAACACTGTAAAAGCATGATTTATTTTTATCAGTGTTATTTCCTGATAGTTGCAGGTTGAAAATATAATCTACACAGGACCTTCTAATCAGCAGGTTTGCATGGGCGGGCGTTTCGGCTTTCCATGGTGACATCACCATGCAGTAAATTGGTTAATATACCAGTAACAAAGAGAGTTCCAAATGTCTCTGCCAATAACAGCTAGTTTTACCCTCCGCACTCAGACCACTTCCAGACAATCATAGCAAAATTCTTGCTTGAGAAATAGTTTTTTGTTAAAAAGCTATTTTTGCCACTTTTAGTGGAAATCTATTACAGTAATGTGCTTAATTGTTACCCAGGAATTACTTGATATTGTTATCAGAACGGCTGCTTTGTACCTTTAAGGTCTATTGAAATCCTATAAAATCCTAATATTTATCTCTGTTAATTGTTCCCCATGACAAACAAATGTATATCTTTGGAGGTTGTACATCTTCCATCTGATTTGTGGGGAGGGGAATATCACTGAGCTAAGCTAGCTAGGACTGGCGTACTTCTGCTAAATCTGCATGGCTGACTCAAACCTGTCATCATATTCATGGGTTGCATGTTTCGTCACGATATTGTTTCAAACGTTCGTTTTGGACTGATGCCCGACTGAGAACCTCTGAAATCAAACATTTCTCCGTCAGCATCTAATGCATAGCATATTCTCACAGTCTTGATCTTAAAATAGCATGACTGATAAAAAGGAGGCTATTGGAGAGAATCAAAGCAGAAGGACCACCAAAATGGCCAATATTTTTCCAAAGGCCAATATCTGCGAGGTGGGGTAGGGGTGGTGGTTAGTCATCTTTGCCGGTGAAGAATTTCATTCATCCCAACAAGGCCCCTGAAAATACAACTGAAGTGCACGATTCGGACATCTCTACAGTGAAATGATAATTGCCTTTAAAGACCAAGGAGGGGAAAGAGAGAGGAGAGGAAAGATTAAGCGTGTGTACTAAAGAGAACATTAGGATGTAGAGAGAGACATTCAAGCCACGGAGACATAAACAGTCATGAAATGAGAACTTTCTGCCTTGTACTGAAGTTGAGAAATACTCTGAGAGAGGCCAGCAGGCCAAACGAAATAATCCTTGACGTAGTGTCCCATTCTGAATCTCATATTAGCTGCTGAGATTTGAATGTAAATATGCCATTACGCTGTCATTATTGTGATCAGACTGCGTGGCTTACAGGTCAGCCCAGCCACTGTTCATTTTGCAAACAAAAGCTTTTTTTCCTCTCTCTTGAAATGTTAATAACTTTCTATTAGTTAATGTAGCGTGACTAAAATTCAAATTAGACATAATTTATTGTAATATCTGTGACTAGCTTGCCTGACCATTTAGCAATGGTATATTGCTGAACACAAGATTCCAAATTGGGGTAATTTGCATTAGATGGTTGAGGCACGCCTTGTCTCACAGTTGTGCCATTGTGACGTCAAGGATGATTCATTTTGCTCCTTGAGGTACAAGTATTCATGAGAATGTGTTCTCAGTCAACTTACCTGGTAAAATAAGGGTTAAATAAATCTAATTAATATTCAGAATTAAATAATGGCGTCCATCACATTTATGGAGTAACATTTGTGTGACAGTCCAGTTTTAACCAGTAAGATTTTACATTGTGGTACATTTTTCGAAATACATTTTATATTTATAAATTGCTGTTTGGTGTTGTGAAGTGTAAGTCAAACATAAAATCTCATTCCAACCAGGATTTTAAAAATCTCATTCAACTCTTTAATTAACATCTTGTTTTCCCAACATTCCATGCCCTCTCTGATGTCATGGAATCTCTGGTAAACATAAAAAGACAATTAAGAACAAAATGCATTTAATTGGCGACATGCATTAGAGGAGCGTTACATGTGACACGTTTATGATGAGAACCACTTCAACTTGTTGTTGAAACCGTGTCGGTGGCACTTTAAACGCAGCCTGTGCTGACAGTGGCTGAGCAGGATAGAAGAAGCCCAGCTGATTGAAAACATCTGGGGCGATTGTAGGGAGCACTCCCACATCGCACAGAGCTCGCTGAGATTTTACAGTGCCCTCTGAAGTGACAGCTTTGACCTCGGCTAGTGTGCATGCGTGCATGCAGGCAGCTGCCAGAGACTGTCTGGCTGAAAAACAGTGGCTGGAGCCAGCCGCTCAAGGCACTGGATGGTACAACCGCCAGCCACAGTCTTGATAGGAACATAGTCAACAGGCATAATTTCAACAACAGTAAAATAAAAACTGTTGTTGAAATATAAAAGGAAAGCCCGTCCTTAAAAAATATTTAAGGTGTACACCTAAGATGAATGAACCATAAGAGTGTAGTGTGTATGTTTCCCTCATTACTTTGCCTTTAAACCAAAAGCAATAATTGTAAAATTAGACAATCGGTAAAAGATATGGGAATCAAGCTGCAGTATAGCCATGGTTCGTTGGACAAAGCCTATGGAAAAATGAATGGTGTTTTTGGAGGGTTTTTGGATAAACGCCGAAAATAAGGTCTGTGGTAAACACAGGCTTAGGAGATCTTATGTTTTGTTCTATGAGATAATCAAAAGCAAACGTAACTTTTTGTAAAGTTAAAGGCTTCATAATTCATAAAGGTCATGTTAACTGACTGATATTATCTCATTAAACAAAAACCTATAAGATCTCCTAAGCCTGTGTTAACCTCAGACCTTATTTTCTGTGTTTATCCCAAAACCCTATTCTTCCCACATTCATTTTCCCAATAGGAATGGTTGAACGAACCAGAGGTAACTAATTTCTGTTTTTTTAGGACTACAAGCTGACGACTTAGTTACTTCATACATTATCATGATGCATTACTTATGTTGTCCACCAAAACGACTTCCTTCCCAACATACAGCTGTATCCAAAGATGAGGGAGCAGCTGCACACATTCAAGTAGAGCAGATGTTTCTGTGAAAACCCTTAAAAGGAAATTCTGCCACTTTTTAACCTGATATTCATCATCTCCATTACCAAACCAGTGTCTACATATATGAAAACAGGGTGTTTCTATGATCTGTTGTTAAAAAGATAAGGTCCTAAGAAAATGCTTCTCTGTGACATCACAGGGTATGACTAAAAGTAAAAACAGGGATTTTCAAAACCTGCAACGAGTTTCTAGCCCAAGGGAGGGTATTTTCTTGCACCCCATGTCACCGCGAATCTCATAGTGTTTGAAAATCACTGTTTTTGAAACATTTGAACTTTTGATGAGGTCATCGGGTAGAACTTAAAAAAAATTAAAAATAAATGTGTAGAAATGCGCCGTTCTCACATATGTTGACAATAGTATTGTGCTGAAAATGATGAAAGCGAGGTTTAAAAGTGGTGGAGTTGCCCTTTAACAAAAAAATGGGAACCAAACCGTGCATTTTAAATTCTACCTGATAGGAACTCCTATAGAACCTTAACCAGACCAAGGACACATTAACGCATACTCTGTAACAACATAACAAGCACACATACAAACTTTGCTACATATCTTTCTTCTGAGTAATTTAATGTTTGCATTTTGACAAAACAGAACATCAACACTGTTTTGTTTGGAGTGTGGCATAGTTTATACATATCTAAATGAGTTATGTATTTAGAGCTAATCATACAGCACTTACAGTGTATTTGAAAAGTATTCCGACCCCTTGACTTTTTCCACATTTTCCCCTCATCAATCTACACAAAATACCCAATAATGACAAAGCAAAAACAGGTTTTTAGAAATCCGCATTATCTACCAAGAGAATTCTCTTTGATTATAATCACAGCCGTGTATATCCCCCCCCCCTCCCCCACCCCCCCAAACAGACACCTCGACGGCCCTGAAAGAACTTCATTGGACGCCATATAAACTTGAAACCACATATCCTGAGGCTGCATTTATTGTAGCTGGGGATTTTAACAAAGCTAATCTGAATACAAGGCTTCCTACATTTTATCAGCATATCGAATGCGCGACCCTGGCTGGCAGCATTCTGGATCATTGCTACTCTAACTTCCATGACGCATACAAAGCCCTCCCTTGCCCGCCTTTCGGCAAATCTGACCACGACTCCATTTTGTTGCTCCCAGCCTATAGACAGAAACTAAAACAGGAAACGCCCGTGCTCAGGTCTGCTCAACGCTGGTCCGACCAATCTGATTCGACGCTTCAAGATTGCTTCAATCACGTGGACTGAGATATGTTCCGGGTAGCCTCAGACAACAACATTGATGTATATGCTGATTCGGTGAGCGAGTTTATTAGCAAGTGCATCGGAAATGTTTACCCACGGTGACTATTTAAACCTTCCCCAACCAGAAACCGTGGATTAATGGCAGCATTCGCGCAAAACTGAAAGCGCAAACCACTGCTTTAAATCATGGCAAGGCGACCGGAAACATGACCGAATACAAACAGTGTAGCTATTCCCTCCRCAAGGCAATCAAACAAGCTAAGCGTCAGTATAGAAACAAAGTAGAGTCGCAATTCAATGGCTCACACATGAGACATATGTGGCAGGGTCTATAGTCAATCACGGATTTCAAAAAGAAAACCAGCCCCGTCACGGACACCGACGTCTTGCTCCCAGACAAACTTAACAACTTCTTTGCTCGCTTTGAGGACAATACAGTGCCACTGACACGGTCCGCTACCAAAACCTGCGGCCCCCCTTCACCGCAGCCAACGTGAGTAAAACATTTAAACGTGTTAACCCTCGCAAGGTGCTCTGGGCCGGCAGCCTCAGAGCATGCGCAGAGCATGCGCAGAGCATGCGCAGACCAGCTGTCTGGTGTGTTTACGGACATATTCAATCAATCCCTACCCTAGTCTGCTGTTCCCACATGCTTCAAGAGGGCCACCATTGTTCCTGTTCCCAAGAAAGCTAAGGTAACTGAGCTAAACGACTATCGCCCCGTAGCACCCACTTCTGTCATCATGAAGTGCTTTGAGAGACTAGTCAGGGATCATATCACCTCCACCCTACCTGACACCCTAGACCCACTCCAATTTGCTTACTGCCCCAAAAGGTCCACAGACGACGCAATCGCAATCACACTGCACACTGCCCTAACTCATTTTGGACAAGAGGAATACCTATGTAAGAATGCTGTTCATCGATTACAGTTCAGCATTTAACACCATAGTACCCTCCAAACTCGTCATTAAGCTCGAGACCCTGGGTCTTGACCCCGCCCTGTGCAACTGGGTCCTGGACTTTCTGACGGGCCGCCCCCAGGTGGTGAGGGTAGGAAACAACAACTCCACCCTGCTGATCCTCAACACTGGAGCCCCACAAGGGCGCGTTCTCAGCCCTCTCCTGTACTCCCTGTTCACCCATGACTGTGTGGCCATGCACGCCTCCAACTCAATCATCAAGTTTGCAGACAACACTACAGTGGTAGGCTTGATTACCAACAACGACGAGACGGCCTACAAGGAGGAGCTGAGGGCCCTCGGAGTGTGGTGTCAGGAAAATAACCTCACACTCAACGTCAACAAAACAAAGGAGATGATCGTGGACTTCAGGAAACAGCAGAGGGAGCACCCCCCTATCCACATCGACGGGACAGTGGTGGAGAAGGTGCAAAGTTCCTTTGCCTACACATCACGGACAAACTGAAATGGTCCACCCACACAGACAGTGTGGTGAAGAAGGCGCAATAGCGCCTCTTCAACCTCAGGAGGCCGAAGAAATTTGGCTTGTAACCGAAAACACTCAGAAACTTTTACAGGATGCACAATCGAGAGCATTATGTCGGGCTTTATCACCCCCTGGTACGGCAACCGTAAGGCTCTCCAGAGGGTAGTGAGGTCTGCACAACGCATCACCGGGGGCAAACTACCTGCCCTCCAGGACACCTACACCACCCGATGTCACAGGACAGCCAAATAGATCATCAATGACAACAACCACCAGAGCCACTGCCTGTTCACCCCGCTATCATCCAGAAGGCGAGGTCAGTACAGGTGCATCAAAGCTGGGACCGAGAGACTGAAAAACAGCTTCTATCTCAAGGCCATCAGACTGTTAAACAGCCATCACTACCAGTGAGTGGCTGCTGCCAACATACCAACTAAAATCTCTAGCCCCTTTAATAATTTATAATTGGATTTAATAAATGTATCACTAGTCACTTAAACAATGCCACTTTATATAATGTTTACATACCCTACATTACTCATCTCATATGTATGTATATACTGTACTCTATACCATCTACTGCATATTGCCTATACCGCAAGGCCATCGCTCATCCATATATTTATATGTACATATTCTTATTCATCCCTTTACACTTGTGTGTATTAGGTAGTTGTTGTGAAATTGTTAGATTACTTGTTAGATATTACTGCACGGTCGGAACTAGAAGCACAAGCATTTTTCTACACTCGCATTAACATCTGCTAACCATGTGTATGTGACCAATAAAATTTGATTTGATTTGATTTGATTCCTACTGCTCTATACATTTCTACGCTGAAACATGCCATTATAGAGTTTAGCTCAACATCACTCTATAACACTATTAATATGAATGTTTACGTTAATGAACATTGTTCGACGGGGAACACTTATTCATATTAGATTAATTAATGTAATGAATGCAAGAAATGATCAGATAATATGTTCTTGTGTTCTTGATATGCAATGAGGGCTATTAAACAGACTGTAGGGGAAGATGGGTATTTTTAAGCTGCATTAATCGCCACCAGTATTTATATAAGTTAAAAAACGGACTAAGAAAAGATTGCTGAGAACCTACAATGTTATAGATTAAACAAAACAGAGAGCGAAATGGAGTTCATTTGCATCAACCTCCTCCTTTGACAAGAGCTCAGCTGCTTACCATTATTCAAAGATATCGTTTAAATGAGGCCCAAATACGAGGGTGAAACCAATTTAACAAGTGGCCACCAAAGACGTTTGTTAAATGATCTATATTGAGATTTTGACTGCATAAGCCTCTTATCATGGCTCCTACAAAACACACATCATTCTCTTTCACCACTGAATTTCAGAGATATAGAAATACAATAAATGTTACATTTGAAAGCTTGGCTTACTTGTTAATTATAGAATTATTTCAAATGTAACTTCGGGAACTTAATAACTGCATATTTGGGTAGAGGAATGTGCTTAGCTTTGAAAATGAAAGTACCTTTTTAGCTAGTTTTTTTCACAAAAGATTGTCTAAAAGCTATAGAATTGTAGGTCATTTTATTTAACTTCTTAACTTCTAATCAAGTTGTATTCCAGGTGTGTTCCTTCTTGAGTGACGTACAACTTTCACATTACATCGTTTTGTGTATAGCATGAAAATATGCTATGTTCGTAGAATTTTGTATAACATGCCTCATTTTGCATTAAAGGCTGTTTTGTAAATTGAACAAGCGACAGTCATGAAATTACATTTGCATCAAGCAGGGGGAAATGAGGACAATATCACCCAAACGAAAGACAATTATTTCAAGAGATTATCTAATTAATTAACCTTCTTTAATTGTCTACTCATAATCAATATCAGTGTAAAAAGAATTGCACAAACAAAAGTAGGGTGCAGAACTACATATGATTCAATATATACAGTATACAGTTACAGTATACATATATGTATGTATACTGTATGCTGTACATATATACTGTATACAGTATCATATGTAGTGCTGCACCCTACTTTTGTTTGTGCAATTCTTTGGCCCATATATATATATATAGTTGAAGTTGGAAGTTTACATACACTTAGGTTGGAGTCATTAAAACTCGTTTTTCAACCACTCCACAACTTTCTTGTTAACAAACTATAGTTTTGGCAAGTCAGTTAGGACATCTACTTTGTGCATTTTTCCAACAATTGTTTACAAATAGATTATTTCACTTATAATTCAGTGTATCACAATTCCAGTGGGTCAGAAGTTTACATACACTAAGTTGACTGTGCCTTTAAACAGCTTGGATAATTTCAGAAAATTATGTCATGGCTTTAGAAGCTTCTGATAGGCTAATTAACATCATTTGAGTCAATTGAAGGTGTACCTGTGGATGTATTTCAAGGCCTACCTTCAAACTCTTTGCTTGAAAATCAAAAGAAATCAGCCAAGACCTCAGAAAAAAAATTGTAAACCTCCACAAGTCTGGCTCATCCTTGGTAGCAATTTCCAAACGCCTGAAGGTACCATGCTCATCTGTACAAACAGTAGCACGCAAGTATAAACACCATGGGACCACGCAGCCGTCATACCGCTCAGGAAGGAGACGCGTTCTGTCTCCTAGAGATGAATGTACTTTGGTGCGAAAAGTGCAAATCAATCCCAGAACAATAGCAAAGGACCTTGTGGAGATGCTGGAGGAAACAGGTACAAAAGTATCTATATCCACAGTAAAAGGAGTCCTGTATCGACATAACCTGAAAGGCCGCTCAGCAAGGAAGAAGCCACTGCTCCAAAACCGCCATAAAAAAAAGCCAGACTATGGTTTGATACTGCACATGGGGACAAAGATCGTACTTTTTGGAGAAATGTCCTCTGGTCTGATTAAACAAAAATATAACATTTTGGCCATAATGACCATTATTATGTTTGGAAGAAAAAGGGGGAGGCTTGCAAGCCGAAGAACACCATCCCAACCGTGTAGCATGGGGGTGGCAGCATCATGTTGTGGGCGTGCTTTGTTGCAGGAGAAACTGGTGCACTTCACAAAATAGATGGCATCATGACAAAGGAAAATTATGTGGATATATGTGGAAGTTATGTGGAAGTTAAAGCTTGGTCGCAAATGGGTCTTCCAAATGGACAATGACCCCAAGCATACTTCCAAAGTTGTGGCAAAATGGCTTAAGAATAACAAAGTCAAGGTATTGGAGTGGCCATCACAAAGCCCTGACCTCAACCTACAGAAAATTTGTTGGCAGAACTGAGAAAGCGTCTGCGAGCAAGGAGGCCTACAAACCTGACTCAGTTACACAAGCTCTGTCAGGAGGAATGGGCCAAAATTCACCCAACTTATTGTGGGAAGCTTATGGAAAGCTACCCGAAACGTTTGATCCAAATTAAACAATTTAAAGGCAATGCTACCAAATACTAATTGAGTGTATGTAAACTTCTGACCCACTGGGAATGTGATGAAAGAAATAAAAGCTGAAATAAATAATTCTCTCTACTATTTTTCTGACATTTCACATTCTTAAAATAAAGTGGTGATCCTAACTGACCTAGGACAGGGAATTTTTACTAGGATTAAATGTCAGGAATTGTGAAAAACTGAGTTTAAATGTATTTGGCTATGGTGTATGTAAACGTCCGACTTGAACTGTATATGTACAGTGTACAGTATATATACAGTATATATGTCTGTTAAAGCACTGTAATTTGTAACATGATTCATTAAACTGAAATACACTGCATATACAGTATATGTACAGTAAGTGTATATAATGTAACATACAGTATCTATACAGTCCTATGTTCCATTCTTATGTAGTTATCCTTTCTCAATTTACAGTTAAGGTTCTTATGTTTTGTTTTCAGCAATAGTCGACAGCTCTGTGAACACTGAGACATCACTCCCAGTGAGAGGTCTATCACTGTCATTTGCTTTGCCACATACAGTACCAGTCAAACGTTTGGACACACCTACTCATTCCAGGGTTTGTCTTTATTTTAACTTTTTTCTACATAGTAGAATAAAAGTGAAGATATCAAAACTATGAAACAACACATATGGAATTATGTAGTAACCAAAACAGTATTAAACAAATCAAAATATATTTTATATTTGAGATTCTTCAAAGTAGCCACCCTTTGCCTTGATGACAGCTTTGCACACTCTTGGCATATTGGCATATAACAGACAATTATTATTATTTTTTTTTACATCGGTTAAGCATAATGATTATGGCTCCAGATTGCAGAAAAGAGCTGTTTCAAGTGTTTGAAAAATTCAAAATTCTCCAACTTCCGGAGCCTGGCCTAACTTGAACCCCCCCCCACCCAGCCTTACTTCACACATACTTTGAGCCCCCTTGTGGGGACAAACTTAACCTTGCTCAAGTCATCTTTCTTGTAAATGTTCTTGAATACCTGTTAGCAGTTTGTACAATACACATCGACTTTGTATATGCATTAGATGAAGTACAGTAGTACATACTCCCAAAGACGGATGAGCAGTACTCTTCAGTCATAGCAGCCACATTTATTTAGAAGAACAGGGTAGCCAGGTTGGTAGCCAGTTTGAGAGAGAGAACTGCGGACCACCACTAGTACACCTGACAGTGATGAAGAACATAGGTACGTACTGGCAGATTCATCGTGAGCCACAGTAAAGAGGTGAGTGGAAAGGAACTCAGAGGAGAGAACAGCCAGTGGCTGCACACTGAGATTTACCTATGAAAACACTCCTTAAAGCTCTTTCTTTGAGCCATCACAACGACAGCACACTGCTGTGTACTCTTTGTATAGCAAAGATAGTATAACATAAAGTCGGTCTGTAGGAGTAAGAAGGAAACAAAAGAGGTACTGAAATATAATACATGTAGAGAATTCAACTGATGTTGTAGTCGTTGAATCTGTCATTATAACGTTCCTTTCATTCGACCACTTCTTCCAGTCTTTGTGTTCTGTGATGTTGTGATACAGTTGATGTTGATCACACTCTGTGCTCTCTATGGTATGGCCGTCTGTCTGTCTGTCAGAGCGGAGAGGAGTGGAGTGAGGAACAGCTGAGCCCAGGGATGTAAAGGAGGGCATGCCTTTCAGATGATTGGGAAATGCTACACTGGGTATTTATACATTCAAGCTGCCCTCTGCTGTTCACAGACTCAATGACAAGACAAAGGGAAGGGAACAATGGGGAATTACGGACCTGTTTGCGTGGCACGTTTCATACTAGGCAGTGCCAATGAAATGCCTCTCTTATACCAAGGCTTGTTTCTTTACACATTAAAGATATGTGGAGGAAACTAGTTTTTTTCCAATTGTAAAAGCATTGAATGCCAGCGTGTCTCTGTCAAGCACCTCAAGGATGATAGAGACCTCAGGATGAAAGGGTTGTTACTTATGTTACTGATTGTAAATCTGTGGATAAGGCTCTCAGTTGGTGATGTAGACAGCTTAGCTTCAGGCTAGCTATGTCCGCAGAATACAAATTTCATAGCAGACACACAGACACTTCTGGAGATTTACTTCCCATCAAACCAAAATGGGTTCTGTGAAAGTTTCCTGAACATTTGTTAGGTTGCCGCAACTGTTCTCAATACAGAAACTGTCCTGCCGTGCTGATGATTATAGAATGTTTGCATAAAACATTTTCCTGATGTTGGGGGGGCAGGTAGCCTAGTGGTTAGAGTGTTAGAGTGTTGGACTTTTAACCGAAAGGTTGCAAGATCGAATCCCTGAGCTGTCAAGGTAAAAATCTGTTGTTCTGCCCTTGAACAAGGTAGTTAACCCACTGTTCCCCAGTAGGCTCTCATTGTAAATAAGAATTTGTTATTAACTCACTTGCCTAGTTAAATAAAGGTTAAAAAAAATCTATGTTGAAATGCCAGTTCTAGAACACATCTGATCTGTTCTTTAAAAGGTTCCCAGAATGTTTCATTAGTTTGGTGGGGACATCACAAAAGATTTGTTCCCAAAACACAAAAACTGCCCAGTTGTGTGAATGAGTCTACGTTTCTTTTAGGGTGCAAAAAGCATTCACCTGATGTTGCAAGAACGTTCCTAGAACAAATGTAATCTGTTCTTTAAAGGTTCCCAGAATGTTTCATTAAGTTGTGTAACAGTCTGTTAAGAACATTGTGTGGACCTCACAAAATATATGTTCCTAAAACTGTTGTGCTGACATTCAGATAATTTTCGTACCAGGACATACAAAACATTCCTTTGATGTTTCTAGAATGTTTACAGAACAGCCTTTCTGAGTTCTTTAAAGGTTCCCAGACCATTTAATTAGGTTGTGGGAACAGTGTGGGTACATTACAAGAGATAGGTTCCCCCCCAAAAATATGCTCTATTGTGATGACAATCATACAATGTTTAAGGTTAGGTTGCAAAGAACATTCCTATAATGTTGTAAGAATAGTGACAGAACACCTGGTCTAAGTTCTTTAAAGTCATGGGAGGTGTCTGAGATTTTGCAGGAATATTCACGTGATATTCACATAGGTTGCACAGAACATTCCCAAAATGTTGCACAATGTTCCAAATAAGTATGTTTTTATGACGATAATAGCATATTTCTTTTAATGACGTTAATAGCATATTTGTTTTAGGTTTAACATAACATTGATGTTCATGCAATATACATTTTAGCTTGTCTCGGAGGTCCACAGAATATTTAACCACACTATTCTCAGCATGCATATTTGAATACAGCCACAGTAAATGTTTGTATTTGAAGGTGATTACAGACACATGGCAATTCTTTCATAAGACATCTACACAGCATTCAATCATCCATACACCACCATACTTTCCACACTTCTTAAGTTGACAGTCTGCAGATGTGGAGTTTGAACCTGAAATGTTTGGTTCCCAAGCCAGGTCTTCTATCCTCTGCACCACCAGGCAAGCTTCATTGAACCTTCTTTTTTCAGTATATAGCCATGGCAGTATGGTCAGTCAGGAATCCCATGCTTCCTTTTTAGACATCTTAGAAATAACTAACTAAAAATACTGGTAACTGGGTAATTCACTATCACTTCTCCCATCCTCTTTATATGCTGGGTACTTCTGGGCCCATATTTACAAGATGTCCAAGACTATGAGTGCTGATCTAGGATCACTTTTGTTTTTCAGTTCAGGAAAATAAGACAGGGGGCACCATTTCAAGGGTCTGAAAGTAGGAATTGTATTGGGTGTGTTTTGCCAAAGTCATTTTTACACAATGTTACATGTTTAACAGTTAGTCTAAATTCTGCATTTCTGACTGTTTATACATCTGGATGAAATAAAGACATCCTTTCTTTTAGCAGATTATATCGGAGCATCAATTTCCTATTTTCTTCAGCTCCGCAGTCAGATCATTAACCCGCTGCCCCACCAGGAGATAACTGTTGTGTTTCTGGGGGTTTTCAATCTAATATGGTAAATCAGGACACAGAACACAATTTAAGAGTTATTAAAATGTTCCCATCCTCTCAATATGCTGTGTACTTGTAACACTGTATTTTATGATTTTCTTTATCAAGTGTTTAAATTCTTATGAAGTGTGATTTAGTTGGATTGAGCCTCCTTTAAATAACTTGTATTCTTGTGTATTCATATGCTTCTTAAATACAGTCTCAGAACCTTCAAACAAAATAAGAAAACAATTGTACCTTTTCTCAATATCATTCAAATGCATGCAATACCCATTCTGAAAAAATCTGATACACAATAAATATACAAAACAAATTTAAAGGTCCAAAGCTGCCATTTTTATCTCCATATCAAATCATTTCGGAGTAACAATTAAGTACCTTAAAAACACAATAGCAAAGAGCAAAATGATAAAATAAAGTGTTACAAGTACACAGCATTTAGCATATAAAAAGGATGGGAACATTTAAATAACTCAGAAATTGTGTTCTGAATGGCCATATTAGACAATAAAAAAGTGCACAAGGATACAGCTAGGATACAGTGGAGCGGAGGGTTGATGATCTGGTTGCAGATCTGAAGATAGCAGGTTTAGCCTACCTTTTTATTGTTGTTTGTTCATTGGGACTGTAAAGTTCATAAATGTACGAGGACTCCTGTGGTATTTAGCTACTTATTTGCAGAAATCCATTCAAGTGTATTTTGTGGCTTTTGCCGAACGTCGCGCTGTTGCAACTGCCTGTAAACACACAGTCCAGTTCAAAGCGAATGATGGCAAGCTCTTGTGGTAAATGGATAGGCCTACTGTATCTCTGATTGGTTATGGTGCACCGGTCGGCGTAGACTGCAGTGTCTCTTAATTGTCCAAACGCACGGCCACTTTCCACTCTATATTGGTATAGAATTTTCACAAATGCCTTAGTATACGTAATTCCCAAACATTCCCATTCTAAGAATTTATGAAAATTACCATATCTAAGTGCTCACTTGTCAGAAAACAATAAAAAAAATGTTATATCCATATTCATGTTATTTTAATAAGATTTCAGGTTGCGAAAATACTGTCAGTTCCTCTTTAAGGAGCTACAAATGTGCACGCTGAGAATGTTGTGGTAATATTAGTTCAAACTTTAAATATGGAATGTTCTAAATGTTCTTGAAATGTTCCGAGAACCTCCAAGACAAAGTAAAAGAATATTCTTGCAACATTAAGGGAATGTCCTGTGCAACCTAACTTAAACATGGTGTGAATGTCATCACACCTGGGCATATTTTGTTTTGTGGGAACCAATCTCTTGTAATATATCCACACTGTTCCCACAACCTAATTAAATGTTCTGGGAACCTTTAAGGAACTCAGAAAGGCTGTTCTGTCAACATTCTTGCATCATAAAAGGAATCTTTTTTGCACCTTGAAAATCATTATCTGAATGTCAGCAAAACTGGACAGTTTTAGTGTTTTCAAATCAAATCAAATTGCATTTGTCACATGCACCGAATACAGCAGGTGTAGACTTTACCGTGAAATGCTTCCTTAGAAGCCCTTAACCAACAATGCAGTTTTAAGAAATAGAGTTAAGAAAATATTTACTGAATAAATTAAAGCAAAAAAAAAGCAGGTACCAGTACAAAGTCAATGTGCTGGGGTACAAGTTAGTTGAGGTAATTTGTAGTCGTATGGCTTGGGGGTAGAAGCTGTTAAGGAGCCTTTTGGACCTAGACTTGGCACTCCGGTACCGCTTGCCGTGAGATAGCAGAGAGAACACTATATGACTTGGGTGACTGGAGTCTTTGACAATTTTTTGGGCCTTCCTCTGACACCGCCTAGTATATAGGTCGTGGATGGCAGGAAGCTTGGCACCAGTGATGTACTGGGCCGTATGCACAACTGTCTACAGCGCCTTACGGTGGGATGCCGAGCGGTTGCCATACCAGGCGGTGATGCAATCGGTCAGGATGCTCTCGATGGTGCAGCTGTATAACGTTTTGAGGACCTAGCGACCCATGACAAACCTTTTCAGTCTCCTGAAATGGGAAAAGGTGTTGTCGTGCACTCTTTATGACTGTCTTGGTGTGTTTGGACCATGATAGTTTGTTAGTGATGTTGACACAATCAAACTTGAAACTCTCGACCCGCTCCACTACAGCCCCATCGATGTGAATGGGACATGTCCTGCCCTTCTTTTCTGTAGTCCATGTCTTGCTCACGATGAAGGAGAGGTTGCTGTCCTGGCACCAAACTGCCAGGTCTCTGATCTCCCTATAGGCTGTCTCATCGTTGCCGGTGATCAGGCCTACCACCGTTGTGTCGTCAGCAAACTTAATTATGGTGTTGGAGTTGTGCTTGGCCACGCAGTCATGGGTGAACAGAGAGTACAGGAGGGGACTAAGCACGCACCCCTGAGGGGCCCCCGTGTTGAGAATCAACATGGCAGATGTGTTGTTGCCTGCCCTTACCACCTCGAGGCGGCCCGTCAGGAAATCCAGGATCCAGTTTCAGAGGGAGGTGTTTAGTCCCAGTGTCCTTAGCTTATTGATGAGCTTTGTGGGCACCATGGTGTTGAACGCTGAGCTGTAGTCAATGAACAGCATTCTCACATATTGTAGGTGTTCCTTTTGTCCAGGTGGGAAAGGGCAGTGTAGAGTGCGATTGTGATTGCGTCATCTGTGGATCTGTTGGGGCAGTACGCGAATTGGAGTGCGTCTAGGGTTTCCAGGATGATGCTGTTGATGTGAGCCATGACCAGACTTTTAAAGCACTTCATGGATACCGACGTGAGTGCTAAGGGGCAGTAGTTATTTAGGCAGGTTACCTTCGCTTTCTTAGGCACAGGAACTATGGTGATCTGCTTGATACATGTAGATATTACAGACTCGGTCAGGGAGAGATTGAAAATGTCAGTGAAGACACTTGCCAGTTGGCTCTGAGTACACATCCTGATAATCCGTCTGGCCCCACAGCCTTGTGAATGTTGACCTCTTTAAAGGTCTTGCTCACATCGGCTATGGAGAGCGTGATCACACTGTCGTCCAGAACAGATGGTGCGCTCATGCATGCTTCATTGTTTCTTGCCTCGAAGCGAGCATAACAGGCATTTAGCCCGTCTGGTAGGCTCGCGTCACTGGACAGCTCATGGCTGGGTTTCCCTTTGTAGTCCATAATAGTTTGCAAGCCCTGCCACATCCGGCCACCATCAGAGCCGGTGTAGTAAGATTCAATCTTAGTCCTGTATTGGATCTTTGCCCGTTTGATGTTTCTTGTGAGGGCATAGTGGGATTTTTGGGAACCCATTTCTTTTATCAGAGTGGGGGAACCCATATCGAACCCATATATATATATAAAAAAACATTCTGGTAACCTTTAAAGAACAAACCACATGTGTTCTGGGAACATTCTTGTAACGTCAGGTGAATGTGTTTTACACCCTGAAAGAAACATTGTAGAATCATCCACACGACTGGACAGTTTTTGTTGTGTTTTAGGAACATATCTTTTGTGATGTCCCCACAATGTTCCCAGCAGACTGTTCCCACAACCTAATGAAACATACTGAGAACCTTTAAAGAAAAGAGTAAATGTGTTCTGGGAACGTTCATGCAACATCAGGCGAATGTTTGATACAAACATTGTATAACCAGCGCAACTGGGCAGTTTTTGTGTTATGAGAACATTTGCTGCAACCTAACAAATGTTCTGGAAACTTTAATTTAACCAATTTTGGTTTGCTGGGAAAACACTACTGGTACATTCTGTTATTACCTAGAAACCTAATGAGAACTTTTGGGGAATGTTCTGTGGTGGTTGCTAGAGATGTTGTGCACAACGTTTTATTGAATATTAGAACATTCCAAGGATATTTCATTTAAAACATATATATACTTATTATATATATTATTTGTTATCAAAAACATCCCAATGTTAGATAAAATCTTAACTACGTAGAATTTAATTGGAATCTTAGCTAATGTTCTGGGAATGTTTCTGGTTTGATGGGTTGATTCTGTCACGATTGTCCAAGGGAGAGAGAGAGGACCAAGGCGCAGCGTGTAAAAAATACATCTTCTCTTTATTTAGGAGATGAACGAACGAAGCAAAACAATAGACGACCGTGAAGCTATAACCGAACAAAATGCAAACATGCAACCTAGACACAGACACAGACCTAGACAATGACCCAACAAAAACATGATGCCTATGGCTGCCTAAAATATGGCTCCCAATCAGAGACAAATGAACGACATCTGTCTCTGATTGAGAACCACTCAGGCAACCATAGACATACCTAGAAACATTCACTCAACCATAGACATACCTAGAAACATTCACACAACACAAACCCATACACTAAACCAACACCCATTTTCCATATAACCGCCCAAACGAGACAAAACAAACATTCCCATGTCACACCCTGACCTAACTAAATAATAAAGAAAACAAAGATAACTAAGGCCAGGGTGTGAATATAACCCCCCCTTAAGGTGCGAACTCCGGGCGCACCAGCATAAAGTCTAGGGAGGTCTGGGTGGCGTCCGTCCGTCCACAGGCGGCGGCTTCCGGCACAGGTCGTGGTCCCACCCCACCATAGTCACTACCCGCTTACGTAGCCTCCTCCAAATGACCACCCTCCAACTTAACCCCACTGATTAAGGGGCAGCACCGGACTAAGAGGGCATGCAACCGGACTAAGGGGCAGCACCGGACTAAGGGCAGCACGACTAAGGGGCAGCACCGGACTAAGGGGCAGCACCGGACTAAGGGGCAGCACCGGACTAAGGGGCAGCGAACGGACTGAAGGGGCAAGCACGGACCTAAGGGCAGACCCTAAGGGCAGCCGGACTAAGGGCAGCACCGGACTAAGGGGCAGCACACCGGACTATAGGGGCAGCCCCGGACTAAGGGGCAGCCCCGGACTAAGGGGCAGCCCGAGAGGCAGCCCCGGGACAAGGTAGCTCAGGACAAAGAGGTAGCTCAGGACAAGAGGTAGCTCAGGACAGAGGCCTCCGGATGAAGGGCAGCTCCGGACAGAGAACAGCTCTGGACTGAGGGGCAGTTCTGGATAAATGGCAGCTCTATAAGCTAAGGGACAGCTCCGGGACAGGTTGCTCAGGACAGAGAGGTAGCTCAGGACAGAGAGGTAGCTCGAGAGAGGTAGTCAGGATAGAGAGGTAGCTCAGGATAGAGAGGTAGCTCAGGATAGAGGGGGCAACTCCGGACTGAAGGGCAGCTCCGGACAGAGAGGCAGCTCTGGACTGAGGGCAAGCTCTGGACTGAGGGCAGCTCGTGGACGAGGGGCACTCTGGATGCTCATGGTTGGCTGACGGCTCTGGACGCTCATGGCTGGCTGACGTGCTCTGGACGCTCAGGCTGGCTGACGGCTGGAGCGTCATGGTGGCTGACGGCTTCTGGACGCTCATTGGCTGGCTGACGGCTCTGGACGCTCATGGCTGGTCTGACGGGCTCTGGACGCTCATGGCTGGCTACGGCTCTGGACGTCTCATGCGGCTGACGGCTCTGGACGCTCATGGTGGCTGACGGCTCTGGACGCTCATGGCTGGTGACGGCTCTGGACGCTATGGCTCACTGGCGGTTTCTGGCAGATCCTGTCTGGTTGGCGGCTCTGGCGGGTCCTGTCTGGTTGGCGGCTCTGGCGGATCCGGTCTGGCGGAAGGCTCTGGCGGATCCGGTTGGCGAAGGCTCTGGCGGATCCGGTCTGGCGGAAGGTCTAGCGGCTCCTGTTTGCAGACAACTCTGTAGGCTCATGGCGACGGCGCTTTGCAGCTCAGCAGACGGGCGGCTTTGTCAGGCTCATGGCAGACGGGCGGCTTTGCAGGCTCATGGCAGACGGGCCGGCTTTGCAGGCTCATGGCAGACGGGCGGCTTTGCAGGCTCATGGCAAGACGGGCGGCTTTGCAGGCTCATGGCAGACGGATCAGTTGCAGACGGCCGTAGGCAGACGGGCAGTTCAGGCGCGTTGGCAGACGATGATGACGGCACTTGGCAGACGGATGACTAGACGGCATGGGGCAGACGGATGACTCAGAACGGCACTGGGCAGACGGATGACTCAACGGCACTGGGCAGACGGATGACCAGACGGCAACTGGAGACGGATGACTAGACGGCACTGGGCAGACGGATGACTCAGACGGCACTGGGCAAAGACGGATGACTGACTGCACTGGGTAGACGGATGACTCAGACGGCACTGGGTAGATACGGATTGACTGCAGACGGCACTGGGTAGACGGGCAGTCTGGCCGGCTGAGGCGCACTATAGGCCTGTTGGCGTGTGCCGGAACTGGTGGTAACCTGGGCTGGGGACACGCACCTGAAGGCTAGTGCGGGGAGAAGGAACAGGCATACTGGACCTGGATAACGCACATCAGGCTAGTGCGTGGTGCCGGAACTGGTGGTACCGGGCTGGGGACACGCATCTCAGGCTAGTGCGGGGAGCAGCACCAGGAACACTGGGCTCTCAAAGCGCACTATAGGCCTAGTGCGTGGTACCGGCACAGTGGTACCGGGCTGAGGGCACGCACCTCAGGGCGAGTGCGGGGAGAAGCAACAGTGCGTACAGGGCTCTGGAGACGCACATTAGGCCCTAGTGCGTGGTGCCGGCACTGGTGGTACGGGCTGGAGACACGCACCATAGGGCGAGTACGTGGAGGAAGAACAGGGCTCTGGAGACACACTGGAAAGCCTGGTGTGTGGTGCCGGAATGGTGGTACCGGGCTGGACGGGAAGGTGCTACAGGAGGAGCAGGACTAGGGAGGCACACAGGAGACCTAGTTCGTGGAACTGTCATTCCCAGACGGTTAGCAGCGCAACTCAGGACGAGCAGGGGAGAACTGACTCAGGTAACATCACATCCCGCACACGCTCTGTCGGTGGATGTCGTGCCTCACGCACCAACAGCAGCTCCCTCATTTCACTCTCCTCCAAACTCCTCAATAATCCTTAACAGTCTCTGTATCATTCTGCTGCTCACCTCCAATATCCGCACAACTGGCTCTGGTTCCCTCCTTCACGCTGCTTGGTCCTGAATGGTTGGGTCATTCTGTCACGGTTGTCCAAGGGAGAGAGAGAGGACCAAGGCGCAGCGTGTAAAAAATACATCTTCTCTTATTTAGGAGATGAACGAACGAAGCAAACAACAAATAGACGACCGTGAAGCTATAACCGAACAAAATGCAAACATGCAACCTAGACACAGACCTAGACAATGACCCAACAAAAACATGATGCCTATGGCTGCCTAAAATATGGCTCCCAATCAGAGACAAATGAACGACATCTGTCTCTGATTGAGAACCACTCAGGCAACCATAGACATACCTAGAAACATTCACTCAACCATAGACATACCTAGAAACATTCACACAACACAAACCCATACACTAAACCCAACACCCCCTTTTCCATATAACCGCCCGAAACGAGACAAAACACAAACATTCCCCATGTCACACCCTGACCTAACTAAAATAATAAAGAAAACAAAGATAACTAAGGCCAGGGTGTGACAGATACTGTATTGCAAAATAGGTTCCATGGATTTAACACCAGGATATTCAGGACCCAACTTCCTGTTTATACAGCATCATCATGTCTTTAAAAATCTTAACATTAGTTTATTACAAAGTCTAACCTGTCTGAGTCAAAAAATACTTAACAATTTACATGAGCTTACTTTGAGAATAGAAACCCTTCATCTTGGTTGAGATCATTTTGTATTCTTTAACAAACTATCTTTTACCTTGTACAATTATGCAAACATATTTTTCTACCTGACAATTAGATTAATATTGTGCTGTTAGGAAGATGTGCAAGCGGAATGATAATAAGCATCAGGAATGCAATTGGTCCATATGCTAACAAGGGTAACATATTTCCCTTTCACATTAACATATCATCTGAATTCAGTTACTTGACAATTGCAGAGATCAACACCGTTTATGTGTCAGCTACATGTATGTGTTGCCTTAGAAAATCTGCTGCACTCAAAGTCAAGTGGATGTTAACGCCGCATAGACCTGTCAGTCCGATTTACTTCACAAAGACGGAGCATATTTGTGAAATGGCTCCTCTTTCCTCACTTTAAAAGAGGAAATTGTGGAGTTTAACCTCCAAATATTATCTTTTCCCTTTTCTCTTTGTGCGGGAAACGGCCATACATCCGCCAGGAATTTGGCACAGTCCATACAGTCAAGACGCTGATAATCCCAACTCTTTAAGTACTGATAAGACAACCAATTTAACATAATTATAAACCGGCTAGTGGGAATGGTTGGGATCTTCAGACATTTAATATACATAGGTAGATAGGTAATTTAAATAATCTTAGCATTTTGCTTGCAATTACCACACGTGATAATAGTTTAACTAAATTCTGCTCCGAATGTGGCATTATAAATATAATTGGCTATCGCAGTCAAAGCTACTGATGCATTTATAAAATCACACACCATGAATAGGGATGTGCGCTGGGCTTCATTAGAGAGACAAGGCAGACAAATCCTTTTCTAAAACAAATGCTGTTGACCAACACTATTATTACCTCAGCACTTAATTACTTTTTGGGGTTTTTGGTTTAATTGCTTCAATAAAAAATAATCTATAATGCATTTTTAATTACACTTTCCAAGTGACCTATGTAAAGAGAGTTTTATTATGCAGGCATAATAATTAGCCTGTCACAATTCAGTTAGGGGCTATTGTCTAGTTATCCCTTTCATTGCTATTCCTGGCATGGCCAACATTCCAAAGTACTTATTTATTGCTCTCATAACTTTTTGAATAGTAATACAATATATTCAGCACAAGCACATTTGGGCTGTCTAATTTGTCCATTCAGAGTCATGGGGAGGACAAACTCTGGGGCGAATCCTTAACAATAGAACTCATATCTAGAACTTTACTGACAGTTAATCTAAAGTTACTGTTTTCGCTGCTTGCTGAAACATGGTAAAATATAGATAAGTCAATAATCTGTGTGTGTGTGTCCTGTGATTTCAAAGAGTGTGTGCTTGTGTCAGTGCGTGTGTGTGTGTGTGCCTCAACCCTTAAAAGTATGTGGTTACTGAATATTTTTGAGATATCAAAAAGACGTTATATATATGGGAGATATTTACTCCCATTGGAGAATTCATTTTTGTCCTTCCATCTTAACAGGGATTTTTCCCCCCCATACTGGACTTGAAATTGTGACTCAAGAATTGAGGATCTGTCAACTACTAACCATGAATTGCTCATTATTGGAAAGACAGGGATATTAAAATGTACATGATCAACGCATGGTAGTTATGTGGCCAGATAAATGACATTCTGCATGACATATATCACTAATATACTGTATGTAGATAGATTAAGATTGGTCATTTTAGATTGGATTGAAAATAAAGATTGGTCATTTTAATGTCTAAAATTTCAATGCCAACTAATTTATAATTACTTTTAGTTCTGATTGGTTGATCATGCCATTAGAAAGCATCACAATTTACAATAATTAATCCCTGAAAGTGATTTCAGGAGCTTGTTTTGTAATTGTGCCCTTATAATCCATGACGTCATTGAAACTCATGAATTAAATCCTTGCTTGGATTTAACCCAGTTTAAAAACCAACCAACCAACAGAGAAGATACAACACACATAAAAGGTACAGTATGTGCAACTGTAGAATATGTGTATATTTTATAATATAACTTCTGATCCAGAATCAGTTAAAACCCATGAGGAAACAAGCCTAGTGAACATGCATGAGGTGTTGTATGGCTGCTCTTGGTCTGTGTTAGTGGTTGAAACAGAATGTGTTGTACATCTGCTGTAAAATAAAATGGACAAGTTATTGGGAAGACTAAACTACCAACGGGACATTAAAAACTGTAATATCTTATGCTTCACGGAGTCGTGGCTGAACGACGACAATATCAACAGACAGCTGGCTGGTTATACGATGTACCGGCAGGATAGAACAGCGGCGTCTGGTAAGACAAGGGGCGGCGGTCTGTGTATTTTTGTAAACAACAGCTGGTGCACGATATGTAAGGAAGTCTCGAGCTATTGCTCGCCTGAGGTAGAGTTTCTCATGATAAGCTGCAGACCACATTACCTACCGAGAGAGTTTTCATCTATATTCTTTGTAGCTGTTTACATACCACCACAGTCAGAGGCTGGCACTAAAATAGCAATGAATGAGCTGTATTCCGCCATAAGTAAACAAGAAAACGCTCACCCAGAGGCAGCGCTCCTAGTAGCCGGCGACTTTAATGCAGGGAAACTTTAATCAGTTTTACCAAATTTCTATCAGCATGTTAAATGTGCAACCAGAGGGAAAATAACTCTGGACCACCTACACTCCACACACAGAGATGCATACAAAGCTCTCCCTCGCCCTCCATTTGGCAAATCTGACCATAACTCCATCCTCCTGATTCCTGCTTACAAGCAAAAATTAAAGCAGGATGCACCAGTGACTAGATCAATAAAAAAAGTGGTCAGATGAAGCAGATGCTAAGCTACAGAACTGTTTTGCTAGCATAGACTGGAATATGTTCCGGGATTCCTCCAATGGCATTGAGGAGTATGCCACATCTGTCATTGGCTTCATCAATAAGTACATCAATGACACCGTCCCCACAGTGACCGCACGTACATACGCCAACCAGAAGCCATGGATTACAGACAGCATCCACACTGAGCTAAAGGCTAGAACTGCCGCTTTCAAGGAGCGGGACTCGGAAGCTTACAAGAAATCCTGCTATGCCATCCGATGAACCATCAAACAGGCAAAGCATCATTACAGGACTAAGATCGAGTCGTACTACACCGGCTCTGATGCTCGTCAGACTACAAAGGGAAGCACAGCCAAGAGCTGCCCAGTGACACGAGCCTACCGGACGAGCTAAACTACTTCTATGCTCGCTTCGGGGCAAATAACACTGAAACATGCATGAGAGCACCAGCTGTACCGGAAGACTGTGTGATCACGCTCTCCGCATCCGATGTGAGTAAGATCTTTAGACAGGTCAACATTCACAAGGCCGCAGGGCCAGACGGATGAGCAGGACATGTACTGCGAGCATGCGCTGACCAACTAGCAAGTGTCTTCACTGACATTTTCAACCTCTCCCTGTCCGAGTCTGTAATACCAACATGTTTTAAGCAGACCACCATAGTGCCTGTGCCCAAGAACACTAAGGTAACCTGCCTAAATGACTACCGACCCGTAGCACTCACATCTGTAGCAATCAAGTGCTTTGAAAGGCTGGTCATGGCTCACATCAACACCATCATCCCAGAAACCCTAGACCCACTCCAATTTTCATACCGCCCCAATAGATCCACAGATGATGCAGTCTCTATTGCACCTCCCTCTGCAACTGGATCCTGGACTTCCTGACGGGCCGCCCCCAGGTGGTAAGGGTAGGTAACAACACATCCGCCATGCTGATGCGTGCTCAGCCCCCTCCTGTACTCCCTGTTCACTCATGACTGTGTGGCCAGGCACTACTCCAACACCATCCTTAAATTTGCCGATGACACAACAGTGGTAGGCCTGATCACCGACAACAACAAGACAGCCTATAGGGAGGAGGTCAGAGACCTGGCCGTGTGGTGCCAGGACAACAACCTCTCCCTCAATGTGATCAAGACAAAGGAGATGATTGTGGACTACAGGAAAAAGAGGACCGAGCACGCCACCATTCTCATCGATGGGGCTGCAGCGGAGCAGGTTGAGAGCTTCAATTTCCTTGGCATCCACATCACCAACAAACTAACATGGTCCAAGCACACCATGACAGTCGTGAAGTGGGCACGACAAAACCTATTACCCCTCAGGAGACTGAAAAGATTTGGTATGGGTCCTCAGATCCTCAAAAGGTTCTACAGCTGCACCATCGACGGCATCCTGACTGGTTGCACCACTGCCTGGTATGGCAACTGCTCGGCCTCTGACCGCAAGGCACTACAGAGGGTAGTTCGAACGGCCCAGTACATCACTGGGTCCAAGCTTCCTGCCATCCAGGACCTCTATACCAGGCAATGTCAGAAGAAGGCCCAAAAAAGTGTTAAAGACTCCATCCACCCTATTCAGACTGTTCTGTCACGCGGAGCGGAACAGGTGAACCCAAGAGCAGACTCAGACGAGGAGACTGGGATGAGGTAACCAAGATATTTATTGAAACACGAGGGGAAGATTGAGTGCAGGCCTGGGGAAGCTCGGGCGGGTTGCTGGAAACCAGGTACGGAGGCTGAGGCTGGAGCGAGAGGTGTGGAGACAGGGTAAGCAGGTCCGGAGGGGAATCCAAGGGAGCGTAGAGTGGGGAATCCAGGACAGAGTAGCAGAACTGACGAGAAGTCGAACTGGAGACAGGGAATCAGAGTCAGAGCGGGCAGAACTGTAGCGGAGAGGAAAACAGCATCAGGCAAAGGAAAACAGGAACAAACGGCTAGAAACATGGACTGACTGGGCAGAGATTACAATCTGGCAGTGTGGAAATGGCAGGACTGAGTATTTGTAGAGGTCTTTATTATGGAACAGGTTGCAGCTGGTGGGGATCTGCTCTGACTCCAGCACACCTGTCTCCACCAACACAATCACACACACACAGAGAGAGGGAGAGGGAGAGAGCACTGGGGGAGTGGCGGTAGGTCAAGGAGACACCGGATGAGCACTAGAGGGCGTGGCAGGAGCGGATGTGACATGTTCTCTCTGCTACCACATGGCAAGCGGTACCGGAGCTCCAAGTTTAGGTCCAAGAGGCTTCTAGACAGCTTCTACCCCCAAGCCATAAGACTCCTGAACGTCTAGTCAAATGGCTACCCATACTACTTGCATTGTCCCCCTCCACACCACTGCCACTCTCTGTTATCAGAGAGTGGCATCTATGCATAGTCCCTTTAATTAACTCTACCTACATGTACATACTACTTCAACCAACCGGTGCCCCGCACATTGACTCTGTACCCGCACCCCCTGTATATATTGTTATTTTTTTACTGCTTTAATTACTTGTTACTTTTATCTCTTATTCTTATCCATATTTTTTTTAACTGCACTGTCGGTTAGGGGCTCGTAAGTGAGCATTTCACTGTAAGGTCTACACCTGTTGTATTCGGCGCATGTGACTAATAAAATTTGATTTGATTTGATCTGTAACTACTCATTGCAGTTGTCTCTCCTCATCCTTCCAACAATCTGGGATGTTTTAGCACAGCCACATCAGTGCTTACCTGTAACAGCAGCCAGATACTGTAGAAACAAAAATGCGATTCATACATGCTTCGTCAAAGTTCTCTTTGACTCTCACAGGGAGAAATATGGAGTGATTTCGAAGAGCTGAACATATCAAAGGTACTTATTGTCATTGCAGTGGTGCGTTGTGAATGAATATGTGCTCTCCCCTCCCCCACTGGATGGCTTTGTGCTGCCTCTTCCTTCGTTTTTTGGGTGGCCTTGTCAGTCCTCATCAGCTCCCAGTAGCCTCCCCACTGTCTCCCCGAGTTCCTCAGGCTCCGCACAGTCTATTTTCACTACAGCCTCTCACTGGAGCCTTTGAAGCGCTGGAGCCCTACAAGGCACAGAAATATCTACAAAAAAGTCAGTCAGAATATAGTGTAGGATTTTACGTGGGTATTGTTTATGTAATCAATTCTACAAATCTAGGGACTCATCTGCCCAACTGGTATAGTAATTACAAAATGCTTGTCATTTAATGTAAATGTTATGACTGAGGCTCAGAATGTAGGATCGTACAATATTGCATATTGATAGTATTTTATTCACTGAGAAGTGTGTGGATGGTATAAACTTGATAACGCCTGTGAAGATGGTATAACCATGTCAGACGGAGATGGCGCTGTCAGTCAGCCATATTGACTGCAGAACTGCAGAAATATTCTCAGCATTTCCAGATGGAATTCTGCCACAGTCAGTATGTTAGAAGCTCAAACCAAACTCTGTCTTCAGACTCCCTGTGTAGGGGCTGAGTGGGGAGCAGCGGGACAGCCCTGGGACTGGAGCAGGCTCTGTTCATGCTGGGCTAAAGGAGAGGCGCCCAAAGCATGAACAATTAGAGGGGTCCCCAGTGCCTCTTTGCTCTCTGTGCTTGGTGGGCTGTGCTGTGAGGCACTGTGAGGCACAGGGGGGGGCTGGCTGGGCCCAGCCAGAGGCACCGAGCTAGAGGAGGCTTGCTCTCAATAATCCACCTGCCCCAAGAGGATGTCATAGCAGTCATGCAGCTGGGGGCTACATGGAAACGGACTGAGGGCTTCTGGAGGTTTTACCTGTTAAAGGAGTTCATCTTGAGAGACTCACCATGAAGAATACCTTGTTTCAAATACTGCGCCCGGGATCTATTAAGTCATTATCTACGCCAATGTGTGCCAATTCATTTGATCGGATGTTTAATATGGTACAGTATATCAAGGTCTCTACAACACAATATCTACTTTCCTCTTGTTACAAAAGTCATGGATTCATTAGATTAACTATGTGACATCTTAAACAAAACAAAAAAGAGCACATGCAGCATCATCTATAGCAGGGGTAGGCAACAACCCTGGTCATATAGTGCAGCAGACACTTCATGGTTTTGATTTAACAGACCTGGAAGGCCATGTGTTGAATGTAGGCAATCACTGAACTGATCAATTAGCTCAGTTGGTCTGGTGTGGTGCCTGGTGCCTACCCCTGATCTAGAGAATATTATGCCCTATGAAATTGTAAGGCAGAAATAAAATGAGCAATAAGCTACAGTTGAAGTCGGAAGTTTACATACACGTAGGTTGGAGTCATTAAAACTAGTTTTTCAACCACTCCACACATTTCTTGTTAACAAACTATACTTTGGCAAGTCGGTTAGGACATCTACTTTGTGCATGATGCAAGTAATTTTTCCAACAATTGTTTACAGACAGATTATTTCACTTATAATTCACTGTATCACAATTCCAGTGGGTCAGAAGTATACATACACTAAGTTGACTGTGCCTTTAAACAGCTTGGAAAATTCCAGAAAATTATGTCATGGCTTTAGAAGCTTCTGATAGGCTAACTGACATAATTTGAGTCAATTGGAGGTGTACCCGTGGATGTATTTCAAGGCCTACCTTAAAACTCAGTGCCTCTTTGTGTGACATCATGGGAAAATCAAAAGAAATCAGCCAAGACCTCAGAAAAAACATTGTAGACCTCCACAAGTCTGGTTCATCCTTGGGAGCAATTTCCAAACGCCTGAAGGTACCACGTTCATCTGTACAAACAATAGTATGCAAGTATTAACACCATGGGACCACGCAGCCGTCATACCGCTCAGGAAGGAGACGCGTTCTGTCTCCTAGAGATGAACGTACTTTGGTACGAAAAGTGCAAATCAATCCCAGAACAACAGCAGAGGACCATGTGAAGATGCTGGAGGAAACAGGTACAAAAGTATTTATATCCACAGTAAAAGGTCCTATATCAATATAACCTGAAAGGCCGCTCAGCAAGGAAGAAGCCATTGCTCCAAAACCGCCATAAAAAAGCCAGACTACAGTTTGCAACTGCACTTGGGGACAAATATCATACTTTTTGGAGAAATGTCCTCTGGTCTGATGAATCTGAAAAAGCGTGTGCGAGCAAGGAGGCCTACAAACCTGACTCAGTTACACCAGCTCTGTCAGGAGGAATGAGCCAGAATTCACCCAACTTATTGTGGGAAGTGACCTAAGACAGGGAATTTTTACTAGGATTAAATGTCAGGAATTGTGAAAGACTGAGTTTAAATGTATTTGGCTGAGGTTCATGTAAACTTCGGACTTCAACTGTATTTCCAGACAGTCTTTTTATGCTTTGATTAATCTAGAATTTCTACTTGAAATTCCCCCAGACCCCTGGCATAATCTATTGGCCCAGCACAATATATGTAATGAAGCGTCACCTTGTTGTACAACTTAAAGTGAGTTGTCCCATGTGAATATGACCACAGTCAAAACCATTGCCCCTAATTAGGGCTACATGCCCAAGAATGTAAGGAGAAACTTAGTGGAAATGGAGAAAGGTCTTTCAGTCTACTGCCACTGGCTGTCTCAGTCCCTTAATGTATTACCACCTGCAACCGCAATCACTGCTGGAAAATGTAAATGATGGTGATTCAGAAGAGACCCAGTACCAAACTGCAGAGAAACACAGGCGAGGTGATTTAAAACATTGGCTTTAATGAAGCTGACCGTTGGCAGCTCTGATCTGAATGTGATGGGAGAAATTAGGGGCGGGAACAAGGTCAGGGATGGAGACGGAAAAGGGCAGAGCGGCAAATGAAATGTAGAGAAGAGGAATTCTGCCGCCGACTGTCGACGGGGCTGTTTACTTCTTGTCATACGAACAGCGGCTAGAGGGTTTTGTCATCTCGATAAAGATGAGATTATCAATGATCTGTGGATGTTTTTCAGCAGCTAAGAGACTACAGACAGCCCTGTTCCCCTCGGGAGAGAGGTGGAGGTAGGATTGGCTCTGACTGTTCACTTTTCCAAGCTAAGGTTTCTTGTTTCTTCACTCTGGCCTATTTTGACAACCGGTTTTTCCCACAGAATTTCCCTATCTCTATACATACCACAAAGGATCATAAAACACTATTCATGCTATACTGGCATAACATTCTCAACTCAATACAGTATTATGAGATACATAATGGGGAGGGAGGGGGGGCAGAGGGTTAATGGGACTCCTCCTGGTTACCTATATGATTATTATTTATTTTTTTACATATAAAGAAATCCCACAAAATGATACAAAGTCGGAACCAGACACATTTACAATAGAATTAGTCTACTATGTTTACAACCCATTGTGGCATTCCTCCTTCCTCTATACCGTCAAAAGACATAAGACAACCAACACCAGACCAGAGCTTGAGACTGATGTCTGCCAACTGATCCCTGAGATTGTGATGGACAGCCACTGACCACCACTCAACTGGCCCTGGCTTCTCCACACTGCTGAGCAGCACAGCAGGTAGTGTGAAGGCTCGCTGAGATTCCCAATAAAATGGACATTACAGGGCTAAACAACAGGAAGCCTAGCAGAGGTGAATGTTAGACACGTAACACTCTTCCATCACACAGTGTACTGGGTTTCACAGACTTTGTTCTGTTTCACAATTGCAGCATAGACTGACACTGAGGTAGATCTTATTGAAAAACCAACAGCTTAAATGACCACCAGTTCACTCATGGTGTACTCCTGTAGAACAAAGAGCTCATATATGCAGTAGATTTGTAATAGATTATTGATCAATTGTATTTGTCTGGCTTTCCAAGGCATACTATGCTGATTTGAATGCGTATTGACACAGAAAACCACTCTACATCCATCCTCGCTGTTGATGAGTCGTGTCTGATAAGGATGCATTTGAAGATTTCGGTGTTTGTCTATTTGTCCTTAATAGAGCATACCTAAAATCGTATTCAGACACTTTCCAAAAACAGCTTGTATAATGCAGGTTACATAAGTGTCATCTTTATCTGGTAAACATTCCCACGAGCGTTGAAAAGAAAGGCTCTAGATCATTTACATGGCTAATTTTCACATCCATTAAAGAGATGAATGTGTTGATACTACTGCAATGTTTATCGGCGTTCCCAGGGGATTCATTAAACTGAACACTCCCTTCAAAACATAATCTATTGCTTAATTAAACTTCCCAAATATGAAGTCTGAACCCACATATCAGGAGAGAAGTTAACGCTTTGTTGTTCCCTCATTTGCACAATATTTTAATGAACATGTTGCGAAGATACATTACCATTTGCATGTAAATAAAGCTTTTCCTTAAGCACTTATGCCTTTGATTTGTGCTGCCATGGATCATAAAGTCATCTTTTTTTATGCCAAACGAATCTCCCAATTAAAAAAATTCAGACTCATTGACTGCTTAGTAAATTTCACAGCTTCTAGCTCTGAAGTACATCATTACAATGTGTGAAATTTTAATCAGAGATGTTGTGAAGCAACAACGATCGACTGACGTCCATAATTAATGTCCTCTGTCATAGAGATTATGATGGCAAATTTGAATGTGCAAGTGTTTTAAAGAGCAAGGGGAAATGCATTAGCTGAATTACATAGCATGAGGGGGGGAGAACTAGCCATCATGGTTTCCTGTCACTTTATGTATCCACTGATTTTCTTTGTTGTATGGGATGCCATTACTTTTCCTTTAATTGAACAACATTTTGTTAGGCATACCGAACTTCTCATTTGCCACGCATACATTTCATGCATGGATTGTTGATACGTGTCACAGTCAAAGCGGATTGGTCAAATGTAGCATGCGACAATGTTGAAATAACGTGGCATGTATTTAATTGCTGTCGGTCATATACAGTAGGCTATATAGAATGAATATTGTACAAGCAAAATCAAATGAATCTTTATCAAGATGGAGTCCTTCATGAATGAGTACATAGCACATATTTATGCTATTATTTCACATTATAACTACAAATAGAAGTTAAATGTATCCTTATGAAAATTCTATTGTATTACAAAAAGCTCCAGTCTACTGTTTTTTAAGTGAGTGGGTTGTGTTTCTGGGATCATTTGTTTAATAATCCTCACGAGCTCATTAAATGCAATTTGTGCTTTATACTTTTATTTTCCAGCACATTAATTCACACTCTTTACCCAGTCATCAACTTTACTCAACTCCCAATAAAGAGAGATTGATACTTAGAGGAGTTGCTGCTTAGAACACATACACACTTGATGTGCTCACTGATCACTGATGCCAAACTGACATCTGCTTCAACAGTCTTCATTTGACCTAGTGAGAGAATGTTCCCATTGATCCTATTTGTCAGTTTAAGTCATCTTTCAGCTACAATTTCCCCTCAAAGCTAAGATTTTATACAGTATTGGGAGCTGTACATTATTCTTAGTATATCATCATGATGGGTAAACTAAACATACATTAATAGAAATGAAATCACTTTGAAGGCATGCATTTCTAGGGAATTCAAGTAATGGCTACAAACAATATCTATAACTTGTAGACATTTATTACAGTAATTCCATTCAGGTTGAGATGATAATGATCCTAAGCATCCCACTGGTCCTACAGTGGCTGTCATCACATCAGTGAGTGTAACTTGTGCTGCAGACTACAGAGAGAGGGGGGGGGGGGCGGGGCTGATGGGAGTCTGTAGGCCTGGCCTGGCAATGTGCCCAACTGTTACCAGGACCGTTGCTCTCTCCTCTGTCACAAGCGTTTGTTTCACAAGCCTCCTAATCAATTGGAATGCGGCCCTCGGATTGGAACTTGGCACTGAGCTCTGTCCTCCCATTGTGGCTCCTGCTCAATGCTCAGAGAATACCACACGTCAGTCATGTTGCTTTCCAATTTTCCTCCACACTAAGCGGGGAGGAAATTAAACAAATTGTACATTATTGTATTGCACTGTGCCGGCCCGCTAGTGAGAGCAGTGTTCCTTTTTTTTGGTAATCTACAGTGCAGTGTGTGTGCATGTGTCCGTTTGCTTGAGTGCTTTGCCAGGTGTGTGCCCTATTGTGTTTGGCTGACAAGCAGTGTTAATGAAATCACAGGCGACAGGCCGGTGAATAAAGGGGACCTGTGAGATCCTGTGAAAACACTCCCCATGTGGATGAGCTCTGGGAACTGCACTTATTCGAATTACTTCAGACAGCGTTGAGTGGGATCACGGCGAAGCCACACTATCATTAGTCCTCTTGATACACTGTCTGGCTGGAGGATGCAAATTGCTGATTCTTCTCACAATGGCAGACAGCGACAAACATGAGATAAAGGACCCGGCTGGAACTAGAAGACTGATGGGCCATCGCCTCGACAACAAGCGAGTGCATCAGCCTCTGTCTGCGTGTTGGCATGTATTCCCAAACAAATTAAGGGCAGCTTGCCTCTCACCGTCTCTGTTTTAGCCTACCAACAGATTCATCACAGCCTGGGTTAAACAGGGATAAAAACTATTAGTGTCATGTTAGGCTGATAAAGAGTGCTGCCTCAATTGCCCGTCCACAATGGTCAAAGTCTGGCCGGGGTATTGATTTGTGTTACATAAATCTTGTTTTCTGTCTTTAGTAGTGAATCAGGGATGACCCCAGGGGTTAACAAACACTGTAGAGCCTTTCAGCTGGCGTGTGAGCCAACAGCGGCCGTGCATTGCAATAGCCATGTCCCATCTTGTCACTTCTTTGCCTCCATAGCTTTACTAATTGCTGGCAATCGACACACAATGCGAAGGGGCTGAAGGACAGGAGTGGGCTCCTCCAGTTATGGCACTAACAAGGACTTTGAGCTCCTGTAGCCAAAAACAATCAACAATGGATGTGAATAAGTCGGCAGGAGTCTCTCCCAGTTACAACCTGGATTAATTGGCATGAAAGTTTCCAACATAGTCAGCGCCAGATCACATTAAGATGATGTTGATTTGACTCGGTACATTTCTACGACAGAAATCCCTCCTTTACCCACTGAATGATACCATAGCACATAACTGTAAATTAGCCACTTATTTGGCCATTACTCTCCCATACAGAGTACATTTAACTCTTATTTAATTGTGTCAGAATATTAATTGAACAAAAACAATTTTGTGGCGTACTATCACTAGCGGAGAGCCTATGCAGTGCATTAAGAGTTGAGGAGGATGTGGAAATGTAGCAGTGCTAAACTTGATCCAATGTGTTTGGATGGTTAGGGACCTCCCCTATGGTCATGTAATGTTTAATAATCATTGAAAAACATTAAATGTGATTTAAATTGTTTAATCTTTTTGCAGGATATCTAATACATTTGTTTGTGGATTGGGAGATTACAATGGCAACAGTAATGACAATATCTGCAGGTGTCATTCATAATTTATCTTTATGACATTCTGTCTCACTAAATGCCACAGGATTCCTTTGAGAGCAATGCTTGATTATACACTGAACAAAAATATAAACGCAACATGTAAAGTGTTGGTCCCATGTTTCATGAGCAGAAATAAAAGATCCCCTTAATGTTTCATACACACAAAAAGCTTTTTTCTCTCATATTTTGTGCACAAATGTGTTTACATCCCTGTTAGTGAGCATTTCTCATTTGCCAAGATAATCAATCCACCTGACAGGTGTGGTATATTAAGAAGGTGATTAAACAGCATGATCATTACACAGGTGCACCTTTTGCTGGGGACAATATAAGGCTCCTCCAAAATACACAATACCACAGATGTCTCAAGTTTTGAGGGAGCATGCAATTGGGACGCTGACTGCAGGAATGTCCACCAGAGCTGTTGCCAGAGAATTCAATGTTAATTTCTCTACCGTAAGCCGCTTCCCATGTTGTTTTAGAGAATTTGGCAGTACACCCAACCGGCCTCACAACCACAGACCATGTGTAACCACGCCAGCCCAGGACCTCCACATATGGCTTCTTCACCTGCGGGATCCTCTGAGACCAGCCACCTGGACAGCTGATGAAACTGTCTGTTTGCACAACGGACAAATTTCTGGACAAACTGTCAGAAACCGTCTCAGGGAAGCTCATCTGCATGCTCGTCGTCCTCACCAGGGTCTTGATCTGACTGCAGTATGCCGTCATAACCGACTTCAGTGGACAAATGCTCACCTTCAATGGTCACTGGCACGCTGGAGAAGTGTGCTCTTCACGGATGAATCCCGGTTTCAACTGTACCAGGCAGATGACAGACAGTGTGTATGGCGTCCTGTTGGCGAGCGGTTTGCTGACGTCAACGCTGTGAACAGAGTGCCCCATGGTGGCGGTGTGGTTAAGCAGGCATAAGCTACGGACAATGAACACATTTGCATTTTATCGATGGGTTTTTGAATGCACAGGGATACAGCGACGAAATCCTGAGGCCGATTGTCGTGCCATTCGTCTGCCGCCATCACCTCATGTTTCAGCATGATAATGCAAGGCCCCATTTCACCCATTGAGCACGTTTGGGATGCTCTAGATCGACATGTACGACAGTGTGTTCCAGTTCCCGCCAATATCCAGAAACTTTGCACAGCCACAATCAACAGCCTGATCAACTCTACTGTATGTGAAGGAGATTTGTTGCACTGTATGAGGCAAATGGTGGTCACATCAGATACTGAATGGTTTTCTGATCACACCCCTACTTGTTTAAAGGTATCTATGACCAACAAATGCATATCGGTATTCCCAGTCCTGTGAAATCTATAGATTAGGGCCTAATGTTTTATTTCAATGTATTGATTTCCTTATATGAACTGTAACTCAGTAAAATCTTAGAAAATGTTGCATGTTGCCTTTATATTTTTGTTCACTGTATTTAGATGTTTAGATTTTGAAACCGCTGGTATGCCATATTCATATGACTGAACATAATTATACCAATTCTAAAAGAAGCAGATGCTGTTTAGGTTATGCTGCTGAAAGTTATACATGGCATATAATGATGCTACAGTATGTGCTACCATTGAGAATATTGTTTGGGCATATTGAGATAAACGGCATTGTAAAACTCTCCAAGTGACTTGAGGGAGATATCTAGGCCTACTATTATTTTGACATAGAAATTATGGCCATTTAAATGCACTGCAGAAATAAAAACATATGTTGATCTGTCTTACTGGACCAACCTGTACATAATGCCTCAAAATAAATGAACAAATCAATTCCATAGCTGCGGGTGTTGYTGCAGTATACAAATGGGCACCTATTATTAGTGCTTTGGAAGCCATAAAAGTTCATGAGTAAAAGTGATTAACAGTTATCAGCTGACCTGCTGAGAGGTGTGTTTATGTGTGTGAACGTGTTTGCATTTTTGCGCTCTCTAGTGGGGACCACAATCGAAAAGCCAAATGTGTAAATAAATGATGSTTATTGTTGTTATTTGCATTACATCCAGTTCTGGGATTATACTTTAGATTTTCCTACAAGCAYGTATTCATGTAAGACAGTGATTTGGGCAACATGAAAAGGAAACAAAAAATAGTTATTAATACTGTATGCAATATTTCTATGGCATATGATACATTTCATCACATTTACAGTTGTCTGTAAGAGTTCAAGATACTGAGTATGAGGCAATGCTGATATTTTATCATGAACAGCTGATTCTCTAGAGTGCGTATAGATGGGTTAGCTGGCAACGTCATGAAAACGATGTGGCGCTTCCCATGGGGCAGAAGTCAGCGTGCGGTTGTGATTCTGGACGGACAGTTTTCGAGCAAGAATGACAAGAAGCTGCCATGGTGGTGAGTCGTAAATGGCTCGTTTCGGCTCGTTTCATCTTGTTCTTGATACCATGTCTTATTTTGAGGTGTWTTGACTGATTTCATGTCAATGCTAATAGGGCTCAAATTCACTAGCTGACAACAACAGTAACGATGTATTTGAGAGACAACAAGTGCCCATTGTGCAAATTCATGAATAATTTCAATAAACATTGTAGACTAAATAATTATAGATTACATGTTGTCAGCAATCTAAGCCAAACCATCTTTTTTCCCCCATAGTTGCTCACACCTCAGTTTTGTCAGTAAACAACCAACCCTGTTGTATTTTTGTTTCCGTCCGTTCGTGTGCGTGTGTGTCTGTAAGAGATAGATTAAAAGATAGCTAGCGAGAGAGAGAGATAGCGAGYGAGAGTTAAAGTGCTAGATATAGAAAAGGGAGGATGGAGGGCCTCTGGAGGCCCCTGGACCAGCRTTCMCCCTGCWGCCAGGCACGCTATACACACCAGAGACCTTATTTACCCAGCAGCCCTGGAGAGGACTGGACCTGAGATCTTATTTACTCAGAGCCTGGCCAGCCATCAGGTGCTGAGGGGATCTGACCAGCAGCTAAAGCAAATACCCCAGATCAAAACCAACCGCAGAGGAAGAGAGGAACRCACAGCCAAGGTCCTTGTCAAGCGCTAATGTTTACTCTTTGGTTTGGAAGGCTTTTGGATGGACTACATTTGAAGAGCTCCCTTCAAATCGCTTATAGCTCTTCCACTGCTAGCTAGCTACCACTGCTAGCCACTCTTTATTCCTCATCTACCCGCAGTCATGTGGACCTCGCCTGTCTTTTAAACCTGCCGCTGCCACTGGTCTCCGGGATCAGACATGGTGTCGGGGAGAGAGATGAAGACGGGGAAAAAATGCTCAGCTAATGACTAGCTCTTATGCATCAGTGCACTTACTAATGAGCTTCCAGGGAGAGGCTGAAGGAGCCGGGAGCGAAGGCTGAGTCGGGATGTGAGAGGCCTGGGCCATCACTTTCCCGCTGTGATCCCTGCCTTCCCACTCACAGGGAGCCCGAGCTCCCAGCCACTAATGAGTGTTAGAGGGAAAGTCCAAGCCAGGCGTCCACCTGCCAGCCTTGAGAGCCCAGCCCGGTRCAAGACAGTGGGGGTCAGACGCATTCCTGAGCTCTTAATAATTCACATCATATTGATTTCCTTACTGTTAGACACTCTCACCTGCATGGGCTCACTCTTTCACAAAKAAGCACATTCCTACCAGAGAGAGGAATTATAACGATATTAAAGAAACCGTGTTTCTCTGCCCAGGTTCCAAGCAAGTTAAATGTAACTTTCAATTTAACCATCTTTGCTCTAGTCAGACTACTGTGCTCTTTACATGTCAACTAGGGGCCTGTAGACATGTAGGCACACAGTTGATGTCTTTCTGCTCATCTAAGGCTCTTAAAGCAAGATATTAAATGTACCAATAACAGTGGTTCAATTGGTAAGTTTAATATGTTTGAGTGGTAGAGGAGTGAGTACTCCTTTACCTTCTCTGTAATGTAAAACACAGACATCACCTATGTGCTCTCTCATTTGCATGCAGCATCTTACCATACATACATTTTTCAGGGAAAATTCTTCTTTTTTTATAGGAAATAAAAAACAGAGAAGTTATTCAACCAAAAAAAGCCCAATCAAAAGGTAGGATAATGCAAAAACCAAACTAAATTATGCAGTTGGCATTCTGTTTAACCTCTCATCAGAAACAGAGGGAGGAAATTAGTATTCTCCCATTGTCAATATGCTGATCTGTATACTCAACCCATTAAATATGCATCAACTTAGAACACAGACTTCTCCTCACTCTGATTTATAATTCAAATTATATGAACGTTACATAGGTACAGTACGGTGGCATTTCGGCCCTCAATAGAGCCGCTTCCATTAAACTATTATAATAGCCAGGCTTTTGAATAACGCTCTCCATCTTCCTGCTTCATGGGAGGGAAAAGAGAACTTCAAAGTTTACTCCGTCTGTCTCTCGGTTTCGAAAACTTCCCAGTGAGCACACAGCCATTTGTCAACTGTAAACAGCCATACAGCCATGGTGTCAACTGTAAACAGCCATACAGCCATTGGGGCCATAATGTGTTGGGGGAGGGATGCTCTCATCTCCTCAACCATCCCTGGCTCAACTACAGGAGCCAATATGGTGGGTTTTTAGCCCAGCTCTGCTCGTCTGACTACATACAGTATGGTATTCTGACACCGTCACGCATGGCCGGAGCACCACTTCTTCATATCACCAGTCACACACACACACGTCTGTCTTGTGTCCCACAGAGGTCACTATAGGAGCATCTGTCTGAAAAAATCCAGTTGTTTTCCTCTGTTTGAGAAAKGATAATTAGCACAGGTTGGGATGAACGTTGCTGCACACGTGTCGTCTGTAACATATCAAGTGGATTTAATACATTTTGTGTTCAAATTGGGAGGCAACCGCACATTTAACGCAAAGAACGAGGCCCTCCATTCGCTGGATTCTAACCCTAACCCAAATGTTTAGTGATGAATTCTAAGCGCTTGCCCATAGTTCTTGAACATCGTTATTTTTACTTCAAGTACCTGTACCTTACGTACAACGACTGCTGCTTTTTACTGGCCATTGATGCTATGAGAAATTACATTAATGTGACCATTACAAACCAACCCTAATAATTACAGTGTCAATGTTTCATATTTTGGATCACCAGCAATTATGTACATTTCTCTTTGGAGAGTAATGTAAAATTGTGCTGGGCTTTATAGCTATAATGGTCAATCCTGCACTCTGCTGGTAAGAAAARGTATCACTATCATAGTCAGTTCTAAATCAAATCAAATTGTATTGGTCACATACACATGTTWAWCAGATGTTATTRYGGGTGTAGTGAAATGGTTGTGTTTCTARCTCCAACAGTGTAGTAATATCTAACAATTTCACAACAACACACACAATACACGCAAATCTAAGGTAAAGGAATGGAATTGAAGTTATACAAATATTTGGATGAKCAATGTCGGAGCGGCATAGAATAAAATACAGTAGAGCAGAATACAATACAATATATACATATGAGATGAGTAATGAAAAATATGTAAACGTTATTAAAGTGACTAGTGTTCCATTATTAAAGTGTCCAGTGGTTTCAAGTCTATGTATGTAGGGCAGCAGCTTCGAAGGTGCAAGTGATGGCTATTTAACAGTCTGATGGCCTTGAGATAGAAGCTGTTTTTCAGTCTCTCGGTCCCAGCTTTTAAGCACCTGTACTGACCTTGCCTTCAAATCAAATCAAATCCCCTTTTTATTTGTCACATGCGCCGAATACAACACATGTAGACCTTACAGTGAAATGCTTACTTACAAACTTAACCAACAATGCAGTTTTAAGAAAATCCCTAAAAAAGTAAGAGATAAGAATAACAAATAATTAAAGAGCAGTAGTAAATAACAATAGYGGGGCTATATAAAGGGGRTACCGGTACAGAATCAATGTGTCAATGTGTKGGGGGCACCGGTGTCGAAGAAATKKAGGTAATTATGTACGTGTAGGTAGAGTTATTAAAGTGACTATGCATAGATAATAACAGAGAGTAGACATTTGATTAGCTGTTCAGGAGTCWTATGGCTTGGGGGTAGAAACTGTTTAGAAGCCTCTTGGACCTAGACTTGGCGCTCCAGTACAGCTTGCCGTGCGGTAGCGGAGAGAACAGTCTATGACTAGGGTGGCTGGAGTCTTTGACAATTTTTAGGGCTTTCCTCTGTCACCGCCTGGTATAGAGGTCCTGGATGGCATGAAGCTTGRCCCGGTGATGTACTGTGCCATACGCACTACCCTCTGTAATGCCTTGCGCTTGGAGGCTGAGATGCAACCSGKYMRGRWKSYYYYSRWKGKKSMRSYKKWAAAMCYTTTKRRGRWYYKRRGRMCCMWKGSMAAWYYTTTYMRKYYYCYKRRGGGGAATATGTTTTTTCGTGCCCTCTTCACGACTGTCTTGGTGTGCTTGGACCATGTTAGTTTGTTGGTGATGTGGATGCCAAGGAAATTGAAGCTCTCAATCTGCTCCACTACAGCCCCGACGATGAGAATGGGGGCGTTCTTGGTCCTCCTTTTCCTGTAGTCCACAATAATCTCCTTTRTCTTGATCACGTTGAGGGAGACATTGTTGTCCTTGCACCACAGGGTCAGGTCTCTGACCTCCTCCCTATAGGCTGTCTCRTTGTTGTCGGTGATCAGGCCAATCGCTGTTKKGTCATCRGCAAATKTAATGATGGTGTTGGATTCGTGCTGGCCATGCAGTCATGAGTGAACAGGGAGTACAGGAGGGGACTGAGCACGCACCCCTGATGGGCCTCATTTGTTGAGGATCAGCGTGKTGGATGGGTTGTTACCTACCCTTACCACCTGGGGGCGGCCCGTCAGGAAGTCCAGGATCCAGTTGCAGAGGGAGGTGTTTAGTCCCAGGGTCCTTAGCTTAGTGATGAGCTTTGAAGRCAATATGATGTTGAACACTGAGCTGTAGTCAATGAATAGCATTCTCATCCTTTTGTCCAGGTGGGAAAGGGCAGGGTGGAGTGCAATAGAGATTGCATTATCTTTGGATTTGTTGGTGCTTCTGGATGATAGCGGGGTGAACAGGCGGTGGCTCGGGTGGTTGTTGTCTTTAATTATCTTTTTGKCCTTCCTGTGACATCGGGGTCTGTAGGTGTCCAGAAGGGCASGTMGTTTTCCCCGGTGATGCGTTGGGCAGACTGCACCACCCTCTGGAGAGCCCTGCGTTTGCGTGCAGTGCAATTGCCATACCAGGCGGTGATACAGCCCGACAGGATGCTCTCAATAGTGCATCTGTAAAAGTTTGTGAGGGTTTTAGGTGCCAAGCCAAATTTCTTCAGCCTCCTGAGGTTAGGAGTGTGCTGCCAGGTAAATCTTCACCACACTGTCTGTGTGGGTGGACCATTTCAGTTTGTCAGTGATGTATACACCGAGGAACTTGAAGCTTTCCACCTTCTCCACTGTGGCCCCGTCGATGTGGATAGAGGGGTGAACCCTCTGCTGTTTCCTGAAGTCCAAGCTCCTTTGTTTTGTTGATGTTGAGTGAGAGGTTATTTTCCTTGCACCACACTTCTATGGCCATGCTATGCTATCTCTCTGGCCTACTGGCACAGGTTAAAGAGCACGGATATAACGCTATTGTGAATATAGGGGTGCAGTTATACAAAATTGTGTACAAGGATATAAAAATATAGTATGCTATACTTCTTTATTATCCCAAACAGATGAAAAACAGTTCTCCAGCTACTGCAGCATCTTAAAGTCGGAGTGAAATTKAACAAAACACCATTAACTGGTGTGGATGGTTATAAAGAACATTAGACAAATTACCATTAGGAAAAGCAACACTGAGAAACTAACTGTAAGGGCATATAAGGCTTCCACTCTTCCCACTATAAGATTTCAAGTGTCTTTGACCTACCTAAAATAAGTATTTGATGAAGGTCAATGTTGGTCAATTTTTCCATTGCTGTTAAGCAATCTAATCAAATCTAAAAGTCRATCTAACTTCAAAATAATGATCTATGTATTTATCAACATGTTGATCTCAAACATAAGCCTGATGAGGCTTATGTTTGAGCCTCATCTTTAAGCCTAAAGAATGTCTTAGGTGATGTGAAGCATTTATTAGGAGTGTGATGCTTACCATCCACAAATATGAACSCATCTTCAAACCGGAGTGTTTCCAGACTGCTTTTACCCGATAGCCAAAACCTCCCTGTGCTGAAAAAAAGACTTTGGATCTGCTTTCTGCATCATTGGGTCTCAGTATTTATTTTAGATGTCCTTAAAACAACCTGGTAAATTGCCCAGCCATGACCGTAATTGTTTATGAGACTAAATTGCTTTCCAGTGGCTGRAACTTAATAGCCGTTGCACATGGAAATTCATCCTATGGGCTATTTTCCTTACAACTAGAATGTTTTCTATTTTAATGTGAACTAGTTTTATTTCCTATTCCTCCACAGAGGTAATGTAGCCTCTTTCTATGCAGTTCCCATACAGTCTGTCTGCCTATAGGAAACTGGATCCGATAGGCTTTAGAAGTGGGGAAAAGACATTCTAGTCACTGTTTGAAACCCATATGGATTGTGTTCACTTCACAAGTCAGCGAGTAAATCAATAGTGTGAAGGGCTTTGCTTACATTTCTGCAAAGTCACAATTCCCAAAATAACATTGTTTACGAACAATGAGTACAATGTCCCACTTTTCCTGATACCCCAAGGCATTGCTCAGATAGCARGTTAGTGAAGCCATGTCTGAAGTATAAATCTAAGACCCATATGAACTCTAAACTTGATATAATTCTGAACTCTGACCTACTCAATCTTGTGTGTCTTTCTTAGAAAAATGGTCAGCTGATCAATTTCCTAAGGACTAACATATCAATCACAAGCATTGATGTACAGTACCAGTCAAAAGTTTGGACTCACCTACTCATTCCAGCGTTTTTCWTTTTTTTCATTATCTTCTACACTGAAGAATAATAGTGAAGACATCAAAACTATGAAATAACACATGGAATCATGTAGTAAGCAAAACATTGTTAAACAAATCAAAATATATTTTAGATTTTAGATTCTTCAAAGTAGCCACCCTTTGCCTTGATGACAGCTTTGCACACTCTTGGCATTCTCTCAACCAGCTTCATGAAGAATTTTCCAACGTTCTTGAAGGAGTTCCCACATATGCTGAGCACTTGTTAGCTGCTTTTCCATCACTCTGCGATCCAACTCATCCCAAACCATCTCAATTGGGTTGAGGTCAGGTGATTGTGGAGGCCAGGTCATCTGATGCAGCACTCCATCACTCTCCTTGGTTAAATAGCCCTTACACAGCCTGGAGGTGTGTTTTGGGTCATTGTCCTGTTGAAAAACAAATGATAGTCCCACTAAGCGCAAACCAGATGGGATGGCGTATCGCTGCAGAATGCTATGGTTAGCCATGCTGGTTAAGTGTGCCTTGAATTCTAAATAAATCACAGACAGTGTCACCAGCAAAGCACCCCACACCTCCTCCTCCATGTGTCACGGTGGGAACCACACATGCGGAGATCATCCGTTCACCTACTCTGCGTCTCATAAAGACACGGCGGTTGGAATCCCAAAATCTAACAATGTGACTCATCAGACCAAAGGACAGATTTCCACCGGTCTAATGTCCATTGCTCGTGTTTCTTGCCCAAGCAAGTCTCTTCTTATTGGTGTCTTTTAGTGGTTTCTTCGCAGCAAATCGACCATGAAAGGCCTGATTCACGCAGTCTTTTCTGAACAGTTGATGTTGAGATGTGTTTGTTACTTGAACTCTGTGAAACATTTATTTGGGCTGCAAATTTATCTGCAGTTAACTCTAATGAACTTTTCCTTGCAGCAGAGGTAATTCTGGGTCTTCCTTTCATGTGGTGGTCCTCATGAAGCCAGTTTCATCATAGCGCTTGATGGTTTTGCGACAGAACTTGAATAAACTTCAAAGCTCTTTAAATTTTCCAGATTGACTTGACCTCATGTCTTAAAGTAATGATGGACTGTTGTTTCTTTTTGCTTATTTGACTGTTTCTGCATAATGTGGACTTGGACCTTTACCAAATAGGGCTGTCTTCTGTATACCACCCTTACCTTGTCACAACACAACTGATTGACTCAAACGCATTAAGAAGGGAAGAAATTTCACAAATTAACTTTTAACAAGGCACACCTGTTAATTGAAATGCATTCCAGGTGAACTACTTCATGAAGCTGGTTGAGAGAATGCCAAGGAGTGTGCAAAGCTGTCATCAAGGCAAAGGGTGGCTACTTTTGAAGAATCTCAAATATAAAATATATTTTGATTTGTTTAACACTTTTTTGGTTACTACATGATTCCATATGTGTTATTTTGTAGTTTTGATGTCTTCACTATTATTCTGTAATKTAGAAAATAGTAAAAATAAAGAAAAACTCTGGAATGAGTAGGTGTGTCAAAACTTTTGACTGGTACTGTAACGATCGTCCTGGGAAGAAGGTGACCAAAACGCAGCGTGGTAAGTGTTCATGTTATAAATTTAATCAAAACTGAACACTAAACAAAATAACAACAAGGAAGAATGAAAACTAAACAGTTCTGTCAGGTAATACACACAAAACAGAAAACAACTACCCACCAACACAGGTGGGAAAAGGMTACCTAAGTATGGTTCTCAATCAGAGACAACGATAGACAGCTGCCTCTGATTGAGAACCACACCCGGCCAAACACATAGAACTAGACAACATAGAACACAACATAGAATGCCCACCCCATCTCACGCCCTGACCAACCAAAATAGAGACATAAAAAGGATCTCTAAGGTCAGGGCGTGACAGGTACGGTATATCGATATACCATTTTGTCATAAAATAGAACATATTGTCAAACATATTGTCATATTGTCTACTTGAAACATACTGTACATATTGTTATCAAGACATGATACAATAAAAAAATAAACATAATTATTTTATTTAAAGGTCCAATGCAGCAGTTTTTATCTCAATAACAAATAATTTCTGGATAAGAATTAAGTACATTACTGTGATTGTTTTAAATTAAAATGGTTCAAAAAGAAACAAAAATGGCTTCTTAGCAAAGAGCAATTTCTCAAGCAAGAATTTTGCCAGGACTGTCTGGGAGTGGTCTGAGGGGGGAGGGGAAAACTGAAAAATGGCAAAGAGGTTTGAAACTGTCTTTCTTATTGGTCTATTAACTAATTTAGAACCTGGTGATGTCACAATTTCACAGTATAATTTCAACCTCATAGTGCGGAAATATATATAAAACACAGGAAATCCCGTTTTTGACTGAACTGGCCCTCCAACCACATCTTTTTGAAACGGTAACTGAACCAAAAAAAAGCTACTTCTCTTTTTGAAAATGGACTATGTGGCATCGATATGAGTCAGAAACATTTATTCTAGGGTTCAAAATGTACTACAAAGTGTAAATAGGATAATTTTGGTCATAAAGATAGTCTTGTGCAGAATTGAGATCTGCGAGATGATTAGGAAAAAATTATGTCACGAGTGAAGGGTACGCCGCCAAAGTTTTCCTGGGGGCTTGGGTATGGATTACTTATGTGCCCACTTTTGCCAACGATGCCCAATTGCTGAGAGAAAACATGGTGTGCTAACATCCCATGGCCATGTGGATCATGTTGTCAAGTCTACGGTAGCAGCATCCAAAAATGCATTCTGATAGGGCACATAGTCATACAAAGTTACAAGGTATCTTCATTACCTTGTTTAGGATGCTCATTGGATCCCAGGACGGGGTCAAATCTACTCGCGCATAAGGCACAGATGTGAGACTTGAGGTCACAGGCTTATTGAAAGCAGTGACAGAGCTGAGCTTTAAGTTTATTGCATGACTCACAAAATCCTGGGGCTCCTTGACCATCCTAACAATTTAGTACAGTCTGAAGCTACTGATCTGCACACCAGTGTCAAAGTTGTCTGCAGTATGTATTGGTTTGTTGAAAAACTGTTATGTGATGCTGAATTCGAAAAGCTTTGGGAGGCATGTCAGGAGCTAGGCCACGAGCATACCAGCCCAAATGCAAGAGTATGTAGCCTAGTTGAAAGCACAGTGGTTCAGCATGATGGTGGACACAAGAGGGAGTGTAAACAACTTTCTCAGCACTTTGGATGCGAGGCTGGGGAAATGTCATCACAATTTAGCGAAGGAAATAATAAACTGGTGGAAGCTCTGTGTGCCATGGATCCCGAGAGCCCAAACTTTTTGGATGTGAACAAGGTTAAGCCATTGTTGGATCTACCCAAAACGTAACCAGGGGAAGCAGGAGTTCATTGTGGCTTGCAAACTGAATCGCAACCCCAGCAAGCAACAACAAATGGACCCCACTCATTGTTCTTCGATGGTTACGGTGTGTGCTGTTTTAATGACCTTGGCCTTCTTCATGGAGCTTCTCTTCAACATTGTGTGCTTTCTTGTGCATAAAATTACAGTTGTGTATATGACTGCATTTCAAATTGGCCTATATTTTTGTACATTCTGTATGTCGCAGTAGTATAGGACCAATACAATGTGTAGCCTACTAAAAGAAGTAGGCAAATGTTCACTCTTATCATTCATTTGCATTCACACACAGTCATAATGTGATGTCAATACTATGAAAATGACACATAAGCCTATTTTTTTGGGCCCCTCCCTGCTCTCTTGCTATTGTGTGTGTGTGTGTGTGTGTGTGTGTGTGTGTGTGTGTGTGTGTGTGTGTGTGTGTGTGTGTGTGTGGTGTGTGTGTGTGTGTGTGTGTGGGTGTGTGTGTGTGTGTGTGTGTGTGTGTGTGTGTGTGTGTGTGTGTGTGTGGTGGTGTTGCTCTCTGAATGGGCATTTTCTTTAATTCGCAAACAGATTCAAATTGGTCATGTAGGACATAGAATATGCACTTAGTTGATTGTTGCTTTTCTGAAAGTCTCCCACAGAAAATATTGCGCACCTGGAGAAGTGGCGCTGGCTTACTGTAGGTTCACGTCAATAAAGGAGTGTCCAAAATTTGACAGAAATGTAGCTTATAGACTGGGAAAAAGACAAAAAAGGCCATAATACAACCGGTGTTGTGATAATTGTCTTGATTGCTCTATAACATGTTTGTTCATATGCCTTGTGACCAGGATATATAGGCCGAAGGCCAAGACAATAAGAAGACACGATGGGCAAAAAAATTCAACCACACCTTAGTTTTAATCCACAAAACCGGAGAGCAACATCTTCTGTGAGTTCACAAAGCATATTGCATGTTACAGACAGTTACATGGCCTACAGCATGGTCAAGCAAGTTAATGTTTCCAACATTTTCGGACCACTAAACAACTATTGATTTAGAACCACAGAGAGTTACCGCAAGTCACAAAGAAAACAGGAGCTGCCTCCACTATTCCAGCACCATTTCAACTTCAACATCATCAAATAACCTCTGCTTAGTCTAATACRGTGACAACAAAAATATATCAAAAACAATTTAGTCCAATCAGCGTAAACTAAATATAATGTGGCTGTTCATGGTTCTAATTTCTGTGTGTGTGTCTGTGTGCGCGCACGTTCGAGCAACTGGAAAAAACATCTTGACTCACCCTACTTGCAGAGAAACGCCATTGCCATCCTCCTTTMTTTCATGTTGATGAAACGGTCTATCACTCTGTCATACAGTACACACTTTTATTTTTTGTTTTCCTACACTACCTGGATAAAATGCTTGCTTGCTAGCCTAACTTCCATTCATAGGCAACGTTAGCTAGTTAACATTAGCCTTCTAAATCTAACGACATACTGAACGTCCATCCTCTCAGGCCAGGGSCACAACAATGCATGAATTAATGGTTGGATCAGAATCGCCTTTATAATCATTGGCCAGTACGGAGAATTAAGTAAAATCACAAGTCCAAATCCCTATCTCCTTCCATGGCTAATTTAGTAAACGGACAATTTTAGCTAGCTAGCCACCGGAGGACAACAACACAACGAGATGCAACAATTAAAGTTGTTTCTGTCAATGAGGTATGCTCTCAATGTGATTTGAGAGCATACGAGAGCATACCTCAGCATACCTCAAATCCAAGCTGGCTTCCCTTGACACTGTTTTTGGTGCTCCAGGACCATTCACAGTTGATCTCACTCAGTTTAGCTCAACACTGATTGGCTATAATTTTACACTTTCTTTATCAAGGGAGGCCAAATGCTTGCAGGCTTCCCTTGCATTCAATGCAACTGGCGGCAACAATGTTGTATTCGCTTGGACCAGACAGCATCAGATAGATGGCCTACACATACAGTGCATTCGGGAAAGTATTCAGACCCCTTGACTTTTTCCACATTTTGTTACATTACAGCCCTATTCTAAAATTAATTTAAAAAAACAGTTTTTTAAAATATTTGGCACATTTATATTAAAAAAACACTGAAATGTCACATTTACCTAAGTATTCAGACCCTTGAAGCACCTTTAGCAGCGATTACAGCCTCAATTCTTATTGGGTATGACGCTACAAGCTTGGCACACCTGTATTTGGGGAGTTTCTCCCATTCTTCTCTGCAGATCCTCTCAAGCTCTGTCAGGTTGGATGGGGAGAGTCGCTGCAAAGCTATTTTCAGGTTTCCCCGGAGATGTTCTATCGGGTTCAACTCCGGGCTYTGGCTGGGAACTCAAGGACATTCGGAGACTTGTCCCAAAGCCACTCCTGCGTTGTCTTGGCTGTGTGCTTAGGGTCGCTGTCCTGTTGGAAGGTGAACCGCTCTGGAGCAGGTTTTCATCAAGGATCTCACTGTACTTTGCGCTGTTCATCTTTCCCTCTATCTTGACTAGTCTTCCAGTCCCTGCTGCTGAAAAACATCCCCACAGCATGATGATGCCACCACCATGCTTCACCGTAGGGATGGTGCCAAGTTTCTTCCAGACGTAACGCTTGGCATTCAGGCCAAATAGTTCAATCTAGGTTTCATCATACCAGGTAACCTTGTTCCTCATGGTCTGAGAGTCTTTAGGTGCCTTTTGGAAAACTCCAAGTGGGCTGTCATGTGCCTTTTACTGAGGAGYGGCTTCCGTCTGGCCACTCTAACATAGAGGCCTGATTGGTGGAGTGCTGAAGAGATGGTTGTCCTTCTGGAAGGTTCTCACATCTCCACAGAAGAACTCTGGAGCTCTGTCAGAAAAATACTTTAATCAATTTTAGAATAAACCTGTAACATAACAACATTTG
>NC_036875.1:10362334-10369738 GCF_002910315.2 Salvelinus sp. IW2-2015 | reverse complement strand
CATTTCGGTGTTCCTCAAGGTTCCAGTTTCAGGACCACTATTTGTTTTCACTATATATTTTTACCTTTGGGGGATGTCATTCGAGAACATAAATGTTACTTTCAATGCAATGCGGATGACACAATACAGCTGTACATTTCAATGAAACATGGTGAAGCTCCAAAATTGCCCTGCTGGAAGCCTGTGTTTCAGACATAAGGAAAGTGGATGGGCTGCAACGTTACTACTTTTAACTCAAGACAAAACAGACAACTTGTTCTAGGTCCCAGAAACAAAGAGATCTTCTGTTGAATCTGACAATTAAATCCTTAATGGTTGTTACAGCCGTCTCAAAATAAAACTGTGAAGGACCTCGGCGTTTTACCTGGACCCTGTCCTCTCTTTGGACAAACATAAATCAAGACTGGTTTCAACGACAGCTTTTTTTCCATTTACGTAAAATTGCAAAAACCTGATATTTCTTCCAAAAATTGATGCAAAAAATTAATCCATGCTTTTGTAACTTCTAGGTTAGACTACTGGCAATGCTCTACTTTCCGGCTACCCGGATAAACACTAAATAAACTTAAGTTAGATCCACTGGGAATCTCTGCCTCTAAACCCGTATACAGGGGCTGAGTCACTGGCTTACTGGTGCTCTTATCATGCCATCCCTAGGAGGGGGTGCGTCACTTGAGTGGGTTTTGAAGTCATTGGACGTGATCTTCCTGTCCTGGGTTGGCGCCCCCCCCCTTGGGTTTTGCCGTGGCCCGAGATCTTTTGTGGGCATACTCGGCCTTGTCTCATGAGGATGGTAAGTTGGTGGTTGAAGAAAATAATCCCTCTAGTGGTGTGGGGGGCTGTGCTTTGGGCAGTGGGTGGGGTTTATCCTTGCCTGTTTGGCCCTGTCTGGGAGTATCATTCGATGGGGCCACAGTGTCTCCTGACCCCTCCTGTTCAGCCTCCAGTAATTTATGCTGCAAGTAGTTTAATGTGTCGGGGGCTAGGTCAGTTTTTGTTAATCTGGAAGTACTCTCCTGTCTATCCGGTGTCCCTGTGTGAATTTAAGTATGCTTCTCTCTAATTATCTATTCTCTCTTTCCTTTCTCTCTCTCGGAGGACCTGAGCCTAGGACCATGCCTCAGGACTACCTGGCATGATGAACCCCTTGCTGTCCCCAGTCCCACCTGGCGTGCTGCTGCTCCCATTTCAAAACTGTCTGCCTGCTGCTATGGAACCTGACCTGTTCACCGGACGTGCCTACCTGTCCCAGACCTGCTGTTTTCAACTCTCTAGAGACCGCAGGAGCGGTAGAGATACTCTTAATGATCGGCTATGAAAAGCCAACTGACATTTAACTCCTGAGGTGCTGACCTTGCTGCACCCTCGATCAACTACTGTGATCATTATTATTTGACCATGCTGGTCATCTTTATGAACATTTGAACATCTTGGCCAATGTTCTGTTATAAATCTCCACCCGGCACAGCAAGAAGAGCACTGGCCACCCTCATAGCCTGGTTCCTCTCTAGTTTCTCCTAGGTTTTGCTTTCCTAGGGAGTTTTTCCCTAGCAACCGTGCTTTCTACACCTGCATGCTTTGCGTTTGGTGTTTTAGGCTGGGTTTCTGTACAGCACTTTGAGATATAAGCTGAATGTACGAAAGGCTATATAATACAATTTGATTTGATTTGATTGAGTGTAGTGCTAAATACAGCTTGCTAGAATCTTGACTAGACCCAAAATTTGATCATCATTACTCCAGTGCTAGCCTCCCTACACTGGCTTCCGTTAAGGCAAGTGCTGATTTAGGTTTTACTGCTAACCTAGCAAGCAATTACATTGGCTTGCGCGTAACCTTCTTTCGATTTGTCCTGCCATACATACCTACACATACGCCACGGTAAAAAACGCATGGCCTCCTAATTGTCCCTACAGAATTTCTAAGCAAACAGCTGGAGGCAGGGCTTTCTCCTATAGAGCTCGCATTTTTATGGAATGGTTCTGCCTACCCATGTGAGAGAGCAGACTCGGTTCACCCTTTAAGTCTTTATTTGAAGACTCATCTCTTTCAGTAGGTTCTTATGATTGAGTGTTAGTCTGGCCCAGGAAGTGTGAAAGGTGAACGGAAAGAGCACTGAGCACGAACCGCCCTTGCTCTCATGCCTGGCCGGTTCCCCACTCTCCACTGGGATTCTCTGCTCTAACCCTATTACAGGGGCTGAGTCACTGGCTTTACTTGTGCTCTTCCATGCCGTCCCTAGGAGGGGTGCAATCCTTGAGTGGTTGAGTCACTGACGTGATCTTCCGTCTGGGTTTGGCGCCCCCCTTGGGTTATGCCGTGGCCGGAGATCTTTGTTGGGCTTATATTCGGCCTTGTCTCAAGGATGGTAAGTTGGTGGTTGAAGATATCCTCTAGTGTGTGGGGGCTGGTGTATGGCTAAAGTGGGTGGGGTTATATCTGACTGTTTGGCAGCTGTCTGGGGTATCATTCGTGGGGCCACAACGTGTCCTTCCGACCCCTCCTCGTATCAGCCTCCAGTATTATGCTGAGTAGTTTATGTGCGGGGGGCTAGGGTCAGTCTGTTTATCTGGAGTATTTCTCTGTCTTATCCGGTTTTCCTGTGTGAATTTAAGTATGCTCTCTTCTAATTCCCAGTCTTTCTCTCTCTCGTAGGAGGACCTGAGCATAAGACCATGCCTAGGATACCTGGCATGAATGACTCTTTTGTTGTCCCCAGTCCACCTGGCCGTGCTGCGCTCCAAGTTTCAACTGTTCTGGCCTGTGGGCTATTGAACGCCTGACTTGTTCACTGTGATTACTATTATTTGACCACTGCTGGTCATTTATGAACATTTAGAACATCTTTGGGCCATGTTCTGTTATTAATCTCCACCGGCACAGCAGAAGAGGACTGGCCACCCCCCTCATAGCCTGGTTCCTCTTCTAGGTTTCTTCCTAGGTTTTGGCCTTTCTAGGGAGTTTTTTCCTAGCCACCGTGCTTCTATACTACTGCATTGGGCTGCTGTTGGGTGTAGCTGGTTTCTGCTAACAGCACTTTTGATATATCAGCTGATGTAAGAAAGGGCTATATAAATAAATGTGATTTGATTTGATTTGCAGCGATATGCCATCCCATCTGGTTTGCATTTAGTGGGGACTATCACCTATTTTTCAACAGGACAATGCCCAACACACCTCCACCCTGTGTAAGGGCTATTTGACCAAGAAGGGGAGTGATGGAGTGCTGCATCAATGACCTGGCTCAAATATCACCTGACCTCAAACCCAATTGAGATGGTTTGGGATGAGTTGGAACCGGAGTGAAGAAAAGCCGCCAACAAGTGTTCAGCATATGTGGTAAATCCTTCAAGACTGTTGGAAAAGCATTCCAGGTGAAGCTGGTTGAGAGAATGCAAGAAGTGTGCAAAGCTGTCATCAAAGGCAAAGGGTGGCTACTTTGAAAGAATCTCAAATATAAAATATATTTTGGTGTTGTTTAACAATGTTTTGGTTACTACAATGATTCCGTTATGTGTTATTCATGGTTTTGATGTCTTCACTATTATTCTACTCTACAATGTAGAAAAATAGTCAAAAGAAAGAAAAACCCTTGAATGAGTTGTGTACAAACTTTTGACTGGTACTGTATATATAAACTATCTAGACTTCCCTTAATTTAGTGGTTTTGGCTATTTCAGCCACACCCGTTTGCTGACAGGTGTAAAAAATTGAGATCACAGCATCCAATCTCCATAGACAACATTGGCAGTAGGAATGGCCTTAATGAAGAGCTCAGTGACTTACAACGGTGCACCGTCATAGGATCCCACCTTTCAAGTCAATTTGTCAGAATTTCGGCCCTGCTAGAGTTGCCCCGGTCACTGTAAATGCTGTTATTGGGAAGGGAAATAACTAGGAGCAACAACGGTTTCAGCCGCTGAAGTGGTAGCCACAAAGCTCACAGAAACAGGACCGCCGAGTGCTAAAAATCATCTGTCCTCGGTTGCAACACTAACTACCGAGTTCCAAAAATGCCTCTGGAAGCAAGGCAGCACAAAACTGTGTCGGGAGTTTCGTGAAATCGGTTTCCATGGCGCAATGACAAGCGTGGGTGGGTTGGTGTAAAGCTCGCCGCCATTGGACTCTGGAGCAGTGGAAAACACATTCTCAGGAGTGATAAATCTCGCTTTACGCATCAGGCAGTCCGGCGGACAAATCTAGGTTTGGCGGATGCCAGGAGAACATTACCTGCCCAATCGCATAGTGCCAACTGTAAAGTTTGGTGGAGGATGAATAATGGCCTGAGGCTATTTTAATTGTTCGGGCTAGGCCCCTTAGTTCCAGTGAAGGGAAATCTTAATGCTACAGCATACAATGACATTCTAGACAATTCTGTGCATCCAACATTGTGGCAAGAGTTAGGGGAGCCCTTTTTGTTTCAGCATGACAATTCCCGTGTGCACAAAGTGAGGTCCAACAGAAATGTTTGTCAAGATTGTGTGGAAGAACTTGACTGGTCTGCACAGAGTCCTGACCTCAACCCCATCAAACACCTTTGGGATGAATTGGAACGCTGACTGTGAGCCAGGCCTAATTGCCTAAACCGTGCCGACCTCACTAAGCACTTGTGGCTGAATGAAAAGCAAGTCCCTGCAGCAATGTTCCAACATCTAGTGGAAAAGCCTTCCCAAGAAGAGTGGAGGCTGTTAGCAGCAAAGGGGGGCCAATTCCATATTAATGAGCATTTACTTTTGATCATGTAGTGTATAATAACACAAGATAGATATGTGCACCAGGAGACATACAAGTGTGGCTGAAATGTAGCCGTAGCTGCCGTAGGCCTACACATCATTTGCGCCTACCAACAACTCACAGATCAGCTCGACAGAATGAGCACCTCCAGGCTATCAAAGATCTTACATACTTCAGAGATTAAACTTAAATAACGGAACTATCAGCGACGTGTATCATGGATACAAGGGACGCCAGGCTTCCCAAAAAATTGCCAAGAAAAAAAAAAAAAATAAAATAATGTATCTATCATCTCTCAGTCTTTCATTATTTTCCTTCAATTTAAAAGTGGCTGAATGTACAGTAACACACAGGAGAAAGCATCCAAGCGAGCAAAACAGTGCCCCTCTGTCTCTCTACAGTGCTTCAGAAAGTATTCAGACGCCTTGACTTTTTCAAATGTGGCTTCCGTCTGGCCACTCTAACATAGAGGCCTGATTGGTGGAGTGCTGAAGAGATGGTTGTCCTTCTGGAAGGTTCTCACATCTCCACAGAAGAACTCTGGAGCTCTGTCAGAAAAATACTTTAATCAATTTTAGAATAAACCTGTAACATAACAACATTTGRAAAAAGTCAAGGCGTCTGAATACTTTCTGAATGCACTGTAGAGAGACAGAGGGGCACTGTTTTGCTCGCTTGGATGCTTTCTCCTGTGTGTTACTGTACATTCAGCCACTTTTAAATTGAAGGAAAATAATGAAAGACTGAGAGATGATAGATACATTATTTWWTKTTWTTKTTTTTTYCYTKGKCAATTTTTTGGGGAAGCCTGGCGTCCCTTGGTATCCATGAATACACGTCGCTGATAGTTCCCGTTATTTAAGTTTAATCTCTGAAGTATGTAAGAATCTTTGATAGCCTGGAGGTGCTCATTCTGTCGAGCTGATCTGTGAGTGTTGGTAGGCGCAAATGATGTGTAGGCCTACGGCAGCTACGGCTACATTTCAGCCACACTTGTATGTCTCCTGGTGCACATATCTATCTTGTGTTATTATACACTACATGATCAAAAGTATGTGGACACCTGCTCATTAATATGGAATTGGTCCCCCCTTTGCTGCTAACAGCCTCCACTCTTTTGGGAAGGCTTTCCACTAGATGTTGGAACATTGCTGCGGGGACTTGTTTACATTCAGCCACAAGTGCATTAGTGAGGTCGGCACGGATGTTGGCAATTAGGCCTGGCTCGAAGTCAGCGTTCCAATTCATCCCAAAGATGTTTGATGGGGTTGAGGTCAGGACTCTGTGCAGACCAGTCAAGTTCTTCCACACAATCTTGACAAACCATTTCTGTWTGGACCTCACTTTGTGCACACGGGAATTGTCATGCTGAAACAAAAAAGGGCCTTCCCCTAACTCTTGCCACAATGTTGGATGCACAGAATTGTCTAGAATGTCATTGTATGCKGTAGCATTAAGATTTCCCTTCACTGGAACTAAGGGGCCTAGCCCGAACAATGAAAAATAGCCTCAGGCCATTATTCATCCTCCACCAAACTTTACAGTTGGCACTATGCATTGGGCAGGTAATGTTSTCCTGGCATCCGCCAAACCTAGATTTGTCCGCCGGACTGCCTGATGGTAAAGCGAGATTTATCACTCCTGAGAATGTGTTTCCACTGCTCCAGAGTCCAATGGCGGCGAGCTTTACACCAACCCACCCGTCTTGATGTGATTGCCTGACTGAAACATGGCTTAAGCCTGATGAATTTACTGTGTTAAATGAGGCCTCACCTCCTGGTTACACTAGTGCCAATATCCCCACGCATCCCGCAAAGGTGGAGCTGTTGCTAACATTTACTATAGCAAATTTCAATTTACAAATTGAGCTCTTTAGCATGAAATCTATGCAGCCTACTCAATCACTTTTTATAGCTACTGTTTACAGGCCCTTGGCCATATACAGGTTCCTCACTGAGTTCCCCATTCCTATCGGACCTTGTAGTCATACAGCAGATAATATTCAAATTTTTGGTGACTTTAATATTCACATGGAAAAGTCCGCAGACCCACTCCAAAGGGCTTTCGGAGCCATCATCGACTCATGGGTACTGAAGTGGGTACTCATCTCTGGACCTAGTTTTGTCCACATGGAATAAATGTTGTGGATCTTAATGTTTTTCCTCATAATCCTGGACTATCGGACCACCATTTATTACGTTTGCAATCGCAACAAATATCTGCTCAGACCCAACCAAGGAGCATCAAAAGTCGTGCGATAAATCTCAGACAACCCAAAGATTCCTTTTGCCCTTCCAGACTCCCTCTGCCTACCTCAAGGACGTCAGAGGACAAAATCAGTTAACCACCTAACTGAGGAACTCAATTTAAACCTGCACACATACCCTAGATGCAGTTGCACCCCTAAAAACTAAAAACATTGCTGCATAAGAAAACTAGCTCCCTGGTATACACAGAAAATACCCGAGCTCTGAAGCAAGCTTCCAGAAAATGACCGGAACCAATGGGTCACACCAAACTGGACGTCTTCCGACTAGCTTGGAAAGACAGTACCGTGCAAGTATCGAAGAGCCTCACTGCTGCTACGATCATCCTATTTTTCCAACTTAATTGAGGAAAATAAACAGACAATCCAAAATGTATTTTTTGATACTGTCGCAAAGCTAACTA